>NC_044577.1:19962331-20267331 GCF_901933205.1 Camarhynchus parvulus
GACAGGATTGTCAAAGTGTGATGGGGCTGCTGCATCATAGGTTTTGGACTCCTCCTGGGAGGATTATGATGATAAGGGTCAGCTGTCTTAAGTTTGTAATTTGGCAGAATCATAAGATGGTTTCACTGAACATTACAAAACTGGCTTTGCATGTGTGGTTAGCTTATGCTGTAAAGCATGCCATACAGACAGATATTTTTGCCTCTTCTGGATTTTTTTTTTTTATCGTGTAGTAATTGGTAGTTCATTTAAAAGAAAATATTTTTGTTCTGAAAACAAATGACACACACACAGCTGTGTGGCCAAGTGACCCAGAGAAAATGAGTTCCCATGATCTGTGTGAATGTGCAAGTGATGGGGACCAGAACTTGTTCTTTGTCCAGTAGTTCAGTTGTGCCTGGCCTCAAGGGAGCATGGAGCCTTGCTCCTCATCCTGTTAACTTTCCATGGGAATGTAAGAATGTGCCTCGCAGTGCTGGCTAGGAATGTGTGTAGAGTTTTGTTTGGCTTTTTAAAATTTGTTCTATCTAAATTCTTGTGTGTTGTGCAGAAATTTGGACTAAATACTGATTTAGGAGGAGTGTTAAATTGTGTGATACTGCAGTTTTTTAGAACTGGACATAAATGTTTGGCATTGCAGTGACAAGAGCTATACAGCCATTTATTTTCTGTCCTTTATGTTCTTGAACAAATACTTCTGTTCAGGGATAGTTGAAAAATGAAGGGAACTATTTAGTCATCTGCATAAATAAATAACTTTGTAGTTCTGAGATACCCAAGATGTGAAAACATAGATCATATTTGTTTGTTTTTTTGTTCCACATTGGGTGAGCCAGGACTAGGGTTAGTAGAATCTTTTCTTTCATATTTGATTTTAGGAGTCAAAATTTGGCTATTTGTTTTTTATTTTTTTCCCTTGTTGGGATTGTATGTGTGTGTGACCTGTTATCTAGATCTGAAAATTCTGTAATGGCACATCAGAGACCAAGTGCTGTTCCAGTTACTAATGTCCAAATAGGAAAGATTAATGCATTGGCTAGTTTCTGCTGTCCAGAAACATTATTCCAAAGCTATGAAAAATATGTACAAATTAACTATGAGCACTAATGTGCCTTAAATGAGGAAAAGCAGAAGACAATATAATTCAAACAAAAGACATGCTGGTTACTTCCTTATGTCTTCTAAGACACAGCTTCCTCAAAGTTCATACTTTTAAGGATACGGTCATGATGAACAATGTACCCACTTCCCAAATTTGTCCACTTTCATTTAGCTGTCTAATAATAATGACATAAGTGTCAATAGAGGGGAACAGAGTAGTCTATTGGAAGCATGTTAAATTGCATCCAGTGTGTCTATTTTTTTCTTAAATAGTTACTTTATTTAGAATTGATGACGTTTGCTTCCATTAGTTGCATTCAGCACATGACCTTGCGGTGTTATATGTAAACAGTATCATAATTGATGTTGAACTGATGAACTGGGAAGTTATTGTATGAAGTGTTGAAGTACAGTTACTCAGTGTCTACACACCAACAATTCAATAGAAGCCCTTGCTCTCCCATTCCAAGCAGAGGAAGTAATAACAGACAAATCTTGATAGTAGTAAGAATTTTCCCTTGAGTTTTGTGGTTGGCTGGTGGTTTGTTTTGTTTTTTTGGTGTTTTTGGTTTTGTTTTGGGTTTGGTTTTTTTTTTGACAGGGAGGTGCCTTAATTACTTTTGTATTAAATACACGATTTTTAAGCAATATTGACACCAGGCACTGATATTTTGGTACCAAAATTAATTTCCTTTTTCCAGGTCACTAACTTTTTAAGTTAGTCTTTGTGAAGCAGAAACCCTTTATTAGCATGCAGAGTCTTTAGTATGAGTCCGCAAAGTAGGCAAACGTGCTCAAATCAAATTTATATAGCTTTGGCAATCTGTACTATTACATAATCATCTACCTTATCTAATGTTAAAGTCACAGCTATATTGGCTGATTTCTTTGCCCATATATTATTGTTATGCTATCTAATAGCAAAATAATCTCCATATACAAACAGTTTTAAAAATACAGGGAGCAATGTCCTAGCAGAAAGAATGTCTTGGCAGTTGGAATAATTGCCAGTCCACTCTTGAACTTCTGTCTGAGGTAAAAAAGTTAAAACTTGCTACTTTTTTAAAATTCTTGTTCTCTGGAATAAGACAAATCATAGCAGATGAATTGGTGTTCTAATTTATATTATGGTGCAACTGAATAAAAATGCAGTATTTGTTGGGGTTTTTTTGTTACTGATTGTACTTTCAAACTGAGAACTTAAATTGATCTAGGACTTCAGCAAATAAAATGGTTGTGCATAGTCATATAGTGTCTGTTAGTTCAGAATCTACTGAAATACCAAATTTATACCTTGAAGGGACTTTTTGTTTTAGAAAGTAGGAAGTAACTTGTGATCCTGGATGACCTCCAACTCTCCTTTGAAAATTGGTTAGTTTGCTAAATGAAACAGGAATAGCACTTTTTGCAAATGTTTCTGCTTTAACTCAAATGGCAGGGATTTGAAATTTGGGAGAGAAGAAGCCAACAAAGCAGATTAAATAGACTTCTAAGTTTAGCTTTGAAATACTACTGTACTAAGTCATTTAGTTTGGATGAAATGAAGTATGATTCTTTTATATATGAGAAGGAAAGTGTTAAAAGCATATGATAGCATTGAATGCTGTGTTAAGATTTTTTCTTAAAGTTAATACTGTCCTTCCTTTCAGAGAGAGATCTGTTTGAGGTTTTGACATCTCAGCCTTCATTAAAAGTCATGGTATGAAAAAAATTCTTCAACTTTTGTATGAAAATGCACATGCTTTGGAAATATTTTTTTCTTGAATTGTTTCAGAATGAACTGACAAACCCAAAATAGGTATAAATTCCTAGCCTGTCTTTACAATAGCATTCTTGTGTTGATACTCTTAAATACCATTTTATTAATTTATAAAATACCCTGACCTTTCTGAAGTGCCTCTTTTGTGATGTGATTTATATTCTGGGGATATTTGTTGCTGGAAAATACATCGTTTGAAGAAAAACTACAGATCCGCTCCTGTTTTATACAGATGGGATTAGATATGCTCTGATTTGTCTGGAAAAGAATTAACAGCCAAGTAGTTTCAAAATACAGCCTACTTGCAGTGCCACCCTGTGGCTTTCTTTTTCATGGCTTCTATTAAAGCAACCAGTTTCTGTTGCCTCATCCCCAGCGGGAAAGTTACTTGTGAATTTAGAAAATGTCTGTGCTCCTAGCTGCAGACCTGGTCTAACCAGGATAGTACAGCACTTTCTTTTGGCCTGTCTTTAGCATCATTTGTCCTTGCTGAAACCTGCTTAGATTAAGAACCAGAAAGAGAATAATTTCTGAGCAATACCGGTTCATTCACCTGCTGGATCAAATCACTAAGCGATGTCTGGTTTGGTCATTGGAAAGGAAAGATCACTCTGGAGCTGGAAAGCAGATGTGTCGCTTCTCAGCAGTAACTTGAAGGACTATGATAATTGGTCTCATTCAGTTCCAGCAATGCTACATATGCAAATATTTTATTTCCAGGTAGTCAGTTTTCTAGGCAGATGGTTTAACTTTAAAATTAGGTTGTCTAGGTAGACACAACATTGCTTATGGAGTAGTTGATTTTATTTTGTATTCAAGGCATCTGCATTTTTGTTGACTTAAACTGAAGGATGTCAGGGAGACTTTGTTTTTAAAAGCAGCATTATGCTTTGAAGTAGTAGTGCTTTGCCTTGCACCATTTTACAGAGTTGCTCAAATCTTGGTGGGATAAGTACTTGGATGTTTAAGACATATATACTTGGATGTTTTCATATATAGAAAGTAATATGATGTAGAAGATATTTCACAACAAGCAAGCACATAGGAAGTAACTTTTCAGCACTGCACCTGCTTGGCATATCTTGGAGAGGAAAAGCTTTCTTTCTTCGCAGCCAGTTTAGGTTTAGTAACATCTCTGCATGAAAGACAGGGTTTTACCTGTCTGTATTTTCTTACTGTTATTCTAGCAGGGGACAGCAGAACAGCCCTTCTGCCCAGGTGGTAGCAGTAACATCCCTGCTCAGCAGGGCCTCAGCAGTATTCCCTGGGCTTATGGCCACTGCCCACCACCTCTCCCCCACATCCCAAAGGCTGGCCTGCCACTCCCTAGCGTTTGGATACGTATTTGAGTCAGTGCTCTCAGTGTTGTGAAAGTTTTTATTGTAGCACTTTGACCATGCTTTCAGTATTTTCTTGCTGCAGAAGTGTTTGTTTTAACGAGAGACACTTCCCACGCGCGCTGTGCGGCTGGGCCGGTGGCGCTGCCCGGACTCCCTGCCTGCCCCAGAGCCGCTCGCGCCATGCGGAGGCAGGGGAGTGACTAAGGGACAGATCAAGTCTGGGCTAGCCAAGCCTCAGCAGGCGTTACTGAGGCACCTCTGGGCTTCAGTGTCCTCACTTTGTATTTTCCAGTAATAGAAACGAAAAATGTGAGAGCATGGTAAGTATCAAGCTGTATACTTAATGTGTTTAGGCTTTTCTGATAAGCAAGTGCTTGCATTTACATTTGTCTCCTAATTACAAAAGTTATACTTGGTCTTTTTTGGAAACTGGGTGCTTCTTTTTCCAAATTAACATATTTTGTGTGTAAATTGTAAGTAGAGCTGTATGAACATGGTATCTGAGTTCTTGCAGAATCTTAAAACCAGCAGTGGAAATATGTGATGCTACAGTCCGTACTTGTTGTACTGTTTGTTGGAAAGTTTTGTAGTAAAAGCTGGAAAGTCTTAAATAGTGAGAGATAAAAATGCAGTTTTCTTCTTTGAGTGTTGTCAGGATGATTTCATTCTTTGTCAAGCAGGCTTGTGCTTTTTTTATTTATTATTTTTATTATAATGCAGTGTGTCTCTAAGCAAGATAACAAACAAAAAGTTTACAAAGAAACAGTTAAAAACTGTACTGTACTTTTGTCAAACAGTTTTGAGTGCTATAATACTTGCAGTTAAATACACATTTTGGTAAGTCTGGATTTTCACATAGGACAACCGAAGGTAGAAGTGGATGTGAGTAACAGGGACAGAGAAGTTTCTGATTAATTGTCTTTATTTAGGAAGCTTCTTTGGTCTTTCTACTGCACATCAGGCTTCTGAGGTAGTGGTAGTGTGTAAACTTAAGTGTCTGTGATTGAAGTTAGTTATTGCAGAAATCCTTCAGGCTGCTCTAAATTGCAATGGAAGGAACAAGTTAATTGTACTTTAGATTTTGGGTTTTGTTTTTAAAATGACTCAGGTATAAGTCATGGACAATTCTGATTACTCCTTAAAACAGAAGACAGACTATGGAAATGTACACATAAATGTACGTTCTTGTGTATCACAGGTCCTCACTTGAGTCCTTCCTGTATTAGAATTTTGCCTGGCGCAATGTTTCCTTCAATACCATAGATCACAAGAGAACTGTAATTGTATTCTAAGAAAATGTATTTCAAAACTTGTATACTTGTATCAAATTCTCATTAGTCTTCATCATTTTAAGTAAAAGCCTGTGAGTGTTTCTAGTGGCTTTTCACTAGGGAAGAAAATTGCTGCTTGCTGTTGAGAAAGTGAGATTCATGACTGTGTTGTAAGCCCTGCCATATCCTTTTGATAGGTACTTTTGTTTATGTCTTTCTTTAAAATAAAATTTAGAAAATAGTCACAAGAGCTCACCTCTGAAACTTTCTGTCTCTAGGAACCTTTATGAAAAGGTACATTTTGGATTGTACACACAGCCAACAAGGGGAAAGGAAAACATCCAAAAGCCCAAGGAAAATTTTTTTTGTTCATTCTGTTCCTTGAGTTCTGGGATATGCTGTCTCCAACTTGGACTGGTTGATGTTTTATAGGAAAAAATATTGCCAGAAATAGTCACTTATTGTAACTGTTTGCCTTTCTGTTGGAGGTTTGCAATGTTTACAGGGCTACAGTAAAACACTGAGTCATAAAAACTTGGGATATTGTACTCCTAAATTTAAAACTAGATAAAGCAGATAAAGCAGACCAAATTTCTGTGACTGTAAGCATAATAAGGTAATGCTTTTCTAGCAGCACATCAAGACAGGACTCCTAGAAACATTGGTGAACTTGCTATGGTATAAAAGGCCTATTACTGCTACTGAGTAAATATATTCCTTTCTCTTTCTCTCTTATTTTCTTATTTTTTTTTACATTTGGTAGAATTTCAGTGTTTGTAGTCCACACAAATAGAAGTGTTTCAGTATTTGTATCACCTCCTCTTTTAATCTTTTCTGGGTAGGTAGAAAATCAAGGGCATGGTCCAATTAGGTGAAGAGCTTTTTAAGAATTTAGAATTTATCAGTATACAAAATTTTGTTAAGCATTTCTATGCCATTACACCGAGCATACTGCACAGGCAGAATGGCACTGTGTGATGAGCTGAACACCCCATGCAATGGGGGAAGGTTTGGAGCAGGTTATCTGGAGTGATATCATGTGGCATGTACAGGACAACCAGGGGATCTGTCCCAGACAGCATGGTTTTGGTAAAGGTAGGTTCTGCTTCACCGGCTTATTGTACTCCTATGACAAGGTCTAGTGGATGTTGCTTACCTGGGCCTTAGTAAAGCTTCTGATACCATTTCCCATGGGTTTCCCCTGGAGAATCTGTGGCTGCTCGTGGCTGGGATGGGTATACTCTGTGCTGGGTCAAAACTGCATGTAATAGACTGAATGCACTTGCACTTCTGAATATTAATCTAGAATTAGGGCTTGAGGTAGAGAAAACTGAATGAGCCTTTTAAATTTTTTTTTGGTACAAAGAAGATTTTAATCATACTGACCTGTTACATTTGACCTTCTTTTGAGATATTTTAAATTGTTTTGTAATGGTACCATATAATCTCTGCTTTATCTAGAATGAAGTCTGTATTTTGGAAGGCATATTTCCTTATTTTTTTTTTTGGCTTTGTTGATTTGAGCTTTCTTCTACAGAATGATAGAATCCCCAAACATGATTAGCTGCCCCTTCCAGAAGCTGGTGTGATACACTCCCAGTCTGTGATACTGATTCCAAAGACAGATGCTTATCTGAATTAAGAAGGTTATGTGTGTGTGTGTGTGTTAAGTAAGAAAGAACATTGTATTGTTCTTCCTCATTCCTGTCTTGTGGGTAGCAAGGAACCTGTGGCATGTTCCTTCCCACGTGCCATCTTGATAGCTATGGACTTTTGCTGCCCAGACAACTTCTTACCCTTCTGGAATGAAGACCCTCTTTTAAGTGAGTTTCAGTTTCTGTAAAACAAAACTCTTATCTGAGTTTTTTGATGTCATTATTAAAAAGGGGAGGACTATCTATACAGATTTTAGTATTTATCGTTGTGGTACAATTAACTGTATACTTTTTCCATTGTCTTATGTTTACTTCACTTTGAAGAAGTACCTGAAACTTGCATGACAAAATTTATAACTGTAATATAATAATTTTTTTTTTTTTTTCTTTTTGTCATCTGATAAGCACAGAAACTCAAAATATTAAGAGAAGTGTTGCATCAGATGCACTGTTCTGAAGAATGAAGTGAGAGAGTGCTGGGTGAAGCAAAGGTGTCCTTGCTTCACAAACTGCTGTTTAGGATTGAAACATTGCAATTTTTTTTAACATTTTCATTTGGAAAGAGATGAGTGAGTGTTACTGAACTTGATCAGAGTTACAGGTTTATAAAAACCACATTATACTGTGTGTAAATATTCAGAACAAGAAACTTGTTTAGCTTCTTACTGAAGCTACCTCTAATTTTCTCCTTGCCATAGAAAGATCTGTCACAGTACAGACTGTTCTGTCAAGGAATGGATATGATTATGGAAATTTGTATGTGAAACTGGATCTGAAAGTTTCTGAATTAAAATATGTGATTTTTCCAGAAGAAAATAATTGCAGTAGCTTTATTTTGTCTGTTATTATTTTGTTGGCTTTCTAGGCCTCTGGGAGTGATTTAAGTGAGCACTGTAACTCTGTTTGGAGCTGTAGTTCTCAGATCTCTAAAAAACTGTGGATTTTTCAGTTGGTTTCTGGCTGTACTTGACTGTTGAAGCGCTTGGTGACATTTAGTGTTCCAGAAAGTCTTTGCAGTACATGGCTGCTACTTCTGCTGCTTAAGGACAATAATAGTGCTTCAATTCTCCTTAATGTCAAAATGGGTTTTGAAGAAATGAGAGGGCTGCAAAATAATAATAATAATAATAATAATGATGATGATGATGATGATGATGATGATGGTGTGTTTCTTAGAGAACCCAAATTCTCTTTCCCTGCCATTCTTTGTCATAAGTGAGTTTGCTGGGCTTAAAAGATATTTTTAGCATTACAACTTTTAAATATTTGGATGCTGTCTCTTTTTAATTATGTAACTTCAGTTACAAGTCAGGTTTTCCACATTATGTTGCTTTCATGATGGTTTGGCAGCGGCTATCCTCTTTTGAAGCTCTAGCACTTCAAAGAGCTGTATGGTTGTTTCCATTTGCGCTTGGTAACAAGGGTGTGACAATGTCTCAATTTAGTTTTTTGGTGATGGCAGTTAAAAAGGAAAAAAAAATCAGCAACAACACTCAATAATATTTTGGGACCTAGTAGTGCCAGGGCACCACCATGTTCCTTGTCCTGTAGCACCGTGTGTGGGTGTGGGCTGACTGCAGGTGTGGCTGGGCCAGGGCAAGGCTTGGGCTGCAGCCTCTGCTTTGAGGGTGAGGAGCACAGTAATGAGGGCAGTGGTACCAGTTTGTGACTAGTGTGTGGTTACTGAAATCCATAGAGGTTTCAGTGCTGAATTCCACATCTTTCACTACTGTTTTAACCATATTGTTGAATAATACAACTTACAGCTGGCAACAGCTTAACTTGTGGAAGTAACCTGAGTGCAAGATTTGTGGTGGTTCTCTTCTATTTTTCCTCTTTCTAGATCAGAGATTTAGGGATATCGCAGTATGCTGTTAACTACATGTCACATTTCAAGCTTTGGTAGATGATTATAAACTGGGATTTAAAAAAAGTAATTATTTAAGCATTAATCAATGATCTTGTAATAACATTGTAGCAATCGATCCATAGTTGTTGATCCTTGCTTTTCTGTAGAGGGTATTTGGTGTAATGTGTATTGGCAGAATTCTCTAAGTTGGTATCTTCAAAATAAAAACAAGCTGAAACTCCCCAGAGGCAGCTGAATTAAGTCTGTTCATGGCTTTCCTGCCCACGTGCTCTGCTAAATAAAATAATACAGTTGTTTCACAAAACAAGAGGGAGCTATAAAGGTGGCTTTACTGTGATATTAAATCTGTCTTGAGCGCTTTCCCAGAAATATGAATATAGTAATTATATGATTAAAAAATAAGGAAACTTTTTGGGTTGTGCACTTCCTCAGGCTATTAACCTAACCACTAATTAACCAACAGGAAATTCCAGACCTGAAAGTTTCATTATTGCTATACTGAACTGTGAAAATATAAGTGTGTTAATGAGGATTTCATTATAGCCATCTGTAACTTGTTTTTAAATTGTGTTAAGGCAGGAAAAACATAATATACCATCTGTTACCTAGCTATATCAAATTGACTTGAAAAATATTGGGGGAAAAAAATCCCCCAGTTTACAACCCTGGTTGTCTCTTATTTCTTATCTTTTATTCAACCATTAATCCCATGTCAGTACTACCTAGCAACATGTAGTGACATGTCATTTACTCCTTAAATGATGTATTTGGTTCACTTAGACATTTCTGTAACGTGTGTACCTGGGGGGGAGGAGATGCTGACTTCCCAAAATGATAATTTATGGGTGATAAATGACCTCTTAATTTTAGTGTCATGTTCTCTCAAGTATGTCTGAATCACTAAAACTCAGAAGTTGAGGATTGTTGTGCAATTTGCAGTTCTTTTTGGTTTTAAGTGAACAAAACTTCTGGATAACATCTATTAGTATGCTTTTATTCTCTGACCTAGTGAGCATGAATTGAAGCATTTTGCTTATCAGATACTGGGAGTTTTGCAACTTTTACCTTAACGCTTGTTTCTCTCTGTAGAGCTTAATTGTCACAAGCTATCCCAAGTCCCTTGATCTCTGATTCTCTTTGACCTTAACAATGAGGGAAGTTGTCATGTATTACCTTGCACTTACCAAGAAATCTTATGGATTCTTGATTGTCAGGTGTTTGTAGGTGTAATGCAAGTGGAGCCATAGGCGAGAAGAAGGTGGTGGTCACGTGGGAAAAGGTACAGAACTTGCTCTTGGAAGGGTGGGCAGAGAGTTGGCACAGAAGAGAATACTGAAACAATTTTGGAATAGTGAGGCAGATCCTTTGCAGCTGTGATGAAATAATTACTCAGTGAGTTCAAGAAGTGTGCTAGTGTTTACATATTACCTTTTGTGTTAGTTGGATCTATAACATTAAAATGAGGATAAAAGGTTGTAATAGAGAAGTGAAAAGGTCAGGCACCAATTTATCGAAGTCATACTGTCAACAGGCAGCCCAAAATACAGGCTTGTCATTTGGTCCACAGGTGTTTTCTGAGTAGGCACACTCTTTTTTGTTCTGGATTTGCACAACAGCTAGGACAGCTTTGTTGGGGGCTCTTGCCTTATTCGGGACAGACTAAATTTGGTGGCTGAATTTAACAAAAAAAATCTGTTTCTCTGCAGACTCATGCAACAAGCATAGTTAGAATAAAATGAGGGACTCTGATATAGCAGTGTATCTACAGTGTAAATGTCTTAAGGCTGTGGAAAGAGAAAACAATCTGAGGGCTGTGCTGACCAAATGTATGAGGAAAAGCCCGCCGATACAGTCCTGCTCGTCCTTCAAAAGGCTTCCCCTGGTCTCTACCCCAAAGCTTTTTAGGAAACCAAGCAAACATGGCAGAAGACAGTAAACCTTGCATGGTTATATAATTCGCCCCAATAAGAACAGCGAGATGGGAAATGTTCTGCTGTGAAGGTGAGGCCATGCCACCTTGGAGTTCCATAGGGATTTGTGCTGGAACTCCTAGTTCAATATGTTAATAATCTAGGAAAGCAACTGAATAGCAAGGTGACAGTTTGATGACAGTAAAAAGTTATTACTCATTGTAATAACAGGAGATACGACTCTGAAGACTTGCAGAACAGTTTTTCAAATCTAAATGGATAATAAAATAAGATTAAATTAATTTTAGATAGACTTACTACAAATCAGTTTTCCATGCACATTAGCAAAGGAACAGAGAACAAAAGGGAAACCAGGATTTGGCCAGTGTATAAATCTCTGATGACAATACAGTGCATGGCTCTGGTCTCTGCCATATTCACAGGGATGTCGTAAACAGAACGTTCAGAGAGAATCAATAGAGATGGTCAAAGGTGAGATATGGCTTAAGGAATGTGAGAGCTGAGACCATGTCATTGTGTTCTTACATTTACCTTTTGTCCAGGTGCCAATTGTCATGTTCTAACTGTTCCAAGTAAGTGAAAGGAGGACATGCAGCAGAATTGTCTAATGATGATGCATGAAATCCTTAAACCAAATGTTAACTAATGGTAAAATAATTAAGTCCCACTTATTGTTGAATGATGATACAATCTAAAATTAACTTTCCTCACTGATGTATGACTTGCATAAGAAAAAGAAGTTCTTGGTCTGTTTCCAAGCCATTTGGAAGCCTCTTGTCTATGCTCTCTTCTCCAATTCTTTTTGATTTAACAAAACTATTTGCCTTTCCCTGGAGACTTGACTGTGTAGGTCCATCACAGATGAGACGTCAGCTCAGTAGGTACAAAGCAACTGAAGAAACAGAGTATTTAATAAAGCAAGAGTTTAATCTGGAAAAATGCCATTCTTACCCTGGTAGTCTGTGCTTCCTGCTATTCTTGCTGCTTTCAGACTTCATTTTCTCATGGATATTATTTAAAAAAAATAATCATTACTATTTCAGGGTTAGATGAAATATCAGATAGTTTTAAAAAAACAGTCTTCTGTTTATAACAATAGAGACAATAGGTTCAAAAAGTTCCCAGCTTCAGAGATACATCCCTGTTGGGGATTTTTAAACCCAGATAATTCTGGGAAGCTTGTGCATACACACATTATTGATACACATCCATTGAGTTCTAACAGTGCATTGGGCTTCTGGAGTTGTGGTTTGGGGTTTTTTTTGCTCCCAATTGCAAAGGTACTAAATGCTCTGGGTAATCACAGACAGATGAATCTGAAAGTATTAAAGATCGAAGAATGAACAGTGGGAAAGTTTTGGTTTCTTTTCCTCACTAGTACATACAAGTCTTAACTTTTTGGTCTTGGAAACAATTCTATGGATTAAAAAGCATGAAAGATCTGTACTCAAATGTGGCCTGTACAGGGACCTCTTTGAGAAGTGTTTTGTATTTAGCCCTATACTGTCATTCTGTTTAGCAAAATAGAATGACAGATTCTATATAGAATAGAATCTGTCATAGATAGATTCATTTGCTTCTTTTAAATATACACACGAGAAATAAAATAAATTGCAGTTTATGGTTCATTCACATACATTGCTGATACTATCCAGTTGATGTTTAGGAATTGTTTTTACACAGCAGTGCCAGGATTTGTAATTTAAGTAGATGCTTTATGAAGACAATGAGAAGCACTTAAATATTCTAAACCAAATTCTAACAAAATTTTTAAATTCCATTCCTTTATATGGTGGTTTTCTTCTTTTTCCTAATACCTTGTGTAAGTTCTCCTCCTTCTTTTAATATTTTTGCCATTTTACCTTCCACAAGTATTCTGGGCACTTAAAAGACAAAAACAAAACCCCAAAAAGCAAGGAATCTATGCTGAGTGATACTGGGGAAAAAGTAAAAGTAACCTCTGTCAGATGAAGGGAAAATGACCAGGTACATACTTGTGGAAATGGGAAACCTTTCTGTCCTTTCAGGTTATCTGAGATGTCGTACACTTGCTTGTAGTCAGTGGTATTAAATTCTATTGGTCACTCCCTGAATGAAAGCCCTATGATTTTTCAGCAGTGATAAATTTACTGCTTAATCTACGAAAGCCATAAGGAGGACCTTACTAACTAGATGAACTGCATGTAAAATAACCACAAGATAACAGCAGGACTAAAAAAAAATTAGAGGATTTATTACTGTGAGTATTAATTGTATATTTCTAGCTGTAGCCCTTACACCCAGATAATAATGAAAGCTTCCAAGTGAGTATCTCAAATACTGTGTCTTGTGTGGGACATAGCAGCCACTGGCAATATGTTGGTGTTTTAGCCCACAATGATACCCTGCATGCACCAAACCTTTCCTGCAAGCCTGGCTGCATTTGCATGATTGCCCTCTCCAGCTTATCAATCAAGTGAAAGGATTTTTATTCTTTTATTGTTAACTATTGAAGTTTGGTTGCAGAGTGCGTTTGACTTGGAGCACAACTGATTCATCTAATTGTCTCATTCAACCTTACACACATTTAGGCAAAGGTGACTTACATTTCTGTTTTGTCTGGCAGTAATGTGGGATGGATGCTGGTGATAGGACTTCTCAGGTAGGAAAGGTTAGGTAAGGAACTGTCGGTAATGTTGTTTACTCAGCACACAGGCACTCACACAGATGTTTTCCTCTCACTGAAGCACTACTCAAGCCAATTTGAAACACACGGTGGCCTGATACAGATCTGAAAGCAACATTTACCAATGATAGTAACCTGCAGGATGTTGCCAGTGATGACAGCACTTGCCCTAAGAGTTTGTTGACTGCATTCCTTTCCAGTCCCCGGGCGGACTCAGCTGCAAGCAGCCCTCCCATGGCTGAATGCATTAGGGCTGACTTTGGGAAGAGGTAACTGAATCAAGAATTGCTTTTAAGCTGCTTTTAAGCAGCTTCTGGTTTTAATTGACAATGAGGTCAAGCTTCTGTAAATTATCCTACTTTAAACACTTCTGAGTTGTTTTTGGTTTTGTGATAGCATAAATATTGTACTTGCCTTGTGAAACTGATTTATGAAAATCTTAAATTTCAATAATTTTGTAGGTAGTACTGAAGATGAAATTAACTGGATGTAAACGGGTATTTGTCTCTGTTGTCTAAATATTCCATTAATCCCTAGAATATGCTTACCTGAGGTGTTTAGTTAGATATCTCACAGGCAGAGAAATGGGCAAGGCTGAAAAGCGTGGGTGGAAGGACTAGTCCTAATTCTAAAAATTCTCATTAAATTTGTTTTGTGCAAATAAAAGGGGTGCGGAAAACAGGATTGGATTCTTTTTATGGTATAAAGCCACAGAAGACATAACAAAGCTACTTAATACTCTCTTTTGAATTGGCTGAAGTAGATATGTTGGGATTACAGGCTGTACAAATCTCTAGATGTACTCTGAAGGCTGTTTGGTCAGGTGGTGGGATTATAAATAGGTAGGCTTACTGATGTCAGCAGCAGCGGAAGGGAGCAACAGTGAGCTTGCCATGCACACACACACACCCTCCTTTCTACCTCCATATGCTATTGAAGGAAACTCACCTGATATTAATGGGGAAGAACCACCTGTGCTATCTTGGAGGTAAGCAGAAAAGTAGTGTAATCAATTTTAGCTATTATATTTCCTTTTCCTTGTTCAGAGGCTGAGCAGAATGGCTTCGAATTAATATTTGTGTTGTGTTGTCCTAACACCTGCTGTGAGGAAAAAATATTTACCAATAGTTAGATATCTTCAGTAGCATGTAAGTCCTTGCTCTTCGGGGGAATGCAGAATTCAGGCATAGGGCACTAGATGAATTGCCAGAACTTAAATATAGGCCTGTACAAAGGAAGAAGAATTAATGTCTGTTGTAATTTTTCAGATAAAGTACATAATAATTCTACAAAAGGTTTTTAAAATCCCATCTCTGGCTAAGAGATGAGGGTGTGTAAAGATGTTTATCCATGTGGGCAGACTGCTGAAATTTCAGTGGTACATTTCTGGATGTATAAGCTGTTGCCTATTTTATTTTAAAATGATATTTGGTGCGTAGAAACTCAAATGAGGTTTTTGAGATTTTAAGTGAGAAATGCTGTTATTTCATGCAGACTGTAAGGCTTTTCTGATTTCTTTGATTTGCATCAGATTTTGATCTAAAATTTTGTTGGGGAAGAAAGCCCCACTAGCTGCTTGTAATACCTTGTAAAAGTTGATTCTTTTAGTGTTTAATATGGTAATGTCCTTGCTGTGTATTCTGTGTGTTCCTTGTATGTTGTATACTGATTTCATTTGTCATGGAAAGCATTAAAATATTTTGTAGTACCTAAATAGACTAAATTCCTAAATAACTGCACAATGCCAAGATGGACTTTGCTTACAGCAACAAAGAAAGAATTTAGGAAACAATGCTCAGTTGAACTTGTTGTAGGAGTCAGTATGCTGCTGGCACTGTGTCATCTTTTAACATGTTAAAAACTCAGCAGTGAAGTATATTGGCTGTAAACTGGCTGTGGTAGAGAAAGTTGGAAAGGATGCAGGGGTGAATATAGAAGTGAATTATAGTAGTTGGAGCAAAGCATTCATTAGGAAAGTTTCTTAACATTCCCCAGAGCACACTGATGATGATTATAATCATTATTATATAAATAAGAATTTTTTCCTCCTTTATATTTAATGCTGAAGGCCTGTACATTTTTACAGAAAGTGCAGAGGCTTTCTAATGGAAGTGGTTATCCAAAATAGCTTTGGTGTTACCATCATGCAGGGAGCCAGGTTTCTTCAAAGAAATACCTTATTTCTTCAAAGAAATACCTTCTTTCTTCCTTGCCTCTTGTCTGTTGCAAGAATCCAGTGAGGAGTGGATCCAGGGGATTTTGGGTGTGCAGATATAAGCAGAGAAAGGGGATAATGACAGCTCTTGTGTGTAGATGGGGATAAGTTTGGAGACAAAATAGGAGCATTCATTTGGGGCCCTGAGCTGCCAACCAATGAGGGAGGTAAAGTAGGACAAAGGGGAGGGAGCTCCTGCTGTCAGTGGCTGCAGAGGTGGCTGTGAAAACTGCTGGTCCGGTTTATGCTGTGCAGAGAGCTGGGATGGGACTTGTGTCTCTGCTTTGTAGCACCCATTGCACCTCACAGAGTGCCTGAGATGAGGCTGGGGCTCCAGCAGCAGCCCTGGCATTTGGGGAGGTAGTAAATGTGACCCTGTTCCTGAAGGTAAAAGGTTTTTCCACTTTGCTTTCTGAGGAAGATGCAGGCAGGAGAGTGGCAGCTGTAAAGGATGAGCAGGAGAACCTGGTGGCAGGTGGATGCTCAAAGCATTTCTTAGTTTTGCAAGCAGTGTTGGCCCAAGTGGCTTGGTGTTTCTGTTTGGGGAACTGTAGCTATAGTCTTCATATAGTGGGAGAAACCTCTTCATTACATCAAATTTTTCTGGATACTAACTGCCAAGATGCTTCTCTTGAAATCTAGTGAAGAAAATGCTTGGTTTAGTACAATTTCTCAGCCTAAACTTAACTCTTTTTTTTCCTCTTTCTTTCCTGTAATGAGCGAGGGTGCCTTTGCTGACAGACCTGATTGTCTGTGTACAAACTCTCTACATTCGCCATGTGTCTCATAGCATCTGTGTATAAGTGCATACACACAGAGATATTTCTATTTAATCTTGCTCAGGATAGGAAACTTCTCCTGTGTCCTATTCCCTTCCAATACTTAACATCATCTCTGCTCTTCAGTTTAATAAATTCTCCTAATTTTGGGTTATGTGAATGTACAAAAGATTTTAAATGTTACCAAACTCCAGGTGGATAGAGGATATAACTGCTAAGAGAAAGTTTTTGGTGAATAAAGAACTTTCTAAAAGGGAGAAAGCTTGTTCTATTCAAAGCATTTTCAGGAAAAATGAAAATAAAACGGCAGTGCTTTCTAAAGTTGCATTGCTATGCTTTCTCAATTATTCTTCCTGTATCTGAGTTTTCAACTGGGAAGTGCTACTGTTGTAGTTGAACCTAGACTTCTACAGCGGGTAAAAGGAGAGGGGTTGGATTTTGCCTTCCCTATTAGTATAGAGCTTCTTTGCTCTCCTACAGCACTTCATCTGTTACCCACCTACACCTACACCCACATACCTGTATTTGAGGCATGTATGTCTGTGGGGGAAAAGGGAAGGGTCTGTATTAGCTTCTTTCCTGGCTGCTGTGAAACTGAGCAGCTCTGCTTTTCTCTTCCTTATCTTTCCCAGCCTCTAAATCTATCCAGTCCCTGCCTCCAGTGTTACTTCAAAAACATTATTTTGAACAGGAGAAAAAAGCAACAGCAGCAAAGCTCAGATAATTGACAATTCTTACTTCTATTGATGTTCAGAATAGCAGCTGGAAAAGCCATAGGCAGAGCTAGGTGCTTCATCTGCAGGCTTTGAAAAGACAGTGGCATTTTACCTGCTTTCGTGACTGGGGGTAACGACCAGAAGGACAGATTCAGGTTTTGTCTTATTTGAAAGCCGTTAATTGAACTTTCTTACTAGTCATGGAAGAAAAACAGCTGTTTGAGCAACCTTTTTAGCAGCTCTTGATAAAGATTTGAGGGTTTATTTTTAGTGGAGGTAGCATACGTTTTCTTGAGTTTTAAGTATTTGTTAGATTTATTAGTGTATCAAAGGTTAAGCTCCCCCTTTCAGATCAAACTGCTCTTTGTTTTCTTTTCCTGTTTATTCAGCCAGTTATATATTACTCAATTACTGTTACAGATTTACTGCTTTCTCTTCCCTGCTCTCCTTCTTTTCTGTCAGGGTGTTTTCATAACTGTAAATACAATAAAGGCTAACTGAGCCATACAAGGTTTTAATAGTTTTGAATGGCATTCAGATTTTTTGTTCTTTCTTTTGGCAGCAAATCTAGGTTACTTTTTTGCATTTTTTACTTTGAGAAAAGGTTGCAAAAATAGATATAAGTATCTGCTTTCTGCCGAGGTGTGTCACACACGGACATGCCAGGTTTGTACTTATATTTTGTGTTAGCCCTATTTACTTCAGAAGTCTAAGTTCTCAACCTCTTTAGAAGTAATGCCATTGGAATTAATTTTCCACTTCATTTTATTTGTTAGTTTTTGTTTGGTTTTTTTTTCCTCAGGAGTAAAAGAAGTACTTCTCTTGGCACAACAGAATGTGTTGTAACAAAACTTTTGTATCAGAACACATTTCTATAATCCCTCAATAATAATAATAATAATAATAATAAACTTCATGCTAATTTAGAGGAGAAGGTATTTTTCTTTCTTTTATCCTCTCTTGCCTGCTAGGATTCTGAGCTTTTGGCTGTCTTCCTAAGAGCAAAGTGATTCTTATGCCTAGAGGGGAGCTAACTGTGTTTTGCTGGATAGTGAAGACAACACTGTCAGCAGCTTTCTGTTCTCAGGAGTGGGTCTTTCATAAGTTTTAAGTGAGCTTGAATAGATCATTGTAATATTAGTTGTGATTCAGCTTTGAAGGGCAATGAATTAATATATTTTTTCTAGAAAAGTTTTAAATTTGTTGTTTAATTAATTAAATTATATGTTTATACCAGAGTTAGTGCCCCTTTAATGCTAAGTGGGGCACAATTAACAACATGCCCATAAATACAGTTTGTGTTTATGTTGTCGCAGAATTGCCTCTTTTTCCTTGTAATGATAGAAAACATTTAATGAATTATGGCTCAAATACAGTTGCTTCTGTTTTCAAGACTGTCACTGCCATGGGGACAGATAATCAGAGGGGGCAAGTGTCTGTTCCAAATGGTCTGGAGGGAACTGAAGGATTCATTTGCTGCTTTCTTGCTTTTAGTGTGAACCAGACATCCAGAGATTCCATTAAGCTTTCACCTTACTGTCATGGTTACCATCCCAGTCCTGTGATTTATTTCTCTCTAGGATAAGACTAAAAAAAAAAATCTTCAGAGCAATGAGGCTAGCTAGGGGGTAAATCCACACATCCCATTGACTAGGGAAACTTTTTCTTTCACGACATCTTTGAAAACATATCCTGATTCCAGGGATGCCTCCTTTTCTCGGTCCACTTTATTTATTGAAAAAGAGTGGAAATGCATTTCACTTTTTTTTTGCTTTCTTTATATCAGAATAAAGGTATGAGTAAGAGAACATCTGCAGATGTTTTGTTGTTTGCTGGAACCTCACTGAGTGAATTTGTAGAGGTAATCTTCAAAAATCACTTAATTAGTAATATTAGTATTATCATCACCCATAGCATTACTACTGCCATGTCAGTTGCACTATGAATTATTGTGTTGGCAGAGCTATATACCCAGTGCCTTATTTAATGTCGTATTATTTTTCTCTATTATTTTAAAAATACCAGTATTATTTGCAATATTTGTATCCTCTCAATCTTGGGAATTAGTATAGAGAAATACCCTGTAAAGTAACCTGTTACCACAAAAGATTTACAAACTGTTAATGTTTGTTCTGCTGCTTGGAAATTGAAATTAAAGTGTGTTTCTGAACTTGGGGGTTTTTTTGGTACCTATTGAGCCACATGCTAGACTCAGTATTTGTACAATATGACCTCATGTTCTTCCAGAAATAACTAAATGGATGAGTTGAGAATCTGAAAGATCATATTTCTCTCTGGAGCAGATACAGCAAATATTTTTCCTTTATATCATCCTACATGTATCATAAGCCTGGCTTAAAGGGATGACCTAAGAATGGACATTGTTTGACTCTCATTGATCCATACTTTGATCTTAACATCTAACTGGTGCTTTTGTAGTATGACTAAAGAGAGAGATTGTATCTCAAACAGTGATATTGATGTTGAGATGAAAGCCCAGTATCAAGGCTGGTAGTCATGTTATATAGATGCTCTGGGGCTGGCGCAGCAAATATTTGGGCTGCTGACTGTTAAGGGAAAATATTAGAGTACTACCATACATCTAACTGAAAAGTATCCTTTTTGAAGCACTTAGTGGCACCCCAAATTTTGTATAGAAATGTGTTTGTCTGGTAATAATTTAGTGAAGATGAATAGAATTTATTTTTGAAGTATTTGTCATCTATACTTATGCCTGAAATATATAGGAGTGACTTGCCTTGACAGCTTCAGTCATGTGCTGGACTGTGAGGAGCAGATCAGATAGTAATGCTGCAGTTGTCTCCAAGCTTTTTCCCAGCAGGTAGTGTTTGATCTTGAAGACTTGCAGTGGTGAAGTATTTGAATTGGTGGTATAGACTTGGAGTTAGTTGTGGTGTTGGGATAAAATAATGTGTGGAGAATGCCTTGGTGAGAAAATCACTTTCATTGGCTTCTTGAATTGCAGAGTGGGGAGAGGAGGATTTATCTATAAAACCTACCTCTACAAGTGTATTTCCACCATCACCTGCTTATTTAATCATGGTCACCTGAATTGTTCTTGTTGTCCACCACCAGTTCTGGGGCTGTGAGTGCAGCCCAGCCTGACTGTCAGGCAGCTGCTCCCCTGATAAGGTAGAAACACAAGCTGAAATAATGAAAAAGCAATGAGACCAATTGCAAATACTTTGGGCTGAGAAGGAGAGATGAGAGAAATAGTGAGAACTGAAGAAACAAATACATGGCATCTGGGAACAGAAAATGAAAGCATTGGGATCACTGTTGTTTAATAAGAAGTTGCCAAAAACTTGGCATAACTTCTGAGAAAGTACACTTGGGATTTTTCTTCCTTTGTATAGGGTGGGAGAGGTAAGCGTAACTAACCATAAAGCACATTCAGATTTCCTAGAAATGGGTGGGGTACATGGCTCTGCAGTGGGGCACGCAAGGCTTCAGCGGCGCTGTTAGACTGCCTGACACTGTGCATGTGTGTTCTTTATAAATACATGGAAATTCAACTGTTGCACACATTTTGAGAAGAGTACTTGGTCAGTTTTAGTTGGACGCTGAATGACTAAACCACATTTATTGCTGTGTGTCATTAAGTACTCTGATGATAAGAGAGTTCCAGTGATAAAATTGCATTTGTCTACTTAATAGAAAATAGAGTCCCCTAGCATTTGAAAAGAAATCTATCTGTGACACTTTTTCAAAGAGTAAACTCTGTGATAAATAGCTTTTAACAGTCATTTGAAGTTAAAGATGTAAGAAAGAGTAAAGAAGGGAGGACAAGCAGTACTAGATCGCACTGGGCTTTTTGGTATTAATGTCATGGGGTAAGTTTTTATGTTTGTGGGGTTTTATTTATTTCTAATAGTTGTATTGATGCTCTGCAGTTGCTAATTGTGACGGCTGTCACAAGGGTTCTTGGGATGAAGGAAGAGACGTAGATCTGACTCCATGATCAGAAGGCTTGATTTATTATTTTATGATATATATATATTACATTATACTATACTACAAAGAAAAAGCAGGGAGAGTTTCCAGAAGCTGCTAACCTAAGAATAGAAAAGTAAAGAATGATAACAAACCCTGCTTTCTCGGACACAGTCCGAGAGAGCTCTCAGTTCTGGATTGGCCATTATTTCTAAACATTCAAGATGGACCAGTCCAGACTGACCTGTTGCATTCAGCAGCAGATAACCTATTGTTTATGTCTGGTTCTGAACTTCTCAGCTTCAGCAGGAAAAATCCTGAGAGACAATTTTTCATAAAAATGTCTGTGACAGCTAATAATTTATATTTGGCAGTTACATGAAAGCTAAAAATCTTGAAAAAAAAACCAAAAAAAAAAAAAACAAAACAAAGAAACTGGGGAGGAATGCAAAGGAGTTTGCTTTATACATTTTGCAATGTTTGTGTAATCCTGAAACAACCCAGACAAGCTGCTGTAGAGACCGAAGTCAGATTTTCAGCTCATGTTGTACATCATGAATTGCATAGACAGCACACCAAACTAATTTAAATCATTGAGAGAGGAGGTATACATTTTGAATGTGGATCCTCATTCAGTGGTTTTGGAGGCTGTGAGTACTCCCGATTACCTCTGAGGGGCTGTGAATAGTTAATTATTCAGCACAGAGTTCTGAAGTTCAAAACTCTAAGCACTTTCAGCAACAGATCAGTCATGTGAAGCCTTGTTACAGTTGTTTTTTGCAATGCTGCTCTGGACCTTGTTTGCTCTTCATTGTGAGTGACTTTAAACTTTGTTTTCTCAAGAAAGGCGTGTGTTTCTAGCTGTATGTTAGGTTCTTTAGGTTTTAATTCTGTAGGGCAATTGTAGGGGTTAATTTATTTCCTTAGGTTTAAAGTAAACAAACTTTGGTACAGCTCCATCTAAATGATAAGCATATTTTTGGAGCCTTTGTGTATTATGTTGAAATGCATTTTAACTTCCTGGTAATGTGGCCCCATTCAAGAATGTTTACAAGAAATTAAAAATCTGTCATGAGGTAATGTGTCTTGACTATGTCTTGGTCTTGTTTCTAATGGTAAAATTCTTAATTAATAGTATCTTTTACTTCTGAATATATTGGTTAATTGTGGAGAGTTATTTAAATAAAGGGAGATATTGGACTAGATGTTTTAGGACATGAGAGTCCTGCATTCAGAATTTGCTGTAACATACATATGTTAAGAGATATAGATAATTTTATGCTGTTTTAGAACTTTTTTAGTGAAATAAGTGCAGCTTATTTAGTGATCAGTCCTTGTATTCAAAAGTAAACTGTCTGGTCATTGACATGGGAAAGGGTATAGAGAAAATTAAAATAGATCACCATAGGTGAGGGGATTATGTGAAAGCATATTGTGAGTGAAATGTCAGGAAATATTAAAACACAGTAGAATTGGTTATTTTATTACTGTATAGAAGTTAAATAATGTAGAACTGGTAGGATTTCTTTGAGTAATTTTAATAACCAAAAGAAACATTTGGGGAGGAAAAGTGTCACTATTTGCTCCAGTATCTATCCTGTATTAAGCACACTGGTAGTACAATTGGCTTCATACTGCATAGTACAATATTTCTGTTTATTCTAATCCAGTAAATCTCTTTGGAGAATGTACAAATAGGGTCTTTGCATAACCCAAGGGAGGAAAAAACAGCCAAATAATTTATTCTTTTGCAGTACATTAAAGAATTCCTTTTGGCTTGATGTTTAGTGGGTGGTTTTTTGTTTTTTGGTTTTTTTTTGTGAGGGATACCTTAGCCTGTTTTGTCTTCTGTCACCACTGATAGTATATTTAAGATATTTTATCCCTTCATTGCACATATTACTTTAGAAAATAATGAAGTGTTGTTTGTTACTGTTCTGAGACTTGTTAGTTTATCAGTTTGAAATCATATGTATAAATGCATACTTGATTTTTAACTTTTATCTGTTTTTCAGAAGAAAATCTAAGGCACCACCTCCTCCATCTGAAACAAAATCCATTGCTGTTTCTCCATTTGATAACACAGAGCCAACCAACGTCATCATGGAACAGAAAGAGAATGTAATCGATAAAGATATTGAATTATCAGTGGTCCTGCCAGGAGATGTGATCAAGTACACTACAGTGAATGGGAGGTATGTTACACAGAATGATATTTTTGTTTAATATTATTTTTTGCTCAAGTTTACTCCAACCTTCCTCCAGGTTATAATCATTTGGTAAAATGCGTGATTGTTCATCCTATTTGGGTACCAAGTTTTGTGTTCAGCACTTGCTCTGCTACCTGTAGACTACTAGCAGTCATCAAAAAACATGTAATCACTCCAGACAAAATCTGTAATGCTTTAAAAAGAATTTATAGCTACGGCTTTGGATTTCTTTTTACAATTATGTTTTTCTTAAGCTGGTTTTAGTTTAAAATGCATATTTCAGACTGTTAATTGGTAGGATAGATTGTGCATGTAACTCTCAAGTCACCTTCTGTTCAGAAAGACCTGCACATTTACTGGTGAGCTGAAATCATGAATCCTGGGACCTAAAATGTTTCTCTACTAAGAAGAGTCCTGTGCAAGGCTATGTATGGATCACAGCAATTTAGATGCCAGTTTGTTGCTATCCTAAGCTGAAATAAGACAACCTATTTGTATATTGTCCTTGTGTTTGTGTATAGCCCATGTCTCTCCTGCAGAAGCCAAACAGGCTGACTTATTTATTCATTCAAACCAGGTACTGTAAATGTGCTCTTATACCTACTTCTTAATGAAATCTGGCTTAAGTCTGTTTGCACACTGTCATTTGCTGGAGTTCATGAGGTTGTTGCTTAGACATCAAATATCAGCTTGTTCACCAGAGCTGTAGTGGGTCTTTTTACACCTCCCCCTGACTCTGTGATTTTGAGGATAACTTAAATGTGAGATTCTATTTCTCAGAAGAAATTTTCTGAAATAACGATGCTTTATACTGGTTTTGTCAGCACATTTATAGCAAGGAATATTGCAGTCTGTAAATATGATGCCTTCCTCTGTTTTTAAACCTTCTTAGACACGAGGCTCCATGTGTACACTGTCAGGAGCTTGTTCTTTTTGCTGCTTTTGTCCAGTGATGAGTGATGTGTACCATGGGCCCTCTCTCGTGCTTTGCTCAGAACAAAGTGCTAGAAAGGAATGTTGCATCTATTTTCACTTGGTCAGATTATATTGTGCATAATTACTCTGTATTCAAGACAGGCCTTACAGGCTTATCAGGAATTGCACTCATTTCCCAATCAGTTTTATTATTCCACAGTTACAGGATTTTTCAATCAAGATACTGTATGTGATTGATTTCATAAGTGACTATCTTGCCAGTATTAGCCCTGCTAGGCTCATCTCAGAGTGAGGAAGATGTGCAGGACCTGCAATCCACTGTGAAGTATATTTCAAACTATCTCTTGTTCTAGCTTTGCTCTGGCTGTAGAGTTATTTATCATGATCCCCCAAATAGGCATGACCCCTCTAGAAATGACATAAACAGAAAAATTGTTACTTTGCTTCTTTTGTCATCCATAATTGGAGGTGAGCAGCTCTGAAGGTCCTGAGGAGAGAACACCTTTTAAATCTCATAGTAGAAAAAGCAAAATGGTGAGTTTAAACAGCTGTGTGCTCAAATTCCATAGTCCACTAGAAGAAATTTTTCTTTATCAGATTAGGTTGGGTTGGTTTGCTCCCTGCTTTGGCATAGTGGTTAGAAAGAGCTATGTAGCACAAAGCAAGGTGTTAGTGAAATAAAAATCCTGATTATGTAGAAGTTGGAATACATAAATACATTTATGCTCTGAGATTTCCAGAAAACCTAGAGTAATTTGTTGAAGTTAAGTTGCAAATAAATATTTTACTGAAGTTAGATAAAGGAAGACAAGCAGACGATGTACTTTGAGGTAGCTGATGGCCTCTTCTTGGTGCTTTGCTAAACATTAATTATGGAAGCTGTTAAATGTACTGTGATATATGTATTCTTCCACCTATAATCCTTGAAGGCTTTAGGGAAAAAGAGTTCTACAAGTTTTGGAGGACATGGTTACAAGAAAAGCTTGTTGGCTTTTTTTTTTATTGCTGAAGGAATATCATTCTAAAGCCACTGGTGAAGATATCTTTCCTCCAGTGGAGTGGGGGGGACTTGAAAGTCCCTCATCCTCCAGTCAAGCAGGTTGTTTCCGGAAGTACCTTTGGAGAGCAAATTTGCACTGAATCTCTGTTCTCCTGTACTAATTTGCATGTACCTGTGGTTTGTTAGCAGCTGTTTCTCACTTACCATTCTCCCTTATCAGTCACTTACTGTGACTCTGGTTAATGTGAGGGTGTGCCCCTGTCACTGTGGTGGGTTTCTGTAGGATGGCTTTCTGGGGTCCTTGCTTGTCAGTTCTTGCTCTGGTCATCTTTGATATTCTAAATCCTCTCCAATAACTGAAGTGCAGCTTTTAAAGCCAGTCAGTGTATAAAAATTCACCAGAAGAAAGGTAACAGGTAACTTATTGGATACACTGGAAAGCAGAAAGGTCACTACAGAAGCAGTGTCTGCAGCCTCCTCTGGCTCCCTCCTCCCTGGCCCTGCCCTGCACTGCCCCCAGCAAGATGGGGGAATGACGAGATTTGCATTTGCAGCCCTTTTCTTCTTACTGTGAGATGCATGTACTTGTTTTATTAGGGATTAGAAGCACAAGAAATAAAGTATTCCCTCCTTCTGTCTTGTAACTGAAGCAGGTTGTGCTGTATACAGGAGATGCGTTGAAATAAACGTTCTGGTTTAGCAATGTGAAAAGGGAGGAGCAGTTATTATTCTGCATTTTGCATGGTATTTCTCAGGCTGTTACATATCATCTAGATGAAAGCATGGGAGAATATTGCTTTCTCCTATACCTCTTCAGACCATCTGATAAATGCTTTTTCACACATTGGAGTATGGGTTTTTTTATTTTATTGTTTCTCCCGCCTTTGTCTCCTGAGGCAAGTGTTCCCCTGCCACTTAAGCAGGCAGAAGTTTTCCTCTAGAAAGGAAATATCTGTCAGCTTTCAAACAGTTATCTTCTGGAAGTGCAACATATGCACCAGCGTCCAGCCCTGCTACTAGAAATTAGAAGACATTGCTTATGGGACATTTGTCCTTTAAGGTGAAGGGAAGTGGGAATGATATTGTAGGGTAAATCAAAGGGGAAGAATTCCCCTTGACAATAACTTCTAACACTGAGTCATTCTTAATTATTTTTACAGAACTGTATCATATGAAAAGTCTGCTTTAACTTACTGCTTAATAAATATATTCATGATCTTTGTTATCTAGAATTCTGCTTCATCTGATGGTTCATTGTAGAAGCTCTTTCCACATTTGGCTGTGCTACCAGAATACTTGCCTCTGTTATGAGATTACATCTAGAATTTAAGATTTCTGATAAAGCCATACCAACCTAACCCTGTATTAATTTTCTCAGAGACACTTCAGCATTTTTTCAACTTACATTTGATTGCTTCACAGACTTCTATTTTCATAATATCCTCGTGACACAGAGCAGGTGATGGATTTCCTTGTTCATAGTTGTAACTGAAAGATGCAGAGGGTGTCGCAATGAAATTGTCCTTACCCAACTCAAAAAAAATTATTGAGAAATGATCTGATAGTGCTGTAACATAATTCAGTTCCATAACTTGCAAAGTTAGGACATTCTCCTTACTTTTGGTCTATTTAAAAATCTATAACATTTCTGTTTATAGTACAACTTTATTAAATGTATTTCAGTAGCAGCTGGAAATACTCAGCCCATCTTAATACCCTGTTCTGCATGTTCTTCATTAAGCACTGAGGGAACAAGGACAAACAGGTACTGGCTACATCTGACAAATTCTGTTGGCCATTCTTCATTTGACATTCTACATTTGACATTCTTCTGTTGGCCTTCTGTAGGAAGGACATCTTACATCACACAGAGCTTCTCAATAAATGGTATTTGCCTAATATGTTGCCATTTGGCTTATTTCTCACTGTTGGTATTAAGCACCTAGATAATTCTGGAATCCCTAATGCACAACCTGCTTAAAATGTGACTTTCTCAAACTTAATTTCTCCTGCATCTTCCAAATGGCTAATGCACAGAGTTTCTGAAAATATAGTCCCTTGCAATTCAAAATAGATATAGAAATGCCAAGCTTTGCAAAAGAATTGTTCTTAATGTATAACCGAGAGTATTTATCACCACGGTTAGAAGTTCCCACTAAATGTCAAATGAGGTAACTAATCCACATGTTCCAGTTGACCTCAGGAAAAGCTTCACACAACAAGAAGTTCCCACTCTGTTCAAGTACTTGGCATACTTTTGTGCAAACTGGTTTTCATTTTCTTTTTAGTGGCTTTTCTGTGGGGCTGCCTTTTTTTTTAATTGTGTTTTTTAAAGCTTGAAGATATTTAAAGTTGGTGTCTAGCAGTAATTATTTCGTCTTGGAGGGGAAAGGACGACTTGAATTAAATGTTTGTTTAAGCAGCACGTCTTGTTATAGCCTGCTTAATTGTCATCTGTTGTGACAGTTCCATTTGTCTTTTACAGGAAGCCCATGATGGACTTGCTGATCTTTCTCTGTGCACAGTATCATTTAAATCCATCAAGTTATACCATAGAGTTGGTATCAGCAGAAAATACCCAGATTAAATTCAAACCCAACACACCAGTGGGAATGCTTGAAGTAGAAAAGGTGATTGTAAAGGCAAAACAAATTGATAAGAAGAAACCTGCTCCAGTTGTACCAGAGGTGAGAGCTAAAATTAAGCATATTAGAATTACTGCAGTATTCAACAAATTGAGCTGGTAGCTCATCCTCTTGTTTCAGTGTTTCCTGTTTTCTTTCATCCTCTCACCTTGAAGCTCTGTGGAATGCTTTAGTCTGTTTTTGATAAGCTTCTCTTAGGTAAAATACATCTCAATTTGTTGCAGCAAACATCTTTGCTGCTGAAAGAAGGAAATCTTGCAATATTATTTGAAATCCCATGCTTCATTGGCCTTTTGAAAAATTCTGCAGATGAAATGTGGCTGAGGACAGCCTTGAACAAACTGAAAATCAACATCTTGTACCATCTGTCATGCTGTGATATATGTACCCTTCTGATTGTATGTTCATTTCCTTCAATACATACTGTTCTCTCTTGGCTTTTTTATATACCCTGAAGAGGGCAGGAGCTTTAAGAGCTACTGAACTAATTTCTGGGTGTTGCCTAAATCTTTTCCTTCCACCTTTGTCGTTGTGCTATGTAGAAGAATACTGACTTTTAATTTATCTACAGCACCTACAGAGGGCCAGGAGGGCTCTTCTGCTGCCCTTCTGCTTTCCTCCTACACCCGTGTTCATGGGCACTCGCTTGTGGGGCATCACCTGATTCTGCAGCTGCCCAGTGCAACCCTCCTGGCACATGCCCTGCTGCATGGGCAAATGGCACTGCTGAGGAGAAAGCCTTCTGTTTCATGTCTCCTTTTCTTGCATGGAAGGGAATAGAAAAATAGTTCTTCGTTTCTTATGCAATGTTTCTGAACGCGCAGCACTGGTCAAGTTGGCCATACATGGAATTCTGGTGATTATTGTGAGGCTGTTGTAAAAATGCCGTTTCTTTCAGAATTTGTGCTGGTATTTACTGGATTTTTCTTCTCTTTAGCAAACTGTAAGGGTAGTGATAAACTACAAGAAGACACAGAAAACAGTAGTAAGAGTTAGTCCACATTCACCCCTTCAAGAACTGATATCAATTATCTGCAGCAAATGTGAGTTTGATCCTTCACATACTCTACTACTGAGGAGTTACCAGTCTCAAGAACCCCTTGATATGACAAAATCTCTTAATGACCTTGGACTAAGAGAACTGTATGCCATGGATGTCAGTCAAGGTAAGATAACTTTTGTAAATTGCTGTTATATAAAAGATAATTACTTAATAATTGTATACATGTTCTTGGGTTTTTTACTTAGGAAAATATTTTCTAGAAATTTAGTATATATTTCAGTGGTTTTCCACTAAATTAATTGAAACTGACTCATGTGTACCTGGACTTCTGTTTTCAGAAGTGCTGTATAAAAGTTTTATTTTCTAACCAAGTGTTCACTACCAGCAGAGTTAGCTGAGTACAAATCCTCACTTAACTGTAAAGCCTTCTTTTCCTTCCCTCACACCTTCCTCAAAAACTCCAACAACACCCTACTTCCCTTAGCTCCTACATGACATCATGATGACCTGAAAAGAACAAATATTTGGGAAAATTAGTTTTCTTTAAAATAATTTAAAATCTTGAAAGCATTGGAGTGTATGGATGGTCTTTATGTCTATTTCTGAGTGCTGCTTGCGAATTTTTTAGATTGTGAAGGAATAATAATTGTCTTTTCAATTCTGGTCCAGCAGGGACACAATGTACTAACTTTCCAGTATTTTGTACAGATATTCCTAGGCCAGATTTTAACTTAATCTGAACAGGTCACAGTTTTACTATACTGTATTTAAAAATATTGTACAGTGTGGTTTCTTCCATTTCAGACATTTCTCACAGGAAATTTTACCTCAATGTGGAAAGCAATAATATTGATTAACTCACTCCTGGTATTGACCATTGTTTTATTTGCTTGATTTTATTTCTGCTTAAAACTTGTGGGGCTTGTTGGGATTTTGTTTGTCTTTGCCCCTCTTTCTACCTAAATATGGCAACCTTACTGTTTGGTGGTTACAGTTTCAAGAGTTTTCTCAGTTTACTTGCTAGAGGTCAGAATGACAAATTTGGACAGTATTTCATTTTTCCATAGAGAAAACAAAAATGAAGTATCTTTCTCTTCCACACTGGAAACCAACATATTTTAATTTGCCAAAACGTGTTACTTTGACTGCATGTGCTTCCAAGTGCATTATTTGTTTTTTGTTTCGTTATTTACTGCTTTCATCTACAGACTGGAAAAGCTGCTTTTTGCATGATATGATGTGTGTTTTACTTGAAGCAGGAGCCAAAAATCCTTAGATGGGCATACCAGGGCATATATGCTTTCCACACAGCAGTGCCCTGCTAGGAAATTTAGATATTCTTCAGTTCTCTTAATATGAAGTAGTTCAGCATTTCAATTTTGCAGGCAGGTTCAAAGCTCTGAATTTTCCATTATCTTTATGAAAGTAAGTGGTGAGGTGTATCTTCAATTCTATTAAGTAAAAGTTCAAATTTTATTAATACTATATTTTAATTTTACATTCCTCTTTTTTTCCCAAGTTTGGACTGCCTAACCATCCAAACCAGAGCAAACTATTCTACATACTGATTTTTCTCTTTGCTTCAGAAATATAAGTGAAGCCTCCCTGCTTACGTACACAGTTGCAGTCTGTGTTGCATGTCTTCAGGCTCAAGTTCTAAATGATTTAAGTATTAGGCAGTAAAGATGCACATCCTTTTACTTCTGCAAAGTACCCAGTTAATTTTTCACTAATGTTGAAGATCCAGCTTAGCTTTCTGTGTTTGTATGTTGTTACTACAGCCTTGATTCAGATTCACATTTTCTGTCTTTCTTTTTGTCTTTCTGTAGCCACATCACCAGTTGAGTTAAATCTACCATCTTTTCAAGGTATGATTTATTGAAATAGGCAGTGAAACTTAGCACTTATGGGACATTAGCACCTGCTCCTATTACAACATCTGCTTAACTGTGACATGAGTAATATCTCTGTCCTATCTTAAATGCATATTGCAAATGATAGTGCAGAATTGGGTATACACAACCACATAGAAAGTATTTTTGTATAGTTTTTCCCCTAGATCAATTTATTCAATTTAGGGTCATGTTTATGTTGATACTTTTACCAGACTTGCTGATTTCTGTTGCTCATTACATGTGCATTCAATGAGATTTCTTTCAGAAAGTTCATTCTAGTAAAATTTAAAAAAAAGTCCGTCATGAAATTTACAAATCCTTTGTGTGAATAAATCAATTAGGGAGGATAAATTTTGAAAGATAACGAGAGTTGATTTGACTGTTGTTACTATAAGTGCCACGCAATTATAGTAACTGCAACTCAAACACTGAGTGTTTGGGTGATCTTTCTCCATAGTTACACCATGTGCAGACTGGGGCCTGGCTTGTCCCACTTCACACTTTGCCATAAATTTAAGCCAGTAGGAATGGAGAGCTGAAAAGTCTGCTGCTCTTTTCCACTTTTACTACCTTTGTGATATGAACCACGGCATATGACAAGTGGGGTGGGATGGATTATGTGCTGGTATAAGAGCAGCTGGAACTCATCTGCCCTGGATTCTGAGAAGGCAAGGAAGAACATGGATGCTAGGCAAACTGTTCATTTTGCCACACGTAGAAAAATTATTAACATTGGTGATTTATGGTGTGTTTTATGTATCATTGCAGGATGTTTGTGACATGGTGAAATAGCAAGAATGTAGGAGAAATAATCTCTGAATGAAATAATGTCTAGGACTATTGTTTTCTGTTTCAGGGTCCTACCAGTCTGAAAACATAGATGTTCTGAAGGAGAAAGAAAACAAAGGATTTTTCAGCTTTTTTCAACGAAACAAGAAGAAAAGAGAACAAGTAAGGTGTAACTTTGCATAAGGAAAACTTCTAGAAGCATATTCAGATTGAGCAATCAATACTGTTGATTATTTTCCAGAAAATATATGCAACTTGTGTTTCTTTTTATTTCCCACGCCTCAAGGCTGCCAGTGCCCCAGCAACTCCATTGATGAGCAAGCCAAGGCCAGCATTCATCACGAGGTCTAACACTGTCAGCAAGCAGTACGACTCCAGCACTCTGCCGGCGGAAATGCCCAAGAAGCGGAGAGCTCCCCTGCCCCCCATGCCCAGCTCGCAGAGCGCTCCCCAGGAACTCGCACGAGCCCAAGGCACACCTGCACCTGAAATTGTGAAATCCAACAGCTTTGATAGGAATGAACAGGTCAGTTATATTTGCTTCGCTTCTCTTTAAAAGTACAGACATAATAACCGTGATAACTCTGTTGTTAGTATATGATAAGGCTTGAAATAAATGAAAAATAAAAATGAAGTAATTGCTTTAAAAAATTTTAGCTAAAAAACAACTGTAGAAATTGAATGATGCATTCCTTTTAAACTTTATAATCAAAAGTAGCTGCTGTATTTTGAAAAGGTTACACCAATTTCTTGTATAAATTGGTCTTGTAAGCACGTTTTTGTTCTTTTAGATGAATACTTTCTATGTTTAAATATGAGAAGGTGGTCTCACTTTATTATAACTAGTAATTTGGGTTAATTATTCCTGTTAATTTTTAATATTTTAGTTACACGAGATAATGAGTAGTTTGCTCTTTACACTGTATTGTTGAAAAAAGTGGACGTGGGGAGCAGTCTAAATATTGTTCCCAACAAGTTAAAGTAAGATTTTTATTTTAAAAATTGGGCAGTATTTCGTTTAAGCAACGGGACCTAGGCTACATATTTGAATAACCTATATATGTGTATCCCATGACATGCAGAAATTGAGCCTGTAGAATTTGTGAGAATTGATGCATTAACTGCAGTCCTGGTATTGCACATATTGTCAATTGTGAATTCCAATAAAAGATCAGGGTTAAAATTTTTGTTATCTATATTTTTAAATATAATTTCCTGCTTTGCTTTGAATACAGTATTTAAGGGGGTCTTTGGATATGAAGTTATTGACATGCTAGAAAAATTAAATGCAGAATTAAATGAAATCCAAGTCTGAGGGATTAATTATGGGTTAGACTTGGTGACAAGAAATTTCAGACTGTGACTACCTTTATACAATGATTTAGTCTTTCACTGATGCGCAGAACCACAAGAGAGCACTGTTTAACAGAAGTTCTGCTTTTGTGTATTGTGTCCTGCTGAAAAGCTTTATCATTTGAAGAAGATAAAGGTTTCTTTCTGAATTTTAGTAAAAGGAACCTTTGGGGAGAGTAAGAAAATCATGTATTGTTTTTTTTTTTTACTCCACTATGTTTCTCTTTTAATTGAGTTCAATTTCTTAAGAAATAGCTTGTTAATGTTAACATGCTTTAAATGATTAATATCCTATTATGTCGAAAAGTAATGTATGACTGCTTGGCTGTCACTCAAACAATTGCTTAGATTTATTATTTTGTGCTGACATTTCTTAGTGATCTAAAGTGATCTGACTGATGTTGAATAGCTTACAAAGAGAGGACATCCAAATCAAGTTATATATTTGTGGATATTTTCTATTTTGTCCTACTTTGTGCAACTCACTTGAAACTTAGAGGCCTTTGGCATGCTTTTTTTAAGGTGACTTCTCGCTCATTTGGATTTGATTGCACAGTGATTTATCAGAAAATATAGTGCTTGGGATTTAAATGTGGACAAATATTTCCTCCTTCCTTTGAATTTTATTAAATCAAGTAAAATATTTTGTGTTGTGCTATCTACCTTCCTATCATCTAGTGAATGAATTTGGCTTAGTACATATTGCTCAACTTGATCAGGGAACTGCTGATAAGGATCCCATGAGAGACTCCCTTGGAGAATAAACTTGCTGCTTGGGAGAGTACTGAGACGTTTTCAGAGACAGCCTTCCTGCAGTACAAGAGTAGTTTGTTCTCTTAAGTGGGAATAGGAATAGACATAAAAACAAACACTTAAATGTTTTTACACAGTCTTATTTAAATTTGCTACTGAAAGAACTCAAGTTCAGAAATAAAAGGGGGCAGAACAATTCCCAGAAAGAAATACATAGATACTTCTTGGACATGCCGAGGTTCTCTTACGAATGCAAAAGCAAGCTTGGTGCCACAAGTGGCAGAAGATGTCATGAGCAAGAAATTTGTAAATTAGTGGCAAGCAGAAATCTGAAGATAAAGGATGAAGTCGCCTACCTTTTATTTTAGCAAGGTGTTCGTCACAGTCTACCTCAATTTTTTTTCTTGAAAAAGTGAGATACAAACCAGACAGATGAAACACAAGATAGGACAAACAGTGGCTGCCGTTCAAACAGTGGGTGTAATGGCTCCAAGTCAGACTGGTTGTAATGTGGAGTTCCCAGGAAGTTGGTAGTATAGCCAATAGTGTTAAATGTCTTTATAAACAATCTACATCATGGAGCTGAATCCACCTTCAACAAACTTGAAGTTGGCACCAAAATGGGCAGAGAGGCAGGTGCTCCAGCCGCCAGTCAGGGAGGCAGTGACAGGATGAACTGTCTGCCTAGGTTTGAGAGAAATGTGTCAAAGTAGTAACATCAGACAGCAGTGAAATGAGCCAGCTTTAAGGGAACAGAGTTCTCACTGTTGTCTTTCTTAAAATTCTCAACATATTGTAGTCCAGTTTCTCACAGTATGAAAAATGGTTTTAATGTTTACCTCCTACAGCTTCTCCAGTAATTTTCCATTAAAGAAACTGCTTTCTCTTTGTGTGAGCAGTTAATATTCTGATATGAGGTGTGGAACTTTTTCTGTCTCCATTTTCAAGGTGATTAGAATTAGTTTTTAGGGACATGATACTATTTTTAGGGGAGAAAATAGTACAGTGGATGACAGGGTACCTTTTACAAGTTATTACACAGCATGATTTGCTTATTTTTGCTGCATGAGATTTGCAAGATGCCTAATAAGCTTAAATGGTTAATGTTTGTCCAGCAAATTTCTATTTCAATCAAGTGGGAAATGAGCATGTTAGTCTCTAATATTGAAATCTCTCACTTATTTGTCAGTTCTAGTTCTGGGCAAGATGACTTTTGTCAGAAGTATGTTTAGAACTAGCAAGTTTAAATACACTTGCAAGTAAAGAGGACTCTCAAGGGTTTTTGCAAAAAAGTGTTGTTGTATAATTTAGTGTGTGTATCTTCACAGTTTTCATAATAGTGGTTGCAATTTTCTAGTAATAACACTTCTTTAAAAGAAAAGTATTTGCTTATGCTCAAAATGCCACAGCTGATTTTCTTCCTACTGCTTTATTTGTAAAAGCTAGACTGATACATCTGCATTTTATCCCATTAATGTTTCTCTCCTTACCCTGTTTACACTTGTTAGGAGCATGTGTAAACTATGCTTGGGTAGGAACAAGTGAAAATTTTTAGTTAAAACTTTTACAGTTTAAAATAATGGATAGAACTTCTCAACTCTAGAAATACAAATTGCTCTTGCTTACACAACCCTTGCTCCTAAAGAAATCTAAATCTCCAGGCTACCTCTTAAAAAAGAAAAGGAAGAAGATGGGAGAATGGGTGAAGTGTGGGAAGCAGCTAAACCATAAAGTACTTCTGAAAAGATGTTTTTTAGCCATTGTCACAGGACAGCTTGGTTAGGATTTCTGTGAGGGGTGAGTTCCATGCTGAAGAAATTACTCCAGAGGCTTGCTTGCCTGCACTTTATGGTCAGCTCTTTAAAGGAGAAGTTGGACAATGATGCATTGAGCACTATGGACAGCAGGGAAGTTTTGGGTAGAGCCAGGGTTGAGAGTGCTCAGGACTACCTGAAGTTTGCATGAAAATAATCTGATATTATTCTGTAATGTTTCAGAATTGGTGATGAATGTTGAATGCATCCACTTTTCAGTATATCACATGCATAACTTTACTCCTTTATTGTATTTGCTTCTCTACCAGCAAGATAAATCCTAGGAGAAAACTGTCATATTGGTTGTTTGGACAGAATATCACCAGTTGAGTTTCTTCAAATATATTCTGTATGTCTTTTCTTTCCAATGGATCAGAGGTATATTACTTCCTTTGTAGTACTTAGGATAAGTTGAAGTATTTTGGGGACCTTAAGCCATGCAGTAGAAATTGAGTGCATGAGTTATTGTAGAAGCAAATACATATTTTTGCTTAACTTCATGGACATATGCCTGCATATACAAAGGGAAGAAAGAAATATTAGAAATATGAGTAGCAATGTGCTTTGCTATCCCTACATGATACAGTCACCTATATTTCTCTGTTAAACATAGATGTATATGGAGCAAAAGAAGTGGGATGTGGTGATATGAAAATCTCTCTCTAGTGACCCTTGGTATGGGGTAGGCTTTCCAGTACACTGAAATGCCCCACTACCACTATATTCATTCCCAAATGCTTTTTGGTTTTTTGTTTCCATTGCAGCTTCAAAATGACTGTGCCTTGATTACCATTATTTGCTTTTTTTGAAATGAAAAGAAGGGCAAGACACTATGTCTGCCACTGCTTACAGAGGCTGGAACTTAGGAAGCACTGACATCCACTTGTGTTTGCTTTGGGTGGGATTTGGTGTCAAATTTGAGACTAAAGAGTTTTCATATCCACCCTTGCTTGTTGCAGGATGAAGAGGGTGCATGGTGTTAAAAGTAGAACTCCTGCATGTGTTATAGAAGTTACAACAGAGTTCACTGGTGTTTCTGCATAAACACACTTAATTACTTTAGTGATCCTAACAAGAATTTTAATTTAAATGTAACTGATAAAGCACTGGTTATCATAGGCAGTTGGTATGACACATGAACACCCAGATGTATATTCCAAAGCTTTGTCAGATATGTCTTAATAACATAATTTTAATTTTTTTCCATCTGTTTAAAGTACTATTTTCACATTACAGCCTTTGTTAGGATTTGAAAGCTCTTAATATTCATATGTTGAATAATTCCTGAGAAAATCTGTTCAACACTTGAACCTTAACTGGAACATTTAGTACTTACTTGAAATCTCTCTTTGCAAATTGTTTGTTTCTTTGGATGCAAAGGGCAGTAGAAAGGCTTATAAAAGTCTTCTAGTAGCATTTGTGCTCTTATGCTGAGAACATTTCCCCTCCCCACATACACACACACTTGTTGTGTGCAGAGGGAACTCTGGTGACATCTGCTCAGCGAGCGAGCGTGCGCAGAGCTCGGAGCGACCCGAGCTGCTGAGGGAGCCGCGTGGAGCACAGGAGGTGCAGACCTTGGAACAGGGAAATGTGGCTTTGTGCAGAGCAGAGGGGCTGCAGCCTCAGCACAGCTGCTGGAGAGCAGACAAACACACCTGCCCAACTCTGAGGAGGAAGTGCTTCAGCAAGAAAAAAAACCTCATTGGGGGCAATAATATTGTATTTGATATCCCCTCCTGAATAAATTCAAGGGCTGAATACTATTAGTTAGTTTTACTTTTTAAGAACCATTTTGGAACTGTGAATAAGAAATGATAAAAGTGTAAAGTGTTTTTTGTTGTGTGACATTTTAATCTAGAAATTGACTTGTTTAAAAACTACTCAAGCATGCAAGTATTTTTAATTAGGAGTGCTGTGTTCCTATCATCTGGTGTTCTTAAAAGAACATTTCACCTTGTGCTTTATGTTTTCTCCCTTAAACCCTGACTCTTGCTTTGCTGTGAAAGGTTTGAGTGCTTGCTTTGGCATTAGAGTGGTGGGTAGAATTGTGTGTACATTTTTGGTCAGTGGTGTTCCTTATAGTGCAGTATCTGTGGCTCTGTTGTACCTGATATCAGGGTGGGACAAAGCTGATGACTGAGGGTGCCCAGGGTGGCTCAGAGGATAGTTTTTCGTTCAAAGCCCTGTTCATCCATTCAGGTATTGTACTGCAATCTCATGGGAACTGCCAAACACTGCCTGACAGATGACACCTTGTGACAGTATCTTTTCTGTTGTCATTTTCTTTATAAATTTGATCGTATACAACCAAATGCTGTAGCTTTTGGCCTTTAATATCCCACTTACTGTGGAATCTTTGGATATTTGTTCAGTGGTAGCTTTCTAAATGATAAGCATCTTTTTCCGTGGAAATTGACACGGTCAACAATTCTATTGTCTGATGTTTTTGAAAGGATTGTCAGTGAAACAAGAATATGTGGGTGTCTTTATGCCTTCTCTGTTCCTCGATATTGTGCTTTGTGAAGCGGGCTGGTTAATTGAAGCACAGAGAAGTTCTCTGGAGATGACCCCACACCCAGCTGTGTGGATCCTAGACAGAAATGAATGTCACTGCAGGATTTTATTTTATTGTTGAGTAGACGAGTGATAGGAATCAGAATTATTGCAGAAACAGGCAGCTGTGTCCAGTTGCAAAATGCAATCCTTTATTGCTGGGATCCTGAAAACTGGCCATCTAATAGGTGTGGATATTATCATTTTCTTCAGCGTAAGGCAAACTGTAGTCAAGAACGGCAGGCAAATTTACAACCACTGTCTTTCTGAGACAGAGAATGTGTTTCTAAAAACAGCTTAAAATGCAATTGGACTGCTATATCATAAAAATATGAGGTCTTTAGCAGGTATCCTTTGTCCATTTTTTAACTGATTATTTGTGAATTAAGATTTTTTACTTTTGCCACAATAATGAGGGCATTACTACGCTGTAACATCAGTAGGTACTATAACTTTTTTTTGCAACTTACTAAATTTAACTTTGTTAAATATTTTAAGACAGTTGTACTTGATAAGTTTTGAAATCAGGCATTCTAAAAATTTTTATGAAAGTTCAGGTATTTCAAGGAGGGAAAGAAATTCATGCTAATTATGTATGCAGGCTAATTAGGACTGCTGTTGAAAGAATGGAGAAGGAAACACTGTGTTGTGTCATTGTGGTAGGATGTAGTTGAAACTTATTTCCACAATGATTTTAGCTACTTTTAGAAAAGATTTATTTTAGGTTTGTAGAATAGCCTTTGGGCATAAAAAAAAATTCTAATTCTCTTTTAGACTTTATGTAACAACTGATTTTCTTCTATTGCTCTATGTTGCACATTTGTGAATATATTCAATTCCTCGAGAAAATCTTTTTTTTTTAAAAAACAACTCCTTGGAGGAATTAAGATGAAAAACACAATACATTCGGTAATACGTTCTCTCTTTCCCAAATGAATATTATAAATACTTTTAGAGAATAATTACTGGAGCTATTTCAGTGTTTTCCACTGATTGCTAATAATCTTCCTGCCCCGTGTCCCTTGGCAGGCCCCTGTGGGGTTGGTGCGGAAGGGTTCCCTGCCGCTCAGTGACACCGCTGCCGTGAACTCCTCGCTGCGCAGGACGAAGCGCAAGGCGCCCTCGCCACCCTCCAGAGCACCAGAAGATCAAAGGGAAAGCAGTAATGAGCCTGGTAATCTTTTTATGCTGTTTAATTGGAAGGCAACAGAAAGTATAGCTGGCTAAACATTAAGGTAACGCCACCTTATGAGATCAGAACCTCAGGTGAGCAGCCACAAAAGCGCAGATGCAAAGGATGCGTTTATTGATGTTACCTCACCAGCCAGGGCAGCCTGGAAGCAGCGCTCAGGCAGAGGTGCCAGGTGGGAACCCGAGTGGGAACACCGGCACCACAGAGCTCAGCCTGTGCCAGACGGCTGCCAAACCTGCTCCCTTCCTCTGTGTCAGGGATTCACACAGGTGTATTTGCCACAGTGCTTTGATCTTAGCCACAGCAGGGCAGGAATCTCCAGCATGTCTCATAAGATGCCTTGTAAGTCTAATCACAGGCCTTATGTTATCTGAACACAGGTGTTCCACTTGTCAAACACACAAGATTAAAAAGCAATTAATATCATATATGTGGGGTTTTGCACCCCTACTGCAAGTCACTTGAGTGTGTTTACAATGCTCCTCATCAATCTTCTCTTATTTTCCCACAAGTGTGAGAAGAGAGGTATTTAGAGCATGCAGATCAGAAAAAAAACCCAGACAATACCAAATTAATTATATTTAGGTTAAGTAGAGAATTGTGTTTATGTTACTCAGATGGACTGCTTGGGGTGGGGAGAAAAGATTATCTACTTTGAATCAGAGAGAATATATTAGCAAATGGACTGACTAGAAGAATCTTAGAGAAAGTCCACTTGTTTTTTTATAATTCTTCCTTTTGATCAGAAATTCAGTTTTCTGGTTCAAAAATACCTAAGTGTTGAGATTAAAATATGTGGAAAATATCTGGAAAACTCCCCTGAACTAATTGTTTCAGGGGAGTTTCTTGAAGAAATCACTAGTCTGTATGACCACAATCTAACATTTTATCTAGAACTTTTTTTGGTGCTGAAAGTGAGAGGTGGTAAAGGTTGTTGCTTCACTTTTTGCAGTAACAGAGTCAACAGAATCAGCCTCCACTAAAGTGGAAGGAAGAGCCACTGAAATGCAGCTTGAAACAGGTTGGTTGTTCCTACAAAAGTCCTGGTAAAATTTACTTCCTAGCAAGTTATGTTAATTCATAGCCAATAAATTACTATACTACGGATGTGTCATAAGTACAGAACTAATTTTAGTGCTTCAGATCAATTAAGTTTTCCTTTGAAGTAAAAATGTGGCATTCTAAAATAAGAATATTTTACCTTTGTTGTCTACAGAAACAAATACAATATATTTTGTGTTGCTATCTGTGCTTTACATTTAATAAACTAAACATTATCTCTGATTTCCCTCCTTCCTTACAAGTTACAGAGAAGAACTATCCAGAATTTCTGTGATTTTTTTTTGTACCTCATAACAAGCTTTTCAAAAGCTAAAGCCCAGTGTTGTTTTTAGAACCCTGCCTTGTGCTGCCCTTGACCTGCATAACATAGGGGCAGGAGCAAATCTGTGCCTGGCTTTTGGTTGACATCTGAACAGCCTTTGAAAACATAAGTTGTAAATCTAAACTGAATGCATAAATAGCTGTTTATACATTAAGTTATTTATTGGGTATTATGAGAAAAATGGGATTTATGAAAGTATAGCTGTTTAAAATACAATTATTTAGCTGCTGAACATAATGCTTTTTTAAATTTATGCAGTTTGTACTGTGAAATACTGTTGTTTGTAAGCACCAGACTGTGAGGTTCAGTTACAGTATACAACATCTAGAAGTCTTCTAAAATTTGCAAAAGCTTTTAGAATAATCAGTGCCAGTGCAGTCTGAAAAAATAATTCTTCAGTGAATTTATTAATAATCAAGTATATAAATGCTAAGCCTGTGGAGTGCTACTGTCATTATATAAGGCTAAGCACTCAGTTACTGTGCTAGTTGACAGGTATTTTTAAGTAGTTTTCCAGCTGTTTTATTCTGTATGCCAGTCAAATTGTTTGGAGCAGTAAAACCATGTACCACAAGAGCTGAAAGTCATCTGCTAGGATGATAGGCCTCTGGCAGAGGGGGAAAACTAAAAAACAGTAACCAGTAAACTTGGGCTTGGTTTGCGTTTAGGGCAATTTATGTAAATTATTGAAAAAGACATGAAGTAGAAACAATATGTAACGTACTAAATGGGAGTGTGAACCTATACTGTGGAGTCTGGGGTTGAAGATCTCACAAAGTTGTAACCTTTCCTTGTCTTAGCTGTTGCAGCAGATGAAAGAGAATAATCAAATCTGAGTGCGTGGTTTGTTTATTAGCACTGAATTTTGTGTGTTGAAAACTGTCCATCCAAATACAATGGGTCTAAGATGAGCAAGTTCATCATACTGTGATTTTAAATCAAGTTCTTTTGTTTTCTTCTACTTGTTTCCATCTTAAGATTGTTGATCTGTGCTAGAATTTTTGCCTTTCCCATCACTGTAATTAACAAGTGCTGTGTAGATAAACAACCCTGAACTTCAAAGAAATGGCTTGTTTATTTTTATTTTTTAGATTTAGAAACTTCTGCTTGAGGCATTTGAGTGCTGTAATTAAATATTTTAATTTAAGCTGTAATGGTAAGAAATTAAAAAAGGTAATCATCTTTACTGGGCTTAGGGCAGTCTATGTTGAGCCCTTGGATTTACCTTTGCAGTTAGTGACAATCTTCATTCTCTAGTTTTCCTCATGTCTTCATGCAGTGTCCTTTGCTGAAGACTTAATGTAGTGCAGGTTATTTTTAATGTACTTAAAAGTCACATAGCACAGCTTCATTGCCTGTTTTTTTTTTTTTTCTCATGGGATACTGCTGCTCTCTGGTGGCATCTCTGAAACTGTCATGAGGCCTGTGTATAAAGGGTCCTTATAGTAAAGGCCCTCATGCTGGGAGAAACAGTATTAACCTGCAGCAAAATCAGATGCAGTACACTTGTCCTATTCCTAGTCTGAAAATTATCTGTCTTTGGGTATTGTTTTAAATGGATAAAATAGTTCAGTATCACTTAAATTGCAAAGTTGGACATAATTTTAACTTTACCAAAACCCAGGAGTTCCTTCCATTTGGATTAATGTTGCTTTGATTGTCAGGCATCTGGGAAGCATTGTGAGTTTTTGTTTGGCTGTGACTGTCATTCCAGAGTGATTCTGTTATGCAGTGTTACTTCAGCAAATAAGCAAAAAAAAACCTAAGCTGCAAATACAGTGTTACCTTTTGCCCTAAAATGAACCGCTGCAAATGTTTTGGTGTCTCTTAGCTATGCAGTACTTAGACACATATACATTATATAGGATGGAATAGGCAACATTTCCCTTGTGAAATGACAGTTTTCCCATGGTGTAAAAACTGTGTACCTTGACAAAAGTAGTTTGAAGACACATGTCTACTAGAATAAGCATTGACAGAGAAGTAATGTGAACATTTGGGATTATAAGCAACAATTCTCTTTATCAATTATGATTTTTGTTCACCTTCCCAAAGTTTAATTAATGCTTAGTCTTTACTTTCCTAGGGAAGAAAGTAAAACAGTACGCAAAGTGAATTTTGAAATTAGAGATTTTTAGAAAACTTTCCATCAAACAAATCCCTTGATATAATCCTATTGGTTACAGTATTTTGTAAGCACCTTGTTAGGGGCTGTAGAGTCAAGAGCGGATTTGCATGGTGTAGTCAGGCTTTCAGGCTCTGATGCTTATGAGCAGGAGAGCTCACAGAGTAGCACCAGCCTCTTGGTGTAGGGGGTGTTCTTACTGCTCAAAGGAGACTTGCAGTTGGTATCTCAGTCATCAGGGGTCTGTGTGTATATGTATATACATGTGTGTACTTATCTACAGATCTACCTTCACAGTGACACACTATAGCTCTAGCTATATTGGTTAAGGGGTGCTTAAAACCCAGTGACTAATGTTCCAGGAGAATAAATCATATGCGGGTAGAAATGCAATTTATATTACATATGGAACTATGGATAACGTGTATAAGCAATAAGGCAACATTATATAGCCAGTATTGCTGTAAGTTCTTCCATGTTGCATGTAAAAGCTATAGACTGAGGGTTTGGAAAGAAATCAGAATCTGAAGTGCTCCCCTAGGGAGTTACCTGCATGATGTAAGTGAAGGATGGCTTTTAAATGTTGTTTGTGTTCAAATGTATTCAAGTTTTATTCTCCTGCAGCAGTGACAGCCCAGGTCTAGAACGAGACCCAGTAACAGATGAAAATCCACTAACAAGCAGGGCTGATCTTATGCTGACAGATGAGGTAGAGCATTTCTTAAGTGTGAGGGCTGGTTTTGTTTGGTATTATCCATTTGTAGGTCAGGTTAGTTGAGCTCAATGCTTGGAAGTGTTTCTTGCACAGCAAAGAACAGACTTTCACATAGCAGGAATGTCTCCTACCAACCCAAGCTAAGTTTCCATCCCAGGAGTATAGATACAACTCAGCCTTTGTTACACTCCTCTCCAGAGGAAAGAAAAGCAGCAGAGAAATGCCAGCAGTGCCTGGGCACAAAGCCATAGCAGCTCCAGAATGCTTCCATTTCTCTTGTCAGAAGTCCTGGCTCTTCTTTGTTGTCTAATTCAGGTTTCCATAGAGCATTTAGACTGAAAATCTCAGTCTTTGTTCCTGTCGTTGGTGATGGCTCAGGCCCATAGCATAATAGGTCTCACCAGTGTAGGAGGTAATGTTCTAAAGAGCCAGTTAGGGCTGTGGGATAATCTTAGCCAATTCAATGTTTGCTCACATCCTGTTATGCTTTGTTTTTTCATTTTAACTTGTCACACATGAAATGGTACTGCCATCGCCAAAATGATCCCCCAAAGCATGAGGCTGTTGGGTATGAGTGTTCCCTAGGTGGAAAAGGGGTTGATGGACAATGAAAGGAAGGGAAGGCCCTTATGACTAGTAAACCTGTAGGAGTCCCTGTAATACTGTAATGTGACTTATTTGTATGTACCTGTGCTGAAACCATATGGAAGGGGTTCACCTGCACCACTTTGCAGTCTTGCCTTTCTTTCCTTGGGGATCTAAATTGCCTCTGCATTCAGCACTATGGCATGTGTTGATCACATTGCTTAATGTGTAACTACAAAACACTATTGCAGGATTGCAATATAAAACCAAGAATTAAACAGTAAAATATTTGGCTTTTGCAGTTTCTCTGTAACTCGGAATGAGTATCTTTGGTATTACCAAACTCTCAACTAATGACCCTATTGTAAATACCAAAGTTTCTGTTCTGTACTGAGCCTTTGTCCAATACATACATTTTCTTATTACTTTTCTATAACACTGTACTTGTCTAGAGGTACTGGAAGCATTGTAGGGTACCAGATGCTAAAAAAGGTCAGTCTAACATTTTTGTCAGTCTGACTTTTTTTTTTTTTGTACTCTGGGATCTGTGACTTTCCAATATTCCTTTTTGTTTTCTTTGTTGACTTTGCTTTACACTTGGAAATTTACTGATGCTGCTTAGACTGAAAGCTAGTTGTCCCAAGTGCAAGGCTTGTCCCTAACAGGTGTCAGTGCACCCAAAGCTGATGGGAGTGCCCTGGTCAGGTGTATTTATTAGTTCAAGTACACTGATTTATCTGTGTCCTAATCCAGCAACTCAACCTTTTAGTTGAACTGTTCTCTGGCTGCAAATGTCAGCATTTTAATGGATTAGCACTTTTCTATGGACTTTATTTTTGTACTGTAACATGAAGCACTGCACAAGATACTTTAATACACTTAGGATGGTTATGGGAAATTTTTCATAGTGGTGGTGAAACTTGTTCAAACCATGGGCAAAATTGATATTTTGGTTACCCTTTATTTAGTTCTTGAACATTCCTACTCTGATATAGAGGAACTGTGTGTTTTAAACCTCGCTGGAGAGCTAATGGAAGTACAAGAAGCCTGGGTAAAAGCAACTGTCCACCTCCATGAAATTTGGGGTTATGAGATAAATGAAAATATATAAAACAATCCTAATTCAATACTTGGATTAAATATGGAAAATATTTTACAGTAGATACAGAACCAGATGGGCAGTAGCATGGTGATGAGCATATTCTTGTCTCAAGAGAGAGAATTGAAAAGAACCAGAGAATTCTGTGAAGATTGAATGGATCTCTAAAATTTTAATTTTTTTTTAAATTTACTGGAATTATGAAAAAAACCGAACTGATTTCCTTCTTCAAATTATTTAGGCTGCCTTGAACAGTCCCTTTTAATCTCCAACCTGCATTGAGAGCTATGGGTTTGGGTTTGGTTTGGGTTTTGTTGGGTTGGAGGTATTTTTACTTTCTTTTCCTTTCTTTTGTGACTGTAGATGTTAGGAGCTCAGAATACAACCTGGAAGAGATTGATGAAAGGGAGGAGATAGGCGTGCAACAGGGAGAGGACAGTGGAAGTACCAACACCTCTCCTGGGACAGGAGAGGTTACTGCAGCCTTCAGCTGTGCTGAGGTATCCCTGGGAAATGACAAAAATGATCCTGCTTCATCAGCTCCTGCTTCTGGCAGTGTTCCCACAGACAACACACAAAGCTTCGAGGAAGAAAAACAAGAAAATATGAGCACAGATGGCAAGTAAGTACGTTTTGTGACAAAGGAAGGAGCATTGGGGGGACAATGGGGGAGGCAAATAAAATACAGAGTGCTGTTTCATTGTGAAGCACAGAATAGAGAATTGTGAGAGAGGAATGAGCTTTAATATGCTTAGCTTTTATTGTAGCACTCTTCTGTGCACAGTAATTCATGCAGCTTTTCAGCAAAAATGACAATGAAGTGTTCTGCAGTTCTGTTTAATCTTCCCTTTCCTTACTACTCAAACAGCTGGAGCCCAGAAAAGCTGAACCCAGGTCTAAAATGTCCAGTGTATTTGCTAGAGCAGAACGCTGCAAAAAAATTTGGATTGATTAGTTAAATAAAAACGTACCAGTTCATTCTTGCAGATGGGGGAAAATGGATACATCAGCCATTTTTGTTCTTTTGGGCATGATTCTTATTGCTTGCATATTTGTTTTGGCTTTAATTTTTATTTTTTCTTTTCCTTATATGTGGTCTTGACCTGTCTCAATCCATTTGCTCTCAGGAAAACAAGTTAATTCAGCTTTTTTAAAGAATAAACACATTAGTTTCCTTAACTGCTCTTTTTCCCTTCTGGTGATGCTGTACCTTTGCCCTTCAGCATGTTTGTTAAACTACCTGACTCAGCAGGTTTCCAACATGAGTTAGTGCCTGCTTGAAATAAATGTTGATTGTCCAGAGAAGTCCCATTGTGTTAATGTAATTCACTATTTCTCTGTTCCCTGGGGCAACTGAGCTGGCTACTGTTCCCAAATTAAATTGAAAGAACTATTTCGATTATTGTACTGAAGCCAAAACGTGTGACTGCCCTAGTAGCCAAGAACTTTCAAGGTAGTAAAGGGAGGTTTAACTTGTGTTTGAAGGGACGTTTTTGTCAGTCCAAGGCCAAATGTGGCTTTGCAAAAATCTTTGATACTCTGTCCTGGTGAATATTGTCCCAGCTTCTTGGGTGTTTTTCCTCTTTATGGATCTAATAAATTGTCTTCAATTTGCAATTTGTCTGGCCTGTGTTATTGGGCCAGTTTGTCTAATTGTCCAGGAGATTTTTCTTTCCCTTCCACCCTGTGAATTGGTAGTAACCTTTCATGTCTTTCATATCTGGTGTTGATCAGGTAGAAGGTACTGCACTTTGGCTTTAGAGTTTGGCAGTTGCTTCCTGAAATATCTTGAGGATTCCAAAATGAGGAGTGGGGCTTCTCTGACATTATGTTTCTGGAAAACTTTAGATAACTTTGATCTTATGTATAAGATCTAGTTACTTTGAGAAGTGTTTCTTTTTAATACAGCGTAGGATACATGCAAAATATTCCGGTCAAAACCACTAATTTCCATAATGATACTCCATGGTGTTTTGTGGCTTTTGGGTTGGGTGGGTTTTGATTTGATTTTTTTTTAAATTCCTGTTAAAAATCTAGTTCAGCCTGTTGTTAATAGTTTTAGCTCAGTCACCCTGCTCTGTTAAAAGGAATGGAGCTAAGCAAGAGAACAGAGTGCAGTACTGAGCTTTAACTTTCTTCCAACAATAATTTTGAGAGCATATGCTCCTGTTCAGCAGTTTATGGGACACTTACAGTGTGTTTGGGACTATACAGACAACACAAGCATGGATGGTTATTGAGAAATACATCATTTTAAATGATTCAAAGCAGATGTGTCAGCTCAAAGCACTGGTTCTGACAACTAATGCATTTGATGTGGCAAATAATTTGGAATCATTATAATGCCAGTATTTCTAACTATGTATTATAAAAATACCTTGAATAAAATTTGAAGTTTTAATAACGTTTTATTAATAAATTTTTAAGTATTTTTGCCTTTTTTATTTACCTTTTGAAGCCAAGGACTTAATATGTCCACCCCACACCCAAAAAGATGAGTTTTTTATTCAGAATTTTTGCAGTTCTCTTGTCCCAAGAGAAATAAGGAAAATAGGTATTGTATGTTTTCCAAGATGTTTAGAATGTAAGTAACATGTTGTGTATGTGTTTCTTTGCTGTTCTCAAGGTATTTCTTGAAAGGGACTACTTTGAGAAGTCTGTACTGCTCAGTTCATGTGTTCATACACAGTCAGTGTCTCATGCAGCATGGTGAGGACAAAGTCAGGGACACATTTTAGATTGAGGGTGTCAAAAAACTTTATATGAGTGAAGAACCATTGTGGCTTTACTGGAATGGAGTTGCTATTGGAAAGGGGGTTGTTCAAGCTGCACATGTAAACAAAAGGAGGGGGAGAAGACAAAGGAAGACTGATCATCTGCTAACACAGAAGCAAGTGGAGCTGCATGTCATTTTGGTAAAATATCATGGCAGCATTTCCTTTTTTTAATTTTTTAATCGATTCTGTTGAGTATTCCAGTGTTTGGCAGAGCAGTTCTGTTTTGTCCATCTGTGTTTGGAGAATATTGGCAGTTCTCTTGCATCATTCCTTGTGTTTACTGAAATGAATGATACCAGCATATTTAACATACTGTTGTGCTTTGCAGAGGACCACAGACTAAGATAAGCACCGAGGATGCTGGATTTCAAACAGATAGGAAGCTTGAAATTTTAGATCAAAATAAAAATGTTGGTGAGTAGTTCCTACTTGTTGTTAATACTCGAAGCTTGAACTTTCCTATTCCTTTGAAGAAATGACTATGTAGTCAACTCTTGGATTGTTATCATCAGATTATTTTCTTTACACTTGCTCTAGCTCTAGTGTGTTTTCTTTGAGATGAGGTGACAAGAACTGGCTGCAGTTTTGGGGTTTTTTGGGGGTTGTTTTTAATATATTTTTGTTTTAGCAGTAGTCAAAGCTGCATTGTGCTGTTATAGGATGGTGTGGGTGGGACAGTGCTGAGAAGAGGGAAGGTTAGACACAAAGGCAGTCCTGCCACATGGGGTGACATGGCTGCCACATCCCACTGGGGAAGAAGAAGCCATCAGTTGTTCCTTGCTTATGAAAGTAGGGTGAGTTTTCTGCATAAAAATGCAAATATTTTTAAGCACAAGTAGCAGAAAGTGGCACACTGATCTGAAACAAAATGACGACATCCTGTGCATCTAATGGGTCATAAATTTCTCTGTGGATTTAGTGGCCTGACTGATTTATTTTGCTCTTTTGTGACACTGATTTTCAGATTTATATATTAGGCCTTCTATAGTCTTTTATACTCAGTGCACCTCTGTTAATAAATCATAACAACACAAGTCCTGTTTATATGTGATATAAATTTTAACTACCATTTTATAGCATACATGAAATGAGGCTTTTTTCCCCCTACAAAATACTACTCCATATGACTATTCCTGAAAAATGTATTTTTTACCAATATTGTGTTTAAAAGAATTTGACCAAAATATTCATGTGTTTGGGAGATGATCACATGTTTAGTCCAGAGGTAGAAAATTGAATTACCAGACCAACTAAAAGGTAGGAAAAATAGGTTTGGCAAATTGCTCTTGTCCATATGTTTTTCAGTTGTTTCCTTGTACAAATACGTAAGGTGTACTTGACAAGATTTGTAACATTAAAACTTAAGAACAGAAGCCACAAATGTGTAGCACTAAATAGAAACTGCATCTAACTCAATATTGAATAGTCCTTGAGATCTTGAGTCACTGATGCCTACAAAATGAACTGGAATTCATTAGCACTTTTTAAATTGTTCTAGAATAATTTTTCTATTAAGTTGATGCATGGCATCTGTAACCTGTTTATTAAGGAAGAATACTTGAGTTAGAATACAATTATTTGACATTAATAATCAAATATAAATACATCTTTAAAAGGGCTAGGGAAAATATTAGCATCAGTGAGAAGCTAGTAATTGTTACTAAATACACTGGATGCAGAGCTTCATAATGTAATAAGGAAGCTTGAATCTTTTTGGCATTTGTATTAATTTTGGAATCTTTCTTTAACTTAAAGATCACAGTGATACAAAACTCCTTCCAACAACAGAAGAAGGGAAAGAACTTCAGACAGCTGAAATTAAAACAGTAGATTTTCAAGAGAATAACAAGCTTGAAATTGACAGACTATCAAACTGCCAGGCATGTAAAAATGACATCTCTGTAAGTCATAGGAATTATCCTCAACTGATTTCAGAAAAGCAAGATGGTAAAACAAATGCAACTGGCTTGGACACAGTAAAAACTCAGGATGTTGGAATCCAGACTTCAGATAGCAATTTGGGAAGGACTGAGCAGAAGGAAATTACTGTTCCTCAGGGTGTCGAATCATCCACATTTAGAGAACTGGCTCCTCAACACAACAGAGATAAGAACAACTCCCTTCCTCAAGTGATGCATGGAATGCATGAAGAGAGTGAAGATACTTCAATAGAACAAAATCTTGAGACACAAGAAGTTACTCATAAAAAAGTAATTCCAATAAAAGACCAGAGTCACATCTATATAAATGGCAGTGATTTTGCTTCACCAGAAACAACTGCTGAAACTCCAGATGACTCTCCTGTAAAAGGTCAGCTTTTTTATAGACCGGACACCAAACCTAAACCCAAACCTGCTAATGAAATTACAAGGGATTACATACCAAAAATTGGGATGACTACTTATAAGATAGTTCCTCCAAAATTCTTAGAAATGATGAAGAGCTGGGAATCAGAAGTTCTATCAGATCATAAGAATCAAGAGGTATCTTCTTTGGAAGACCCCAAAGAATTCATAGTGCAAACTGAAATTCCTCATCTGTCAAAAAGTGTGGTCCCTTTACAGGTTGGGTCACAAAATGAAACTGCAGCAGCAAATGGTCTGCTGCAGAGGGTGAACAGCATTTCTGAGCATACTGTGACCTCTGGAGCTGAGATTACTACTGAGAGCAACCAGATGGATAAAGAGTCTTTCAGGCAGCCTGTCCCACTGATGCTAAACTTGGATAATACAAATGCTTCTTCTGAGACTCAGGACAAGTCAAATGCATTAAGTCCTACCATGAAGCCTAGTTCTTTTTATCTGCAGATGCAACGAAGAGCGTCAGGTCACTATGTGACATCTGCAGTTGCCAGAAGCACAGTTTGTGCTCCTAATTCAATTCAAAATGAAGTTAAGAATACAGAGATGGGTAAAAAAATCTCATCACCTGATTTGACTTCTTTGGCTTTACAAAAAACAAGTATTCCCTCTCCTCCTGCAGATCAAGAAAAAGTTGATGATGGAAAAATCATTGAATCTTCCACTTCTCCTGTTAAAAGCAATAAGCCTTTAAATGTTCCCTCCTGTCCTCCAGCACCACTGAATCTAAGAACTCTCAGAAATTTTGCAGCTCCAAAGCCATACTCCAGCTCAAGACCATCCCCTTTTGCTCTTGCTGTCTCATCTGCCGTCAAAAGGTCACAATCATTCAATAAGACGCGTACGATCACTAGCCAGGCACCCAGAGAGGAATTTCCAGTGGAACTCTCCTCTGTCCCTTTGGCAGCTGGATTCTCCTCCGCTACCTCCATGTCTGAAGTGAAAAGTCCTTCCTTACAGACCATAACAGCAGGGTCACAAAATAGTCTAATGGATAAGGTAAACTTTATTTCTAATACTAATTGACTGTGGATCCAGTGCCATCAAGACCAACTGATGTAAAGGCTTGTTTCTCAACTGCCTGGCCAGAAAGTGCTATATTTGTGCAGGGAAAGCACCCTGTCCACCTGGTGTCCACCAGCAGCAAAGCATTATAATGAAGTGCAGGAATACAGGGAATGTTAAAAATATAAGCAACATCATTCAGATGATTGGAGATAATTATTTCCTGCCATAATTAGCATCCCCTACTTTAAAGAACTATAAATTAGATAGTCATATATCCTGTGTAATACTTATTTTTATGTTTGGAGTGTTTACAATTTGTTCTTTATAGTTCTGTGTGTTGGTTTCTTAAATTTAATTCTGAGTGGTGTGATCCATTTGGCTTCAAGTGGTCATGCCACAAGCACACTCAAATGGAGCTATAAAGTTTTGCTAGCATATTACTTGAGAGAGAATGTGCTATGCTGGAAATGCGGCTGATGTCAGAAATCTTGAACCAAGCAAACACTAGAATGGCAGCAGTTTGCTATGCAACCTTGTGCCAGGTTGTTTCAGATTTCCATTTATAACTAATTCAGATGAAAACTTTTTGGCTTCTTTTCCTTCCACTTCCTCCCTTTATAGAAAGACAGCCATGTGCATAGTGAGCAGAAGAGTCAGGCGCAGTCAGGTGCTTCCCCTGACCACCCACGCCCTGTCACTAAGAGACAAACCGCGATGACGCTCCCGCGCGCTGACCCCGAACAGATCCACCAGAGCCTGCTGGCTGCAATCCGCTCTGGAGAAGCTGCTGCCAAATTGAAAAGGGTGAGTTTTCATCACTGCATCCAAAACAAAGAACTCATGGTACTTCCTTCAGAATTACCATACTAATGCCTGATTCCAAAAGCAGTTAGTTTTGGCACAAACTGCTGCGAAGAGGTCTCTTAACAATGGGAATGGAGGTGGGGAAGAGGGTCGGTTTTGCGGAATAAACTGGTGAATGCACCCACAGAGCTTCAAATGTCTGTAATTTCATACAGTGCAAACGTAATCAAAATCTTCCTGAAATGAAATAGAAATCTCTAGGTTATCATTAAGTATCTTGTCCATAAAATCTGACTTGTTTGTGTTTACATGGTTTGAAATGGTATTTCAAACCATGTAAATGTAAATGGCTTTAGAAACCTGCTGAGCAGCTTTCTTTTAGACCTGAAGTGCCTACAACCTTTTGCAGGCAGATAACACACAGTTCTGAAGTCAATTTTCCTATTTATCACACTTTATCAGGTCCTTAATCTGTTTTAGACATCATAAGTAAGATATTTCTCAGTCTTTTGTCAGCAGTCCCAGAAGGACCATCTTCCCCTGCCCCCTCTGGTTAAAAACTTTCTTTCCTAAAATTAACCTAGATATCTCTCATTAGGTAAAACAGTCTACATTTCTAAAATCTGTACTGTTTTAAGTTTGCAAGCAGAAAATCATAGTCTCAAAAAGTTTTCTTGACCTCACATTAGTATTTTGCATTCTGTTTTGAGGAATAATTTTTCATTGCAGAAGGTCAAAGAAATTCAGTAGGTTTTTTTCCTTCCCTTTCCCACTTGAAACAACCTAATCCTGTATGGTAGATGGATACAAGGGACATTTTTGTTTGTTTGTTTTATGGAAGTCTGATTCCCTCGCGTCAAAATCTCAGTGAATGGTCAGATAGTGGAACGTTCCATTTCATAGGTTTTTGTTTCAGTGTAGCAGTGCAACAGCCCCTCTGAGGCTTGTAAAATCTCCCATCATTTCTACAGTGAATAGGAAGACTGAGTTTCCTGGAAAAGTTGCAAGCATGCTCAAGTAGAGTTTGATCTCTAGTCAGTAAAAATGGTATATAATACACGGTAGAATTGCTTTTAACTACATGTCAGTAATCATATTAAAAACAGGATAAGATTAAGAAAACGCTGTATTGTTCAGAATCCGTTAGAGGTAAAATCTGTTCCACCAGAAATACTGTTTGGATTTTATTTGCATATATTTTTAAGATTTTTTTTTCTTCTAGTGCATAATTACATTCTGAATAATATGACACTTCATTTATTTATTCATTCTTTTTAATAGAAATGTTCTTAGTGTAGAGTTGACCCATATAGTCTTTATCAGTCAGGTACAAGAATGGCATGGGGAAGGGGAGAGAGATAATGACTGAAATTGGTTTTCCCCTCCCTTTCTCTTCTGTGGGTGGGAGATGTGCTTTGTCAGTAAATTACATGTTGAGACTGGGGTGATGAAAGAACTGTACTTTTTAAGAAGAAATTATAATAATGAAGAAACTGTAACCATAAAGAAGAGCACTCTGCAGCACAGAAATCTGAACCAGGCTTAAAAAAACCCCTGGAACACAAACAAAATGCAGTGAAGAACTCACTGAAGTTTTGCCAAGCATAAAATTGTACATGCTGTTCTTTTCACTCTCAGAGTGCATATGCTGTGGTACAGGTATGTCTGACAGCAGAAAGAGATTTTTTTGGCCTACAGCAAATTTAATAAAAACATGTTCTCATTTTATGTTTAACACGGAGAACTGGCAGTAGTGGGACAGAGAAATGAAGCATTTTGTATCAATAAGTTATTTGCACCCAAAAGTGCTTTTGAGAATTGAGAGGATTTCTAGAGTGCATCCACCTCATAGCTTCCAGTATCGTGCTGCAGTCAGGAAAAGGAGTAGTAATCTGATCCATTTGAACAATGAGAGATGTCTGTGAGGTACTTGCTTCTGTTTTTACCTCTTACCATAATCTCTCTTCTTGCAGCTCTGAGAGCAATTTAAAAAATAAAATCCTGGCATGACTTGCCAAGTTCTGTAGTTTTTTTTACCCTCTGTTTTACTTAATATGTTGTGAGTATGCAGTGCTGAGAGATCTGTGCCCTTTTGTGTTGCTGGTCTTTCCTGTTCAATAAGGCCCTCAGTAATTACTAACCTAAAATGGGTCAAGTGAGGTTTCTTTTAACGATTTTTCTCTTGAGAATGTTTTTATTGTGTTTAGTAAACTGTGTGCTGTGGTGTGTGGTTCTCATGGCTGTGGAGCATCTACAGCTCCCATTAACTTCAGCTGGAGCTGTTGGGTTGTGCAGTTCCACTGAAAATCAGGCTTTGGCTATCTCTGCTAGAAGATACGGTTGCTTCCGATAAACGAAATATTACCATGGTATAAATTGTTAGAAGAGTTAGTAAGAAATCAGGTTTGTTCAATATTTAATAAAAACATTTGGTTTAGTAATGTTTTCAAAGTATTTCTTTGCAACCAGATGTGGAGAAGGACTAAAATTATGTGTCTTTTGAATAATTATACATGAAATTTTTAGGCAGGATAAAATATGTTTCTAAGTAATGTCTTCTGTTTCGTCTTCCTTGGAATATATGCTTGGTTAAGAAATCATATAGGAGATCTTCCATTGCAGTGAGAAAAACACTAAATGAAATAACATTGTGTAACATATTGGAGAGATAAAAATCTGGAAATTTAGGTTAACATTTCTCTAATATTTTTTTCCTTTCTTTTTTGTCTTCCCCCACCCTGCCTCCAGGTTGGTCCTCCATCAAACACCATAGCTGTCAATGGAAGAGCCAGGCTTAATCCTTTGTATTCCACAGAAGCTAAGGCTAATCCCTAGATATTATACCAAATATTTTGCACTTTACTACTGCTTCGTAGGCCAACTTAATACTAACTTCAAATTTTTGAAAGTGTAAATGCAAGTATATATTAATATATTTTTGTCAACAGTAATAACAATTTCAAGCTGGGTCTTTTGATGCCTTGAAAAGATTATTAGAATATGTAAATTATAGTAATATTTTGCCTTTTTATCTTTATAAAGCTGACTATGCTGCTAAAATGTTTTAAGACGAGGTGTAGGTGAGCTTTGCTTATGATAGAATGAGAATTGAAAATTCTTGATTTTAGCCTTCAAGACTGAACAATATGTAGCACTATGCTGAAATTACAGATTGGAAGAGACCTAAAAGGTTTAGATTAAATAATTAATTTTCGACTGTGTATTACTTTAACAGATTGTATGAACTTAAATATACCACATGCTGCCTCCATATTACTTTATTAAATTAAAATTGTAATTAGTAGAACTCTTAATTGAATGCAATATCTTGTTTCTGTCTAAAAAAAAATTGATGTTTTTGTTCCTTTAGCAGACAGTAATTGGGATATGTATTTGGATTTTCTTTTTTTACTTTCCTGTAATTGTTTTTCCTGGTAGCACACACACAAAAAAATCAGGACATAAATTATTGAAAACTTTTGTACTACTCAAAACCTTTTCTTAACAGTAGCGTGACATGATGTTTCTCAGCTACTCTTTAAATATCTGTATATAGTATTTACCTAGGACTCAGATAAGCAATAATTTTTGTGAATTTATTATATCTTTAAGTAACCATCAACTTATAATCACTTACTAATAAAAAACAAATTCCAGTTTTGATACTTAATGAAATAGAATATCTTTTCATAGATAGAAGTATAACTAAAAAATGAACTGCTTTGGACTTACTAATATAAGATATTTCAATCTTAAAACAGCACAAAAACACATAAATCATGCTTATGTCAGATATCATATTTATAAATTAAGCATTAAATACAAAAATAGGAATATCTATTAAAATGTTTGATGTTATATTTTATCTATTTTGAGTTTCTTGTCAAGATTATAGATTTTGAGGGAGGGGTGGAAATATGATCACACTCATGATGAAATAGCTACATTATGGATGCATGCAGCAAGTCCTGGGGTATTTGCCATATTAAAATATTTCTGTGCTGGACTTGATTTAAAATTAAGCAATTGTATTTAGTTTCTGTTCTCTAACTATATATATATATGTTGTATTTTAGAAACATTATGTAACTCAGTTTCAGAAACTGATCTATATGTGCATTTTCAAATTGTTTGCTGCCAGGTTTTTGTGCAATAATCTCAAAGAGGTCTAATTACTTTCCTAGTACAGAGTCAATTACCAATTAAAAGTTATGGTGTTAACTTAATGCTGAAACCCTTTAAGGAATGTTTTAGTAAATAGAAATTCATAAAGAGATCTGAAGAACATTTTTTCATTGGTGTTCTCTCCTGTTTTCTCTCCTGTATCTTAGTCCCTTGTGCGTGTTACCACTTCCAATGTGTTACCACTTCCTTGTTCTTGTCTCCAATCAAGAGTTCATGCTGAGGGTGGGGGAAGCTCACATGGTAGTTCAAAAGATCTATTTCAGGGTCTGACTGCAAAAGGATGTTTCAACCTTCACTTGAAAATAGTGAGATAAAAGATATAGGAGCTTTTCTAGTTTCTAACTGGGACTTACATTCTGGATTTCACGGTGTCTTGAGGGACAAACTTGAAAATTGTAACTTGCTCCCTGGATTGTAGCCTGTGTTCGTTGTGATATTTGAAGTCTGTGTTTTAGGCATTCCTATACACCATGCTGATCTGAAACTGCCAGAGAAGAGGTTGCATTGTGAAAGGGTTTTTTCCTTGTACTTTGGGTGTGTGGGAGTTACAGGGTTTTTTTTAAATGTTGGTATTCTCTGCCAAGGTGACCAAAGTTATTTAATAAAATAAATTTAATCTCCATCTGTGCTAAATATATATGATGTTTCCCTTTTTCAAACAAATCAACGTAGTCCAATTTCTATTTTGGGGAAGTTCAAATAACCATACTTTGTTCTTTTCTTTAGTTTTGACAACAAAACTGTACCTACTGTATGTTTCTTAGTCCCATATATTAAAAATAAACTGCCTTTTCATGTGAACCCCTGGAGGCAAATATCATCTTATCTAACAGAGATTAAAACCACCTTGCTTGAATTTTAGGGTTTCTTCTTTGTGTAACTGAACTTGCTTGATAACTAAGTGAAATGTCTACACATGCTATAGTACTGTGAAACTCTTCAATGAGACTTGTGACAAGCTGGCAATTTTGTTTAGCTAAACTTTCTCTTTCCCTCTTCTTCCAACATGTATATGTAAGACATTTTTAAATCTTGCTATTGTATTTCTACAGATGCTTTTTTTTTTTCTTACACTCTTTTATTAAAGTCTACTAGAGAAACTCTTGTTGATGAATTTGATATGTTTATTCATTATTCAACCATAAAAACATTTCTGCTCTAGAATCTCTAAGAGCTGTTAAAAAAAATCTGGCCAACAGTGGCTGTTTGCAAGTGCTTGTGTACTCAGTGTGCTAGTGCTGGTGCACATTAATCACTAGTGCACTTACTAATGGTTAAAATATTTCTAGTTAAAAAATATTTACTAAACTGTAGCTGGACCCAGATTTTCATCGTTCTCCCTCAGCAATATGTGTCTGTCTGCCTGTTTAATGTCTTTTTCCTTTTTCCCCCTATGTGATCTCCAAGAAAGCAAGAAAGACTGCAATCTAACAGGCTATAGTCACATTTAATCTGAAGAGGCAAAGAAAGAAAAAATGAATTTATTTCACATTTGCTTAAGGCTTTATATATCTCTGATTTATCAATAATACAATAAAAACAATAAGTAGTTAAGCTGATTGCAGTTTTCTAAATTAAATACTTGAACTAAATGGGGAGATGGACTGCAGGAGCTAAAATTGGTCACCTTCGGTTAAACAGCATGATTGGTCTGATCAGCAGACACTATTCCATTGCTTCAATTGCTAAAAGCTAATTAAACACTTGCATTCTGCTAACTGAAGTGTATTTGGCCACCTGCAGTTTCAAAGTGCATGTACCAAAAAGGAAATCCCCACGCTATGAAATGCCAAGTTGCTGCAATTCTAAACTTCAGCACCTAAGTGAAACAAGGAGGTGAAGCAAAGGTTGAAGAAGTGGATGGCAGAAATCTTCCTTTTTAAATGGCAGAGGACTGGAAGCAAGCTGGGCACCCAGGCAGCTGCACAGGTGGGTGCCTCATGGTCAAGGATTAGCATGCTGTCAGCCCTTTTTGAGAGCAGCACCAGTGTCTTGAATGGTCAGGAGGCAGTTGAGCTGCTGGTGGCCTGAGCTCTTTAAGCATGATTTGACCATCTCTGACACATTTGTGTAACCTCTACCTGAGCTCTACTGTGAGCTGTGTTAAGAGCTTTAACAGAAGCTACCATGAGACACAGGCACAAGTTCTGTGTATCAAGTTCACCTGGGGCTTGGCTCCTTCGGAAAAGGAACCACAAGAGAGGGAGGTCTGGGGAACATGGGCTGCAAGGCTCTACCTGTAAATAGTGACTTTTTTTTCACTTTATTCAAACTCTGTCTGCTGTTGTGTTCTTTAAAAGAAAATTTATCAAGTAAAAAAAAATATTTTAGACTGTCAGGTGGGCTTGGAAGTTCAATGGACATAAAAGACATAGCCTTTCCTGCGAACTAAAGATAAAAGGCTGAAAAGGTGTAAGGAGGAGTCTGCTAGACCATATTGTCAGGAAAAGGAAGTAGGTGTGTCTTGTGTAACTTTACAGTACTTTAAAAACATAATTTGGAGGTGATGTTTTGAAACGTGAGTTGCCTGATCATCAATGGGAAAAACAACATAAGCAGGAATCAAACAAATCTCCAAGTAAAAAATAAAGATGCTAAAAGCAGCAGAATTTCAGATTGAATTCTGACTCCTTAAATAGCTTATCTAACAGTGGAAGGCAGTTTGGGTGAGAGAACAAAAGACCTTTGGAAACCACGTGAAGAGAGATTAAAGGAATGGGAAGTTAAATTTAAGAAAAGGAAAACTGATTAGGATGACATAACCATGTTTCAACACAGAAGTTGCTACATGAATGCAAGTGATTAATTATTGTACCTTCAAGCAATAGACTGTTCTAGCTTTAGAGCATAAAGGAAGAATAGTTATGCTGGGTCAAACTGAAGGTTTATTTAGCTGGCTATCTGGCTTTTGACAATGATCAAAAGTATTTTCTTAGGGAGAAACATAAGATTATAAAATACACAAAGTAATACTTATCCCCAAGTATGCTAAACCTTCAACAATTTTTAGCTCTGAGAATGCCAAAGTGAAGATGATTTGTATGTATTTAATAGTCTTAAATAGTCTTGTTCAAGAGCTTGGCAACTTAATTTTTCAATTCCCATAAATTTTGAAGAGTGACACATTCCTGTGTGATATGGACTTCTTCAACTTAATGATACACTGTCTGAAAAAGAATTTTTTGTTTGTCGTGAACTTCTACTCGCTAGCCTAATTTTATCCTCTCCAATGCTTTTCCTGAAAGAGATATTAACTCATCAGCCCCCATTCATCCTCTCTGTGCCACTCATAGCCTTACATAACAGCAGGAGTTGTGCCATAGGCATTTGAGGCTTGTACACTTTTGCCATTTTATTAATTATATATCAGCAAGGTTTGCCAAAACAAATACGTAGGTCTGAGCATGCCTATGCTTTATTTCTCTCAATATCTTGGGAAGAGGACTTTTTTTCTTAGACACATTTATTTTTTTAATCTGTCTCCTTTTGCTGTAGCACATCATCTACAGGATATACCTATTCTGTACAAGATCAAAGTTTGAGAAAAGTTTGTGTATCATGCTTCTAAAGCACTAATCATTGAGCTGAATAGAATCTTGTGAATTCTATTTATTCACGGATGTGATCACCCCGTTCACAGGTGATTTTTCAGTTCTCTGGTCAGTGAACAAAAGAACTTAAAATCTTAAGGATATGATAAATATTTGGTCATTAATTTCAACTTAAAGACCATGTACTTGCATGTTAAGTACTTCTGTCTACAAATACAAGCATCTGTTCAGAAATCTGAAACAGGGCAAATGTATTGCCTTTAGTTCAAACACTCTAGGCTGGATTGCAGGCTATCAAATGCTATTTTTTTCCTGAACTGTTTCTGCTGATTCATTGTTAGCTTACTTTGAATTGCAATATTTAAGTGAAACATGCTGCTTTAGCTGTCTTTAAATGAACTACCTTTGTGGCAGTGTTTTTAGATGGGTCTTTTGATGCCTTTTTAATGGTACATTAAAACTTAATGAATGCTGAGTAACACTAGAATCCCCATGGAAGCACATATGGTATCTACATTAGTACTGAATGAATGCATAATGATCAGTAGAATTTCAGTGATTTCCACATGAATCAACAGTGATGAGCCACTTAGTGTTACACTCAATTACATCATGTTTAATTTATGTAGCATTGTTTGGACATTATGTTTAAAACGTCTTTAGTAAATCATTGAAACTCTAATTGAGCCTCCATTTCAGGAACAAATTGCAGTGTAAACATAAAATTCATTTTTTTAACACAACAATTAATTTATGTTGAAGCCCACTTGCAAAGGGTCAACAATTTGATATATTCTCACTATTACTCCATGAAAAATGGAATCCTAGTATGAAAATAAATTGCATTAGCTGTTAAATTGTTTCTGTTCCCTTTATGCAACCACTGGACACTGGAAATGCATTAATTCCCTGAACTCTGGAAACAATGGTAATGCTTCACCTGCCCTATCTGACTGCTGCCAAGCAGTTCAGAAGACTTTTCAGGTCAGAGTATCTCGCCCAAATCTATGCAGCAGACTCAGAAGAGTTCTCCACAATGCCTGACTAACACCACACCACCTCTCATGTTTGGGAGGCTCTCCTGGCACATCTGTGACTCCCTTGCAGCAAGGTGTACCAAGAGCATTTGACCATGCCATCATGTGCCAGAGGTAGACAAAGAGATAGTGAGGGAACCTACACCAAAAGCAAACACTTGCTGTCAGCTGTTCTCCCACCTTGTGCAGGACCAGGAAGTAAACGTGGCGTTGGTTGCCTCTGCAGAGGAATAGAGTTTTGCCTCACCTCCAAAGCATCACACAGGTATGAGGACCTACTGCCTCACTCCTGTTCCACATGGTAGCACGCTGAACATGGGCTGTTGGTTGGCCCTGGGGTGAAGGCTGGAAAAAGCTGCCAGTGGCAGCCCTCCACTAAAATCTTCCACAGTAACCACTACAGCAACAGTGTTTAAACAGGCTCCAGACTTACCCAAGTCCAGACTGACTCCTCGTGGAAACTACACATACACATATATCTGATCATAGCAAAAAATAATACAAATAAAGGTGCTTTGTAAGAGAAAATGGAAATAAAATATGCATACTTCAAATCTCCCTAGGAACAGTAAACTTCTTGGCTTCCACTTTTCCTGATACTTTTTAGCAGATAGCACACTGACACACTGTTTCTGGGGGTGTCTGCTTGAGCTGGTTTTGGACAGGTTCCATAGCAGGTCTGTAAAGATTCATTCATAGAATGAAGCTGAGTTTGCCTCTTTTTGCTCAATCAGTTACTGAAAGAGCCATCTAAATTGGCCTGACTTGTGGCAGAGAACATATTGCCTTCCACTTCTCCAGAAGGGATCTTGCACACTGCTCTCAATGGTAGTTCAGGCCAGCAAGGTCTTATCGAGGGTCATTTTGTCTTTAATATTCATCCTCAAATCCCTGCTCCAAATACTGTGAGCTGGAGAGGTCTAGGCCTAGGGGAGTTTTAGTTCTGTGAGGTTGTCCAACAGCTGTCTTAACAAAGAGGACTAGAGGGAAAGAGGACTGTATTAGGAGACAAGATCCTACCAGCTATTTACAAACAAATCCGTTAATTTATTTTTAGTTTTGGCAGTTTTTTCTGTGTTGGCTTCTAGCACTAGGCACCACATCCAGTTACTTGAGTTTATAGAGGATTTAACAGCTATGAGTTCACAAAGCTATAATTTTAATTTGCTGGTTTTTTAAATCTACCATAAGATTATCTGATCACTGGCACAGCATCTGACAAACAGCTGACCAGCAACTTTGTTAGAATATACATAGACAAAGAACTTTATTATGATAATGATGATAACAATACCTGCTTTCATTTCTCTGGATTGCTGAAAAATGCAAATTCAGACTTTTAATGATTGCAGCTAAGGCTTTCATTTCTGACAGCAAAGTGAGAGAAAAAAAAAAATCTTTCCATCCTAGGAAACTGTAAAAGAGGCTATCAGAGGTGTTTTGTTTTGTTTTGTTTTGTTTTGTTTTTTGTTGGTTTTTTAAAATTATAATTCACTTCATTATTGTTAAAAGAATTTAATAAATTAAGTATAAGACAGAAAATATTCTTATGGAGAACCTTTTTATTTTGCTTTAAAAAGTTCTTTTTTGGTTTATGTTTATCTCACGATTCAGGAATTCTATACCATGTTAATTTAATTCAGTTTTAATCTGAATTGCATAAAATATATGCTAGCTTGCTGGCTATGATGATAAAATCCATGTGCTGTTTAAAGAGAAAGTGTTTGAAATATACCAAATAATCTGAAATGCACTTCTCTTCAATGTATGCCTAATAGATTTTAATGATGTAATTATTTTTAATTTTTTATTTTGCTGTATATTTTTAGAACCTGCCAAGTAAGAATATTTTTTAGAATGAGATGCAATGAGGTTATAATATTACTATAGCCTTTGGAATAACACCAATATAAGGAACAGTAAAAAAAACCCAATTGAATGTATGCCTTGAGCTACATGATGACTGTTCAAACAGACCTCACAGAAAATTAGATTTCCTTGACTTAGTGTTGTGGTTCCAGTGATATAATTCATGTTTCATAACTCTGAAGAAATAATGAAGACATTATAACCAGAAATGTGTCAATTTGAATAAATTTATTATGAATTGCTTTGGTTTGAAAGCTCCCAATATGTTATAATAGAAGCCTACGTTCTTGCTTGAGAGCCAGCCAAACTGGGGCTTTAATATTTTAACAAATCTCTTAATGGTAGATTTTTCTCTCCAAATAAACAAAAGGAGAAATGTTCTGAAGGGACTGAGATAATAAAAGATATTAAAATATACCTTTCTTACTCCCCATGGAAATTCAAACATCTTTTGCCTGAATCCAAGTTGCAATTAGGCAAAATTCAGCCCATGCAAGAATTAACTCCCCTCACCCACTGCTGAACTGCAATTACGTTTCGATCAAATGCAATATTCAATGGGCTACCTCCAGCTACACTGCAAAGTACCTTCTCCAAATAAAACCATGCAGTCTGGGAATGTTAATTGGAATTTGGTTAAGCTGGTTATATACTGCTCAAAGTCAGTCAGTAAGTTTCATGTATCACCCTCAGTGATACCTCTTGGCTTTAACATGATTAATAGATGGTATTGGCTCTGTGGCCAGGGCTTGACAAAATGCTAAAATGGGCTTGAGGCCTTGAAGATCTACCACAGGAAGAAGAATCCTCAAACTCACTTTGTCAGTTCCAATTCTTTAAGAGACTTTCAATGGTTTGAACTTTTACCAGTAGGCTTTTTGCCAGATTAGTTACTGTCTGTCCTCCCACAGCCCATAATGAGAACAGAAAAACCATAAAGCTACTACAGAGTCTTTGTCGTGTGCTGTGGCAAATTTGACAGAACTGTGCCTGTGTGCTTAGTCCATCTGTGGGATGGATATGTCATCTTGAGTGATCCAGTCATAAGAAAGTGTACCAAGTTTAGTGTGGATGTATAAAGACACAGACATTATAAAAAGGGGATGCATTCGTCCAGCAGTTCTTCCTGATGGAGAGGATGAAAGCTGAAGTGGACTCAAGTCTGAAAACTTCACTGTCACTGTCTTATAAAGTAAGTTCAAGTAGTGTAAAAAAAGAAGAAAAAACATTCTGCTTTCTTATGTTATAATTCTGAGACAAGTATAATGGGTTGGGATAAATTTATGGACATGGAGGAGAACACTGAAGGTTGAATTTGAAAGGGCTGAGTGGCTATAATAATCTTCTTAATTTTAGATATGATCTCAGTTTGTACTCCTTCTTTCCAAATACTTCAGATACACCAAATGTTAAATTTCTTTGAAGTCAGGTGCAAATTATTTATGAACTTGTTCAGTAGCCAGCATTTTTCTCATTCTCCCCTTGCCTAGCCACCCCAAGGGAAATTCTGCAAGACTTTTTGACTGTTAAACAGAATTTATAAGGTCACTATGTGTAACATAATTGTCTGGAATTATCTTCTATGTTGTTTTTCATATATTGTGAGTCTCTCCTTCATAATTACACAAAAGCAAAATAGATAGTTGCTTACATTTAGTGTTATGAAATTGTTCTACTTGTCATGGTAAAATTATGACTTTTAGAAAAAAAAAATTCTAGTAGGTACTTAACAACTCCAGAGCACAGCTTCAATAAGCATGAAATCAAAGGAAAAGGTACTTTTTTCTCCAGCTCAAAGGAAAAATGCCTTTTGGACCAGATTTAAAGCTGATTTATTGTTTGAAGTGGCAAAGTATGATTGCATTTTACCTTTTTTTATTTTTAGAAACAAGAATCTTTCATTATACAAAGAAGGACAGCCTGATTGTTAGAGTACTAATTTTGAATTCAGAGTTTGCATTTCTTACTGAGCCACAAATTCCATTAGATTTTGAGAAAATCACTTAGCAAATTAATTGCACTGTCTAATTTTCAACAGCAAACAGAAATGTTTAAGTAAGAAGACAGTTCTCCTAAGGTTTTCTATGTATCCAGAGGAAACAAAAAGTCTTTCTGGAATGGTTGTCTGTGCTAAACCCCCTGTGTTTTTTAGTTGACATCTGGAGTCTTCTGTTTCTCTCCTTTGTGATGGCCAATCTAACACGGTATAGTTGTCTAAAGTCAGGTACTCTGAATACCCTCCCAGGGTTAATTTTTAAACCTGTTCAGGCACATAAAGATGCAAACACTTACTCATCCGTATGAAGGGAATAAATACATTAAAATGTTAGGTGCACTGATGTTGTGATAATTAGGTCTGTAATGAGTGCTGAGATTGGCATTGTTAGATAGGGTTCCTGAATTACAGAGATTTGCATTAATAACCTTTTAATATAATAACTTCAAGTAGTCAGCACAATGCTTTTAAAATATGAACGGTAGGTTGGTTTTTCAAAGGTTTGTTGAATATCTCATTTCCCGAATATAGATTTCTTGGAATAACTCTTGAGACAGAGAAAATGACCTTCTCTATGTGATTAATTCATTCCAAAGAGTGCTAAGTGTCCTACCAGGTAATGTATTAAAATGGTGGCAGGTATGTTATCATACAGTGGCACTACCTCCAGAATTCCAGCTGGACTGATGAGCATTTGTTTGGTTTCTGTCATTTGGCAGAAACATAGTGACTCCATCATCAGGGTTCAGCAGAGCTTTCCGTTTCAGAGCCCATTTTCAAGGCATTCTAAATTGCACATGCCCAGGTAGATTGATTTGGAAATTGCTTTGCTCAACCAGGGCTGGTGCAAATTTGGGGTGCAAATCTGGGCTAGATTATTCCAGTGATTTTGGAAGAGAAAAATTCCTCCTTCCCTCACATGTATGCTGATATGCATATGAACACATTTCAAATTTCTTACTGTTCCCAGAATTAGAGAAAATCTCCTTAGATCTGATGAAAGCTTTCGAAATCCAGTTTCACACTGCAGTATGTCTGATGTTCCTAGACTTTGTTTCTTAAAGCCACGGCTAGGTTTTTGCAAGCTGCATATTACAGAAGGAGAAAAGAAATAATATGAGTGAAGTTTAGGCACCTAAATACAAGTGACTGGTGACATATTTAATACCCAGTGATATCTGAAACATCCCCACAGGACTGACCTGTGTCACATAAGCTGAACAGGAAATCTATGCCATCTTAGGGCATGGTAGAATAGGGATCTAATTTTGTATGAAATGTCTGCATTTAGGCAAACAAATCTCTTTACATCAATTCTTCCAAAAACTGAATTTGTTTTGTCTTTCAATTGCACACATCAGCCCATACTCTAATAACAAAAGTGGAGTGCTGCACACCTGGTCAGTGAGTCTGACCAGGTATGTGGTTTTTTAAAACCAAACGAAGTTTACATTTGCCTTCCTTTTTTCATGTATCTGGAGACTCTTACTGTGCTTTGTCTGGTTCTACTGTTTCAGTGTCCTTGGCAGCAGCTCAGAAATGGCTGAGACTTATGAGTGGTGTGGCTGTTTCTGAAAAGTCATTTTAGCTCTACATTTCTTGTTTTTATCTTTTTTGTGGTTGGTTTGGGTTTGCTTGGGGGGTTGGGGTTTTTTGTTGTTTTAGTTTTGGTTAGGTTTTTTTTTTTTTAATGCTTGTATTTTGTTTCCCACTCTACAAAATGACTAGTGTTAAAGGATCTCGAATCTGATTTCCCAACAACTCACATTACGGAAACTAAACTTCTATGTGCTGGATAAACACATGGAATACTAGATAGCACAGTTGCCTGCAACCTTTCCTTCCATAACAATTACATGTTTTTGTGCAGTACTCTGAAGGCATGTGAGGTCAGAAATTACATTTTTTGTGTAAGGTGGAGTTCCAGAAATAGGGCTGTAAAAAGTATCAGCCGTACTCTGCTGTTATGAAACATCACCTGTTTAATTTATCTAAATGGTTAATAATTTATGTGATGTTTAATGTCATCCACTTGTCAATTCCTTTCCAGAAGATTTCATCTAGTGCAGTAGCTGTTGTGGTACAGGGGGTAGTTATGGACAGACGAAGCACACAATACACTGCTGCAGCTATTTCTGGAAGGGAGCGCACCGCCTCCAACCACCATTAGATGCAGATGTAGCCACTGTGACCCCCACGTATGCAACACTCACCCTGTGCTATTACAGTCCTCTCTAGGAAGGAACTTTAGGCCTCAGTTCAAGGTTGGCCAGTGCAGATTGCATCACCTAATGCATTGTTTATTACAGACGTTCTGTGTGACTGATTTCATGCAGCCCTAGTGCGAGGGAGCAGAAGCCAGCATGTCACATGTCTGACCTGCAGCTCACAAGCACTACATGCCACTCAGTCAACCCTGCCCTGAACCTCATTATCTGCTCTTGGCTACAACAACATTTCAGAAATCACAAGCTCTTGATTTGATTTAATTTGATAGATTTGAAGGGTATCATTCTTATTCTAAAAAAACGGCACAGGATTTCATTCCAATCTTGTGCTACAGTTCAAGGCAAAATTCCATCAGGGGGATGTTCTGACAGAGCTATCACAGAACTTCCTATTGAAATAGCCAACACTGTTGTCAAAGCTTGCAATATATCCATCTCTCTACTCAAGTTTGTTACAAAAGTATGCTAAAGTATTCATGCTTTTCAATTGATAAAGAAAGTCCAAAATCAAACAACAGCAGAAAACAAATGCAAATCTGCTTCTTGATAGTAAGCACAGAAAAAGGGAATGTAGTCAGGGGAAACACTGGATTTTTACTCTGCTGTGGTTTGTGTACACTGAGTTTCAGATTAGGTTGAAAAGCAGCTTGAGGAAATGACTGAGACTGGTGGTACTGGTGATTTAATCCCTTGGAACATTTTCCTTACCTGCAATAAAAGATACACATTTTAACAATAACTGTAAACTTAACATTCAATTCAAGCTGTAATAATAGGGAAGACTCTTCACAAAATATTCAATCACAGATACTTTTCAAAGACTTATGCACTAGTGCCAGGAAGTTAGCTAGTGGTATCTCCACTTGTGGTCACTGGATAAATTTGGCTCTCATGAAGTACTTGAGCCCATTGTCAAAGTTATAAATGGGCTTTTGAAATGCTCAAGAAGGAGCTAGAATGCAACAGCTCATTGTATGAGGTTCATTTGTTCAACATATTTTAAGTCCATTGAGATAATAACTACGCATAAATTGTCACATGGCTTTTTTACTGAACAAATTACTTTTTACTTAGGGCAATCCTCTGTATCCTTAGGGTGATCCTCAGCATTACTGCTGAGGCAATTTATTCTGGGGGGCTTTTGGAGAAAATATATGGGGAGAAAAGACATGCCTGGTTGTAGCCTTGCACTGGAAAAAGGAGCTATTTCTGTGGCTTCAATCTAGTACTTGACTAGAAATAATCCCTTTCTCTACTACTGCAGCTATGACAAATGATGGTGTAAAGGTAGGCTATTGGCTCTCTTAGCACAGTGAAGCTTTATGTGATAAAACTATTATACACATATTGTGAGTATTTTGATAAAAGCAATGGAGGATGTGTGGAAGGGGACCAAAAAAAACCCAACAAAAATCTTCTACAGTTTTCGAAGATAATCAGAGGTAGTTTGGATTTTTTGAACCTCCACTTTGTCAGTAATAATTGAGTTTACTCTAATTAAAGGCATAATTTTGTCACATTAATCAAGTGTTGTGATTCTAAATAGCATACAGGCTTTTGAGAACTGGAGAGCTTGATTTTCTGGAAGTGGGGTGCATACTGAATAGCTTGAATCCATTGCAATTTTTCTCAATATATACTTTAATTTTACTTGATAAACACCTGGATGTGATCATGACTAAGAAAGGTAAAAATTAAAAGACAGGGAATAAGCCTACTGAGTTGAGTATTGAAGAATACACAGAAATTTAGTTTAGTCTTCTCTCCCCCCTTTGCTCTCAGAACCAGTCTTAAAGGTGCAAAACTTATTATCCAACATAAACAGAGCAGACAACTGGGGATACAAGCATCATAGAGCCAACCCAGGACACTGGGAAATGGTAAATCTTACAAGAACGACTGTGCTGCACAAGCATGGCAATTATCAAAAAACCAGTCTGGGCAGCTTAAGTGTATTTATGATGAAAAGGAAACCAAGTCACACAGCTCACCAATGTTTTGGTGTTGAGTCTCAGCAGAAATCTGCCAGTCTTTTAGTATCAACCCTATTAACTGTTCAGAGATTACTGGGTTTGTACTTGTTCAAAGAAGGAGTTAAAAAAGGTTGCACTTGAACAGATTCTAGGTCAAATGCTCTCAGATATCTTTATCCAAGCTCAGGAAGCCATTTTTATTCTTACAGTTGTTTGCAAAGAGTGACAGCAAGGCAGGAGCACCTTCGGTTTCACATTCTCATGCATGCAACATTTGCCTACACTGGAACAGTCACATAGGTCCTTCTGTGCCTCAGTATTCCACTGACTGCATTTCCCTCATGCAGTGCTATTCCCAGAGAAAACACTGACAGTAGCAAGCATCAGGACAGACTATGAGATATGTAAAAAACAATTTAAGTAAATTTGTTTCTTACAACATGCAAGTGAAGTTATAATAGCATGACATTTTTATTGATTTTTTTCTAGAAGTGGCATTGCTGCTGTCATAACTAATTAGATTACCACCAAAGTTATTTTGAAAAATAAAGTATTTATTTGCTGTTATTCATTCTAATTGTGGTTTTTATTTGCCTGGCATTTTAAAATAATTACATGACTAAGCCAAAGACACAAAAACACACCATGTATGTCAGGTTGCAGTTCTGTAACACATTGCACAAAATAGGTGAAAAATCAAAATATATTTTCTTTTGTGGCTGAACTTTTTATATGCTGATGAATATCAGCATACAATTGCCACTTGCAGGTTTTTATCTCTTTCCAATCTCAGTCTTCCACCTAGAGCACCTATACCATTTGTCCTGCCTCCTATTCTTCTGAAGACAATGAGGTTTAACATGTCACAGTTATGCCTGTGAATCAACTAGGCAAAAAACCCCAGTGGCCTGGTCTCTGCAGTTTTATAAAAGGACAGCTGCTCACAAGAAACAAGCAAATCCAGTCAATTATCTGACACTATAAAATTCCTGATATATTTGCCAGACTTTGTATATAAGAACTGTTAATCAACTCAGACTTCGACTTCTGCTGTAAGTGTAACAGAATGAGCTGTTCAGAGGACACGGAATCCTTCATTTCATTGAAAATGAATGTCCTGCAAAATCATCTGTGACTCAGCCAAAATGAAAACTGCAAATATTGCTCCTATGACACAAAAATCTTTCTCCAGAACTGAAATCTTGGCCTGTGTGTGATGATTTTTTCAACGGATTCAGGAAAACAGCAAAGGATTGCCTCAAAACATTCGACATTTTTACCAGTCTCACATCTCAGTTACTGCTCCTGACCATGCCAAGGACAGTCAGAGGGTTTCTATATGGTGCTGTCTTCACCAGGGGCTTTCAGTTTTTGACTATCAGATTGACTGACCTAAACAGTACTACCCACTCTGCTTGGTGCCATCAAACTGTTCTTCATACAGCAAGGGGGATTTTTTATTTTGAAATCGGTCGAACGCTGATAAGGATGGCCATGGAATTGCCACAGAGGGATTTGTGTACATAAAGCAGAGCAGGATCAGGTTGCAGTGGAGCAGCCCTGGGCACGAGGGAAAACCTTTTCACAATCCACTGTGCTCCAGGCTGTGGCTGGATGTGGGTGCTGGGCCCAGCCCGGAGCGCAGCCTCCTCACGAGCCGCTTTTCTGGCACAAGGTGACGGGTCTGTTCCCCGGCCTCGGTCATTCCCTATTTCTCCAAGGCATGTCCATAAATTCCCGGTGCCCAGAGGGATGTGTCAGTTCAGTTAATGATTTGCCAGGCGCTGAGTCGCGTGTCAGGCCAGTCCGGCGGTGCGCGGCTGGAGCCCGCTGCCCGCCGCGGGGCAGGAGGTCCCGGGCCATGCCGGGGCCGCGCTGCCCCCCTCGGCCCAAGGCGCAGAGGCTCAGGGTGAGCGGTGCCCGGGGCCGGGCCCGCTCGGCGGGGCCCCACCGTCCCCGGCCCCGCCGGGTCACGCCGCGGCCTCGGGTCCCGGGCCCGCGCACCTGCCGGGCCCGCCCCGCCCCGCCGCCCGGCCTGGCGGAGCAGCCGAAGGGCACCGCTCGGCCCCCGCCCGCCCCACGCTGCCTCCCCGTCGCAGCGCGGAGCCGGCGGCCGCCCGCCCCCGCCGCCGCCGCCGCCGCCGCCCTCGCACGTGTGCCGGGGAAGGCGCTCGGTGCCGCCCGGGCGGCGCTTCCCCCCGCTCCCCGTCGCCTCCCCTCCCTCCGCAGCGGGAGCGAGAGCAGCCTCCGCCCGGCAGCGCCGGGGCCGCTTGCCGCCGTGCCGCCCCGCCAGGACGTCGCCGCCGCCGATGGCCGCCCCGCTGCCCGGTGCGCCCGGCGCAGGGCGGGCGGCGGAGCCCGCTGGCGGCGGCCCCCGCGGCTCCCCCGCCCGCTCCCCCGGCCCCCGGGCGGGACCCGCCGCCCTCGCCCCCCGACAGGTAAGGCCGGAGCCCGGCGGGCGCCGCCGCCCCTGCCGCTCCCTCGAGGGCCGCCGCTGCCGTCGGGGGCGGGCGGCCCCTGCGGGCGGGACGCGGGGCCGGCGGGGCCGGGGTGCGGCGGCCTGGGGAGGGGGCGAAGCGCAGGAGGGGGGCGGCCTGGCTCTGGACCGGCCCGCGCTTCCCCGGAGCTCAAAAGTTGTTTCCCGGCCCTGCAGACACTTTCCGCCGCTGCGGATGCGTGCGTGTCCCACCCCCCACCTCCCTTTTTATTTTTGAGGTTTCTCAGCCGGAGGTGAAAGGAGCCGGCAGTGCCGAGCCTGCCTTGTCAGGCTGAGCCAGCAGCTACTTTATCCCTGCAGTGTCTTTCTCAGAGTGTTGGTGAGATAAAACCGCTTCACCGGGAGCAGTGCCGCTGTCAGCGGTGTGCACCCCGTTTGTTACCTCTCAGACTCTTCTTAAAGGCATTGGTCTCTATTCTAAGTAAAGAAAGATATGAGCTGGGTTTTTCATGAAGCATCTGATGAGTTTCGGTAGACTGAAGTTTACAAAATCTTAAAATACTGCAATACAGGATTTTTTTTTGCTCCTCCTAAAGCAAAATGTCACTTCAAATGAATCCTCACCAGTTTGGTGAGGATTTTCCCTAAGTGAAGTATCTTCATTCTGTATTGCAACCTTATTCTGATGGTTTTCCCTACTTTGTGCTAATTAAAATATGAAATCTGGAATGATAATAAAGAAGGTAATAAAGTAAAATATAGAGCTTGGGGGCATTAACTCACACATGTAGAAAACTCTTGTAATATGTTGGCAGATGCAAATGTTGGCAGGTGCTTTGAGTGCAGGTTTTCAGATGAAATCAAGTAGACAAAGTGCTCTTCAATATTTTATGTGAGAAAACCATGCACTGTAATGTACACAGCAGTCTAAACAACCACATTATTAATGTGATACTTTAAACCCGTGCATAACTGAGCTCTTAGGCAAGTACAGTGGTGATTACCTTCCCTACTCCTGCAAATGCTGGCTGGTGGTACTTCTGACACAATCCTGTCTGTTTCAGCAGACAGCAACAACTGAGACATTCATTTTATGATGTAGCTGCAGAGATGCCAATACAAAACTAACTGGAAACAGAAATGAATGGATTGCTTTGCACTATTTTTTCTTGTCAGTCACTTTGTTTCGATTCTGGTTAAAAAAAGTTTCCATTTGTTTAAAATTCTGTTGTGGTATACTTGGAAAGTTTTGCTGAGAAGTTACATGCATCTACTGTTGTAATATGTGTACATAGGGAATGGCCTAAACAGAAGGACAACAAAATATTTACTAATGTCCTTAGAAGCCAATATAAATATATCTCTGCTCTCACTCTGCAAAGACTTACGCATGTTCAAACAACTTTATATTCAGAGCTGAATACTTGGATTGCTTTCAAGTAGTGTTAGGCACTGTATGTTAATATATTCAGCCTACTGATTAAATAAAATAACTCCAAAAAAGAAAGCTAATTGCTGCAACCAGGAAGCATTGTGGTATTAGTGCCTCAGTAGTTAATATATTATGATTGGATATTGCAATTTTAACAGCAGCTGTTACAATTTTTGCTTGATATTGTGTATTCTGTTGAAATAGGAGAAAAAAGAAAGGTGACAGTATTTTGGAGAACCCATCGATTCCAAATCCTTTTCCTGAGCTGTGTTGCTCGCCGTTTGCATCAGTTTTGTCAGCCAGTCTGTTGCCCAAGGCAACTTCAAGAAAAAAGCAGGTAAGATTTATAAATTATTGTTTGACAGTTTCTAAATTGGTTAAATGAAAACTTGAGGAAAAGCTCAGTTACCCATTAAATTATTTTATTAAAATAGAGGTGTTCATATTTCTGTAATTTGGTGAAATTTTTTCTGTAGGTCATCAATGATTGTAGAAAACGAGGTTTTGGAATCTGTGACTTGAGACATGACTGTTCTTTCGCAGAGTGTATGTGTGGCTCTGAAGATCTCTGAATTTAAGTGGAACCAGGGGCAGGCAGGCAGTACTTTATGTCCTTAAATGAGAAGTTAATTTCTTTTTTCCCTTCCTCCCCACCTCCAACTACTGTCATCAATGTTACAGAACAGAGGGTATTAACAGTCACTGAACAGCTTTTCCGAAGTTCTAATTTTGCCAGGATAATGGGAAAAACCTAAACGGATGGGGAAAGAGCAGATGCTGTGTACCTGGCTATATGTTATATGCATGTGTGGCTGATGTTACTATATTTCCATAAAGACCTTAAACTGTAAGCCAGGGGAAGATCTGAGTGGGCAGAAAGACCTGGCAGTACTGTTCAGACAGAGTTTCCAGTTATTGAAGATTACTGGTGTCGAAGATCAGTTTCACTCTTTGAAAGCTTATCTGTCTCATTATCTCTGCTCTTCTTGAGACAGAAGAGTTGTGACAAGGAACATCTGTGGGATTAAGATTACTCCCTCCTTCACACTCTCTGTTTTGGTGGTCTTTTTGGTTTTAACAGTTTTAAGGGTGATATTGGAGGTGTAAGAACTTAACCTTAATGGTTATTCTGTTTTTAGATTTGCATGAAGAATATGCCTGGAAGTTGAAGTTTCTTGTAGTTGTATTAACTTTTCTGAAGCTAACTTGCCACAGCTGTTTCTGTGCACCTGCCAGAGAACTTTGTTAGCCAAGTTGTGACTAGTACCCTAAGGAGGAACCTTCTCCTCACTTCTCCAGTGAAAAACATGTATGTGTCTGGGAAGCTGCCCTGATTCGATCTTGCCCTGTTTGCATGTCCACCATGGGGTCTCTCTGTAAGTTATAGTGTTTTTCTGGACTACTTTTATTGCTTTTGGTACTTATCCTACAATAGCAATACTAATCGGATGCATTCTAGCCAGTGTGCATCTGAATGTTGTGCATCTGACCACAGTGGGATAAAACTGTTCTAGTTTCACCTTCTTGGGCAAGGTGGAAGCATTGACTGTGTCTGCAGAGGCAGGAAAAACACTGAATTGGTAATACAGTCTTTAAGAACAAAAGGACTAAAAGTCACATTTTAAAAAAGTTTAAATTAGTTGCAGGCCTAAGTCGCAGTCATTGTGGTAATCTTTGGACTTGAAATTGGGAAGCATGATTTAACACACAAAGGTCAACTGCTTTTGTGACCAGTCATATTTAACATTACTGACAGGCTTGATTGGTTAAATCAGCTTCAGTCTTCCAGAAGTTGAAGTTCATATCTTCACTGACTTTACTTCTGCTTCTTCCTAAAGGTTCATTTGTACTTCTTGTGATGATTTCTGCTCACAGTCCTTCCATTTCTCCTGGATTTTTATTTAAGAATGTAGTGCTTCTTCTGGTAAAAGCAGGAACAAGAACAACTGGTTTCCTGACAGAAGTGAGCTAACATAATGCTGGTGTCTGTTGGAGGGCCTGACCTGTTTTTCAGCTACCAGAAAAATGGAGAGAAATATCCCTGTTACTTTTTTGGAGGCATTTTAACAAGACTATGATTTGTGTCCCCTAGGTGTCTGTTTATGGCCACTGCCATAAATGTGAGAAATTATAAGGAGAAATCATACTAGGCCAAGCAGACCATTTTTCAGACTCAGCATGACTGTTGTTGCATTCTTCATCTAAAATCATTAAAGTTAAGGCCAAATGCCAATGGTCAAATTAAACTTTTATCTTTGAAATTCAGGTTGAAGTCTTCTAATAGGTTAAAAAAATTACTCAGGTTTAAAAAGAGAGGAATTCTAAGCAGGTGTGCAAAGAGAAGTGAACTGGCTGTGACTTTGACTTCCCACAGGTGGCTGTGGAACTGTGCTTGGAAATGTTGTATTTCCACCCCCTGTCCTTATTTTGTCAACTTTGTAGCAGCTCTGTGTGCAAATATGTATCTGTATACAAAAATTTCATGAATATTACTGTTATATTTTGATAGTTCACTCTTAAGAGAAACCAGCTACTCTTAAGAATTTTTTTTGTGCATAGCGTTGACAGCTGCCAGAATTCTTTCTCCTCTGATGATCTACATATGTTTTCAGTGATTCTTCTTTTAGATTGCTTGCTTTTGATTTAGTTTCTTTTTCTTCTCTGTGTTTAATTTCAAGCATAGGGCAGGAAAATTGCAGAGTGAATTTCTACTTATGTCTTGTAGATAACTATTATCAAAATGGGTGTTTCTAAAAGAAAAAAAAAGAAAAGATGCCTCTTCTGTCTTGTTTTTCTCTCCAAAAGAGATTTTCTGCCTCTGTAGAAGAAAGAAGTTGTCATGAATATCTTCTCTTTTATTCATAGCACCTGTGACATCTGAAATCTTTCTACTTCTAAATAGATTATTAACATTATTTTGAATTCTTGTTTTTCTAAGCTGAAATTCTTACTGTCTTCTAATGATCTTTTATTGTAAGCTTCTCAAAACGTTGAACATGCTGCTTGAACAGCATGTTTGTGGGGTTGACTCACTGAAAATAAGTTTATAAAAGCAAACGGATAAAAGCCACGTAGCAGAATAGTGATTTGCTCCTGTGCTTGGGAAGTGGTATGTCCATGTCTCTGTACATTATTTGGTCTGCCTCACCAACACAGCTGTCCATCTCTTTTCTCCACTTGCAGTCCTTGCAGTTTGGAAGAGTTTTGTGTTATATCTTTGAATCACAGAATCATTAAGTTTGGAAAAGACTTCCATGATTGTTGGGTCCAACCTTTGACTGAACACCACCATGTTTGATTAACCATAGCACCAAGTGTCCATTAGTGTCTTGAACCCTGCCAGGGATGGTGACTCTACTGCCACCCTGGACAGCCTGTTCCAGTGCTTAAAAACCCTTTCACCAAAAAAATGCAGAAAAGCTGGCAGCCCACAGCTTGGACAAAGGCACTCTTCCCTGGGTTGGGAACTGTCTGCATGGCCAGGCCCAGGGAGTGATGGTGAATCGTGCTGCTGCATCCAGCGAGTGTCCGGTCACTAGAGGTGTCCCCCAGGGATCAGTGCTGGGCCTGCTCTTGTGTAACATCCTGACTGATGGTCTGAATGAGGGCATTCAGCCTATCAGTAGCAAATTCAAAGACCATGGAAGTTGGGTCAGATTTTGATCTGCTGGAGGGCAGGAAGGCCCTGTGGAGGGACCTGGACAGGCTGGATGGATGGGCCAGACCAGCGGCACGAGGTTCAACGTGACCATCTGCTGGTCCTGCACTCAGGATACAACAGCCCCATGCAGTGCTACAGGCTGGGGGCAGAGTGGCTGGAAAGTGGCCCAGCAGGAAAGGCCCTTGGGGAGCTGGTTGGCAGCAGCTGACCACGAGCCAGTGTGTGCCCTGGTGGCCAGGAAGGTCAAGGGCATCCTGGCCTGTATCAGGAATAGTGGTTCCTGCAGGGCCAGGGACTGGTGAGGCCACACCTTGAGTGCTGTGTTCATTTCTGGGCTCCTCACTTGGAAGAAGGACATGGAGATACTGGAGAGTGTCCCGTGAAGGGCAACAAGGCCCATGAGGGGACTGGAGAATGTGTCTTGTGAGGAGTGGCTGAGGGAGCTGGCTTTGGTTAGTCCCAAGGAGTCTCAGCGGGGACCTCATTGCTCTTTACAGCTCCCTGAAAAGAGATTGGGGTGAGGTAGGGGCTGGTCTCTTCTACAGTGCCTGCAGTGAGAGAACACATGGAAGTGTTCTTAAGCTGAGGCAGGGCAGATTCAGATTAGATAATTTTTTTAATGCTAGGGTGGTCAGGCATCAGAGTAAGTTGCCCAGTGGGGTAGTGGAGTCACCATCCCTGTTTCAGAGGCACCTGGTGCTGGGTGATGGTTTAGGGGTTACAGTGGTGGTGCTGGGTTGATGGTTGGACTGGGTGGATGTAAATGTATCTTCCAAACTGGGTCATTCTCTGATTCTTTGAAATGTGTTCAGATAAACTGAATTTCATGTTTCAGGTGGTCGATTTTTATCTGAATATGCCAAGAAAATACCATTTCCCCTCATGTCCAACACAGTGTGGTCAGTTTGGTGGATGGTGGGAAATGTTGCCTTCCTTTGAGGAATCAAGCATCTGCTGCTTTTAGGTGGAATTCATGAACTTGCATGGAAAATCTAATTGTGCCTCAAAGCTTGTGTTCTCTAAGAAATTACAAGGAACTGAAAATATAAAACACTGCACTTCTGGCTTTAATTATGATTAAAATAAATATTAGTAGGGAAAAATATGAATTGTAAGAAAACTTATTCTGTTCGTGTTGTCTTTGGTAAAATGAACTAAGAAGAGCTTACTGTAGCTTTATGGAAGCTTAGTTTTTTTGCTTTCTGAAAACAAAACCTGAATATTTTCACTGCATTGTCAGTTCTTGCCCTGTTCAAGGATAAGCCAAAAAGTGTTTCATGACAAAAGTAGTTCAAGGTAATTAGTGCCTTGTTTCTTTAAATTAAATTAGAAGTGCAAAAATAAAACTCAAGTAAATCTCAAGGTGAAGAAAATCGGAAATTTTACCTTGCCTCTTTTGTCTTTCTTGATGTTCTAAACAAGTAGATATTTTTATCGTGTAGAATCCAAATATACTCCCACAATGTTCTTTCCAGGAAATCAGTTGTATGGAGACCTCAAATGCATGTGATTGTAGTGGAATCGACTTTGCTTTTTGTATTCATAAAGGTTTTAATGTAAAGCTCTTTGACAAAGAAGAGCCAACAGGAACTTTATGTTTAAGAGCAGATTTTTTAAAAATGTGTACTGTTCTAAGTTTATGAATGTTATTGAGCATTGACTGTTGTAATTGGAGCACCATTTATTATTTTTTTTTTACAACTATAATTCAGGGTCTTCTAATGTATCTGCTTGGAGCCTCATTCTCCAAAACTGCATATAATTCTACTAGCAGACATACAGGGCTAAGTGTTTGGTACTTAAATGTTTTCATGACAGATTTTTTGTCTGAAATATCTGTTTACTCTTGACTTTCAAACAGTGCTAAAACAAAAAGGGTGGTTTTTTTGAAATGCAATGATTCATAAATTTCCAATCACTTTCCAAGGGTTGTGACATCTTTTGAATTGAATTTACTCTGTAATTCCAGTCTGTGTGTTTCTTACCAGATTTCCTTCCAAGCTGGAGACAATTGCACGTGTCCTCCATTATCAGTTCTCAAATCTTTTCTTCTTTACAGCCTCCAAACATATATCCATTTTCCCCATGGCTTTTCCTTAAATTACACAAAAAAGACTTAGCATTTTAAAGTCAGAAGGGAAAGGAAAAAGTCCTTCCAACCAGTTTATAGATTAACAGTAAAAACGTTTTGTACAGAACCGACTTAAAGAGCTCAATGAAGTCTCTACTATAAGGATTCAGTTGGATTCCTTTTTGTGATGTTTCTTTTGGTGGTCTGCTCAGTTCCTGTGCTCTGTTCTTCATTTATATGGTTGTACCTGCCACCAAGGAAAGTTTTATTGATATTACAGTAGATTGGAATTATTTAGAGCCCTATTAAAAGTTGCTATTTTTATGCAGGTACCTTTGTACTTTGACCAGTCATCTTAACACTGTGACAGCCACTTGTCTACATAGGTAAAAATCAGGAGGCAAGGTTGAACAGTTTCTTGTTTTAGCAATCAGGAATATTGCCTGGTTTATACTGGAGGTGCCCTATCACAAGCTGTGTGATATATCAGCCTGGGGAACCTTCAGAATAATCATCTGTTTGTTTCTTTTTGTATTTTACTTCTTTACATTGAAATTAGTTGCTTTCTGTCAAACTTCATGTTAGTGTTTCCTTTCTTTTTTTACTGTCCAAAAACAACTCAAAGACTGTAAACATTAAGACTGTAAACATTCTGACTTCACAAAAATAGCATTTTTTCCCCCATTCTAATAGGCAAGAAAACAAGTAACTTTTGTGGTTACTAAGATACTGCCTCTGCAAGCTTTTTGCTTAATTTGTAACATCAGGAAGATTTTAGGCTTTAAGTTTTACAGTTTCTACTTGTATAAAGTAAAAAAAAAATCATCAGTACTGTCAAAGATTTTGGTAGACATATTGCCAGTGTTTGTCAGATTGGAATGGTTTTAACAATCATTTGGACTTTGATTGTTTTGGATTCATCAGCCTAAAAGTCAAACCTGAAGCTGCTTATCTTTTCTTTTAGGCCAGTTTTCTCAGTGCAGGAAGATGCCTCTTCTGTGCTATTTGGGAAGTTTTATTCTGAACAAGAAACCTCTGTGATGTTGCAGTAGATCTAATAACTTGTCTAGAAAAACCTCAGTAAATTTGGAAACCTTCATTTTTCCAAGAAGTGAACCTTTAATATTTATCTCTTGAATTCTGCATTGACTACCTGGTATTTTGGCCCTGTCATGTCCCTGTGTCTAGAGCAGATGATGATACAAACATCAACTTCTTTGAATATGCAAGAGACTTGTCAGTTAAAGCCAGGTGAAACTGCAGGGAACTCTCTTATGCTGCTGAGTCACTTTTGATAATTCAGTTTTATTGAATTTGACATTAAAAGATTAAACTCTCATGAATGGAGCTTGAATCCTCGTAATTTTCAGAAGGAAATGAGATGTGATGGATACTAACACAGTTTTTATTTATAATTGCTCCTAGGGATGGATACTTTTATTTAGGGTTAGACTGGAGAGCTGGAAGGTTTGGGTCATTTCGTAGCCACTCCATAGCTGCCATAGACAGATCTGTGATTAAAGAAATATTTTATTGGCAGATCTTTTTTGAGGTTTCTTCTCAGTGATGGCATTGCCATGCTGTGTTAAGGAAAGCATGCAAGAGGTCAGTATTGTAACAGCAGAACAGTATTGGCATCTTCCTTCTATGGACCATTGTTTGAACTGTGTTCGATCAGAACATTCCCCTCTGACTTCTTGGGACACACAGTCTAGATTAATCAGAATAGTGTCTAGTAATAGTCATAAAATTAGATGAAGCCTTAAGTATTTTGGTTTTTTTTTTTCCTCCATTTTGTTTTTCCTCAATGTTCTCTTCTGGTCTTATAAAACTTCTGTTGTTCTTTTCTGGTCTACTTCTATTGTGTCATTGCCCAGTATTTTAAACACCTGTGTTATATCAGCTACTGCTATTTTCATATTATAAAGAGTTTATAGTTGCATTGAATGAGACTAGAGTAGTCAATGATTAATAATTAAATTACTTATATTATACAGGTTTAGTAAAGTTGACAACTTAGATGGTTCTTAATAAAGGTTTACAACCCCTTTTGAATGAAAAGGTGTGCAACAGAAGGAGAAAATACAAGGTACTTTACCATACATTTTACAGTACTAAAAAGTGTGTAAGATGATTGAATTTTCATGATTTTATCATCATAAAACTTTGTTAGTTTAGTGTTGGGGCATTAACTGAAGAATGGAACTCAAATTCAGATCAGTTTTTCCTAGGAGTTTTGGTGCAGTTTTTAGCATATCCTTGAATTACTGCATTTCTGATGTTCTGAGAGTTATTATCTTTTCAAATAAGAGCTTAAGAACTATAGAAACAAGGAGAGGCATATTCCCATCCTACTTCTGTGCATAAATGTTGACACAATAAGTGTAATTTAGATTTTATATTAAAAAAACCCATGCCTCCATATAAACACCACTGTTAAACCTGTTCAGTTTTCACTAGGTGGAATTAACTTGATCATCCATGTTGAGTAGTATTGAATATTTGTGATTGATAAAATAATTTAATACTCTTTATGCATTCATATTTTCTTGTATCTATTTACAATAGATAACCAAGGACTTAACTTGCTCTTTCACATGATAATTCCAGAGCCACTAATACAGTATGGCTGTTCCCCCATGATTTTTGCTTCATGCTCTTTTTAACTCTTTGCAGTGGTAATCTTTACTCTGTGACAAGTGTAATTAAGAGATCAAGCTAGAGTTGTAATAAAAACTGGATCAATTGGAGATGTCACTGTTAGGACAGGAAAAGGACTCGTCACTTTTTTCAGGTGCCTGCTGATATCATGCTTCACTCTCTGCTTCACTCTCTGCTTTCTGTTTCCCTTGCATAAGAAATTATAGAAACTGTCAATAACCCTGAGATCTCTCACCCTTCTTACCACACTTTGTAGTAGAGGACAACATATATCTGTGTCTTAACATCTGCAGATCACTTAGATGAGAGTCTTTAGGATAATAGCTGTCTGTTGCTGCTTGTATAGCAGGAACACCAATGGCCAGGCAGTGGAAGGGCATCCTCTTATAGACAGTTCATGCTGATCTCTTTTTGTGTGTGTGCAGAGGGAGTAACTGATACAGCTTCCAGCTGGGGATTTCAGGGCTCAGAGTTTCCAAACTTTTCTAGCAGTTGCTTATTCCTGTGAAGAAGATGGCACTTGTATCTCTAGCAAGTGGTGCAATTTGGCAATGATAAGTTGGAGATAACAGTGGACCAATGCCCACGTTCTTTGTGTTTGTCTTCAGCATATTTAAAGCTGCTACTTCTAAAGGCATTCACATTTTTATGACTGCTTTTGATTTGGGAATGAACAGAAAGGGAGAATTTCAAGCCAGAGTATTAAGCATGCCTGTCATGTTATAGTCCTGATGGGAGTCACCTCAAATGGGAATATTTAAAAAGAAAAAGCTAATCAGGCCAACAAAAATCTTTCAAGAAGGGCAGTTGTGGGAGGAGAAATTAAGAGGGAGAAGAAATTAGACCTCTGCTCTAGTAACAATGTGAAGTTGCTTTTCTCCTGTTTCAAGTCACAGAACATTCATTTGCAGCTAATCAGCTCATATTTTAGCCCAATAGTGTACATGATATTTAATACTGAAGTCTCAAGAGAGAAACATATATCGGTTAGCTTAGTTGTGTGCCTGTGCTTCTAATTAGGATACTGATGAGGTGTTCCTGCCTGTTTCTGAAATGCTTATACTGCATACTGGTAGCTCTGTCTTTTAGCTTCTTCACTTGCTATTATATCCACAGGAAATCAATGTACACGAGATTGTCCTGTGATCAGAATGGGATTTTTCAATTACTGCATTCTTGGGCTATAAATAGCCTTTTTATATTAGTTATGTTATGATAGCTCCTGTTACTGATTACATTAAGACTTGGTGTTTATGAACAGCTGCAAGCTCTTGATAATGGCACAGAAATGGTATCAGCTGTTGAGAAACAGGCTGGAAGTTTGCAAGAATTTATTCTCATAATTGCTAGAATTCACTGCTATGTAGTGAGAGGGAAGCCCATGCAATAAGAGCATTTTCTTAAATAACTCAGCTGACAGAACTTCATCAGTGTGATTTTCTATCAGGCTTGAACCTATTGATCACAAAAATAGGCAGCTGAAAAGCTTTGCAAGGAGCATGTGTAACAATGCTTCAAGATCCCCTCAGTTTGTGAGGAAGATTGGCAAGGATGGAAAACTTCATTATGTTCCTTGTGGCTCATACTTAGTGAATTTCCTAGGTACATTGTAATGTCTGTGTTGCTTTACAGGTAATACAGTCTGTTTTATGCAACTGCATCTGCACCCCAATCCTTATTGACCCTCCAGGAGGGTGTATGCTCTGTGTGAAGACTATGACCTATTAGTTTTCTTTGTGCAAGGGACTATATGAGTAGAAAAAAAACACCTCAATCACTTTGAAACCTCTCTTTTGTGGGGTGGTTTTAAAGTAAGTAGTTATTTGTCGAGTGTATGTAAATGTACCTGTGCAAAAACCATGCTGTGTGTGTTTCTATGGTCACATATTAAAGAGCTCTTCTGCTAAAGAGACAAAGTGACTGTTCCAGGCAGACAGGAGCTCTCACAAGGAAGGGCAAATAGCACCATGAATAACTTACCTGATTTACCTTGGTCTTGTGTAATAAACTACTGTCTTAGCTCAAAGACAAGTACAAAAAATAGCATCAAAATTTTTTATAAACCTTACTGGATTTATATTATCTGGTTTTCTCTTTTTTATTTTCAGAAGGAAAAGCTGAGGGTGATTTGTTCTTGTTACGTATAAATGCTCGCATTCCTGCATTATATCTGGCCGAGCTAGGAATAGATCAGCTCTTGTGACTCCGTATTCAGTGCCTTAAGGACATCACTGACCTTCCTCTTCTAGCAGGAGATCTCTATTCCATATGTTCTTCTAAAACCCTTATCGGAGTTACTAATTTACTAAGGGCATTTCAATTCTTGCCCACTCCATTTAGTCACGCTTTCTTAAGTGGCAGAAGTAGAAGTGGCTTATATTTTGAAGTGTCTAAAAAGTATCTGCACAATGTTTTCACAACTGTATCTGGTAGCTTAGTGACAAAAATAGGAGTGAAAAGCTGCATAAACATAGTCATTTCAGCAAGTGAGCTGGATCTGATTTCCTTCCTGTCTACCAGCACCAGCAAAATTCCTTGCAGACCTGCCATGGACAAGGAAAATCTTTTATCTGTAGGAAAACAAATAAAGTGGTCATATGTTTCTCTGAAGGCATATTTGGCTTTCAAAGCCTTTCTGTATCTCACATTTATCAATAGAACTCCTCTTGACTTTCACGTGGTGAAGTGATTCTACAAGGCTTGCACTTAGAAGTTGTGTTTTATTCCATTTATTTTCTTAAATGTGTGTTTGTGAAATTTAAAAAAAGAAAATATTTTAATTAATGTTATCTTTAGCACTCTTGGATGCAACCATGTTTACTTTCATTAGTATACATAAATTACTCTAATATTTTTTTTAAACCTAATCATTATTTGAATATTGGATTTTTATTACCAAGTCAAATGCAACACTTAATTTTTTGGTTACTTTCTGAATGGGTCTGATCTGTTCATCTGACTGGAAAAGATACAATACAGATAATTGCACTGAAGAAAATGAGCCTTTGCTTCACCTTGCAGACAAATGGGTCAATTTTATTCATAGAGCAAAAAGCTGCACATGCTTCCAAGAGCCAAGGACCTTCAGTACCCAGGGGTAAGGAAAAATGGCTTGGGCTATTTTTGTTTCTTTCCCAGTGAAGTCACTAATGCAATGCTGCAAATTCTACAGCTGCTATTACCCAAACATTTTTTCATAAGATCCGAGGGAAAAAGAGTAGAGGGAGTTTTTTGTCTTGGTGCTGCAATTATGTTCATGTCTAATATTCCTTAAGTAAAATGCCTGTGGGATCGGGCTCTGGTACCACAAGTTTTTTTCTGGCTCTTACAGCAAAATTTTGGAGCTATATTATAGAATTTTGAAAACATGCTCCCACAGGAAATAAGAACTGTGTGCCTGAAAGGTAAAAACCTAATTGCAAACACTTGACATTTATCATAGCTATCTCTAGTAAAAAAGGATGTTAATTCCAAATGTTACGTAAGTAACACTTTAAACTTGATCTCAGAAGTACTGTTTTATTTTATCAAAACAATCATAAAGATTTTGGACTGGAGTTGGACAAAAATAAAATTAAATAAATACCTTAAACCTAAAAGATTAGTTGCTATGGATCTCTTGCTGCTATAAACTGAATGTAAAAGGAGTCAAAGTTAAAAGTGAACCTTTATTACGAGGCAAGGCAATGAGTTGTTTTTGTTTAATAATAATGCTGTGTTTTAATTGGCTTATGGTTTTATTAGAAGCTCTTGTTTTAAAGCTAACAACGAGGATCAAATGTCTGTCTCTAAAGAAATTCTCTTTGTGACTTGGCATAAGTTTCTTATCAGTTTTTTTCCATCCTGTGTGTCTCAATCAAGGACAACAGGTTTTGAAATTTTAGGAAAATATTTATCTTTACTTCCTATTCCTTGGCAGTATTTTATTACTTTATTTGAGAGCTGGTGGTAAAATGCCAGTGCAATGCAGGTTTTAGTTTTTGGAGGGAGCTGTATTTTTTGCATTTATGGTGTTTGCTCCTCTTATTCATCAACAGAACTTATTTAAGTACTACTGATTTTAGGATTTGAGAAGGGTGATTTAGTGTGAAAAGAGATACCTCAGAATCTATGAATTCAAAGTATCTCAGTGGTGCCAGAGACTTGTTATGTATTTCCCACCTGGAAAACTCTGAAATCAGAAAATCCCATGAAATAAAATTGTTTATTTTTAACTTGTCATTGTACAGTTTCTTATGTCTTGGAGATGAGATTCTTTTCTAGATACTTTGGGATTAATACAGAGGGTGCTCATTTCCACTGGGAAAAAAACCCCAAAACCTTACAAATAAGTTCTAGTGAAATTTAGTATGGATTATTGTAGTAGTTACCAAGTCAGTCCTGAATACTTTAAGGACCTATACATCAGGTGTATGATCAATAATATGCTTGCAGTGACTGCCTATGAAATACAGCAGCCTGCATATCTGACATGTTATTCTTCAAGAAGCTATGAGTGCTTAATAAAAATAATTTTTTTTAAATGTCTGCAATCTTCAGCTATGAAAAGCAATGTTTCTGATAAGAACTGCTTGGTCAAGAATTATAAAATAAATACCCAATATCACAGTTCTAACATCTGTTTAATAATTTGGTTTACAACAGGAATTTTGCTTAGTCATGCTGCATAAAAGCAGAAAAAAAAATCTGTTATTAAGTGTTATTAAGTATAAGACCTTTAAAAGGAATTATAGCTTGCTTTATCATTTAAGCAATACAAAATGTTGCCTTTTTTGACAAAGGAGGAAAGAAAAAACCCAGATTTCCTTTGTCAAAGCATGTTAATGAAAACAGTTTTTTTTTAAATGCAGATATTTGATACATAAAATAATTATGTGAATGGGGGTGATCAAAAACTTGGGTTCATAAAACAGTCTTAAATGTCACTCCTTGTTACATTTTATGTGTCATTATTTCAGGCCTTGGTTGCATTGGAAAGGTAGTAATTGCATTACTTAAAGCAAAAGGGATGTTTTGCTTCTGCTTTGAATAAAGGTAGTTAAGAATCATATAATTAAACTCCATGGATTCATTAAATCTATTCTTGTGCTCAGTTACTTCTCTGAAATTCAAAGATCAGAAGCACTGAAGAATATCTTGTTTCTCTGGAAAAAGCCAGAGAAAAAGCCCCAAGACTGTAACCACTCAGTGTGAGGTGTTAGAATGCAGTCTTTAATGATTTGGTTTTGTTTTGACAGTAAAGACAAAGCTCTGAGTGATAGAAATGCTTGTTGTTCTGCTTATTTTTATAGCCAGAGATAGTGTGGGCATTTCCAAGGACAGAACACAAGTTTTCAAGCTCTTTGGTTGGCTGATTTCTATTTTGTCCTACCCCAGTGTGTTCTGTCATTGGCTTTGAGTAGGACTGAATTCACATAAATGGAATTACATTTACTAGAGCCTGAGTCTTTGTGCTGACTCTCCAATATTTAGGTTATGAGGAATTAGGTTTCAAGAAATATTGCTAACTACTTTGTTCTGCTTTGTGTTATCACCTGGATGAAGGTTGGCAAGTTCTGTGAAAAGCAGACATGAATTTGTCTTCCAGAAGAGTAACATTACCTGCAGTTATGCCAATAACTCTGCAGAAAAGGGTATGGCATTTAAATCTTTAAATCAGTCTTTTAATTCTGACATTAGTATGGGTTGATAACAATGTTTAAACATGGCTGTATTTATTTTTTCATCTTTTCTTAAATTTCTCTAGTGTATAAATAATGTTTCTTTTCTGATAAATGTGGAAATTTTTGATTTCATTATGTGAAATATGTTTGCTTATAAATATATATGTGTCCACAATTGAATTTTTTTACTGGTGCTCTTTTCACTGTAAGTATAATTTTATGCTTTGTGCAGGAAATTATTTTTCTTAGAGTTTAATGTAGTTTTTAAAATGTCATGATTGCTTTAAAATATGCCTCTTTTGAAGGCTACGATACTGTTCCTAACAAAGGATTACTGGAATCTGCTTCCACAGGTTTTGCATCAGCCTTAAACACAATATGCTTTTTCCTGACCTGTTCTGGCTAATGCCTTTATAGTGGATGGCCCATCATGTATTTTGGGAACCAGGGTGACACTGTACAGTGTTTTTCCACAGCCACTGTAGCTTGCCTTTATTTGTTATCTCAATTAAAAGTGTAAGCAGTGCAAAATGATTACATCTGTGTGCACCCGGATTGCCTAGTGTAACTGAATGCGTTGGGAGTATCTGTGAAGTTAAAAATACACACGGAAATGAAGTACAGAAATATGACTCTCTGCTAAGCCAGATATGTTAACTTATGAGAAGTTATTTCAAACAAGTTGTAAGTTATTAATTAGTTCGATTTATTTTGTAAATGTGTAGATATTTTTCAAAACCTCATTGCTGCATAATGTGCTTAACTCATTGTTAACAGACTCTTTTGTTATTCAGAGGCTTTTTAATGTACCAGCATTGTGAAAAATGAAAGTTCACTGAAATATTGCTACAGTATTAAATGGTTCTCATGAGCAGTTTATGTGGAATTCAGTATATATTTATGGCATTGGTCCTGTGGGTCTAAAGAAGTATATAAACACATAACTTCTATTGATTTGTGATATAAATGGTATTCATTTATATTATTTCATTGTTTGAGTTGGAGGGGCAGCCTGTAAGCATAATTGGGATTGATTGGTACAGATTAGATTATGCTGCTGTTTTACTTCCATGATAATATACTATTTTCTGGTATAAAAGCTCTAACATTTAGATGTGTGCAAGATGTGCACAGTGTTAACATGGTGTTACCTAACAATTTGCAATGTATCTGTTACACTTCTCAAAAATACTCCTTTAAAAATTGTGCTTTAACTTCTCAGCTCTCATCCTCTCAATCTTGTGGTTACCTCCCAGTCCTCTCTTCCTCCCCCTAACACCGCTTTAGAGCTCAGATCTTGAGTTGTCATAGTTATTTTATTTTTGTCTGGGTTTTGTTAATTGTATGTTAGGAGAGGAAGGTCTTTGTTCTTGCAGTGTGTAGTTGTGTTAGACTCCTGTGGTATGCACACAGCAGTACTTGGTGCTGTGTGGGAGGGGAGAGGTGTAACTTCACTCAATCTAGCATTCAGAAGGCTGGGAAACTCAGTTTTAACTGTAGTGTATATTTCACAGGATTGATTCTTATTTTTTTGATGTTGAAAGATAATAATTCTCTGAGAAAATACAAGAGTTTTTTGACAAATTCACAGTAAGATAATTTTCTGCACATTCTCATTTTTTTTCATGCTGTTATCAAATTAGCTGCCAACAGTTATTGGCTTTACTTCTCTTTATCTATGCACTTTGTAAGCCCAAAATAAAATTAATGGAAGCAGTAGGAGGAAGCAACATAGGGTGTTGCCTTAGGTAGGTAGCTATTGGGTTGCACACTGTTTCAAAAAATTCTTGAAAGCATGTGTCCTCACTGAGGTCTCACTGTGTGCCAAATTTAATAGGCTTGTTAAGGCTTGTGATGGTTGTATCTAGGCATGTAGAATTCCTTCTGAAAGTATCTTTTCCCTCTGCAGAAGGGGCTTTGTTATTTCTATAGCAATGCCTTAATTTCTAGAACTAGAATAGTGGAGGAAGGGAAGGCAGGAAGGTAGGCAGGAAAGAGCCATGCTGGTGAGGGGTGGCTGACATATGTGCATGTGTAAATTTGTTTGTGTTTCTCATGGACATTAGAACCTTTGCCTTAAAGTGGTGTAATTTCTACTTTTGGTTGCACTTGAAGGACCTGGAAAAGTAGGATTTTTACATTAACACTGCATAGTCAAGAGAAACTTAAGTATTAGCTCATGAAATACTCTTTTAGTGTGCCAGTCATTACAAAGAATTATTTCTTAAATTCATGGAATAGGTAATTGTGTAAGAAGTCTAGTTTAATCACAATACTGCAAAAATTGCAAATCTTTCTTTTTCCATCTCACAAAAGGTAAAATTTTGCATTGTCAATGTGCTAATCTGTTCTGCCAACTTCTTGAGCACTTAGGTTTTCTCATTTTCATTCAAAATGTCTAATATACTTTGTCCAAAGTTATTTTATACTTTCTGTTTTGAAGTCTGATGTGAAATACTTATCGCAGTTGATGTGTTTTGTTCTTAAGCAATATATTTTTAACTAAAGCTACTGAGTCTTGTTTAGGTTTCAAGGGGTCTTGTAACACAGATGGGAAAATTACATGCTTAATGAACATGGGGAATTGTGTATATTGAGTGTTATCACAACCAGATTTATAGTTTGTATCGACTAGACATGTACTTTAACCAAGTCAGAGTAAATAATTTCATCTTTTGTAAGAATAACTTCATACTCCTCTAAAAGTACTTAAAAATTAGATTCATAAGGTTATAATGCATTCAAGATATTGTTTTACAGTCAAAGACCAAAGATTTCTTCAATATAAACACAATTCTGTTAGATTTGTTACATGGTAAGTAGAAGACTTAGGCACTTGATGTTGTATACAAGGTGTATAAACAGAGACTTGCAGGTTTTTTTCCACAACAGCTGTGAACTTCATAACACACTAGGTCAGATGATGTTCAAAAGCATTGTGTACACAGTCAATATGTATTGCGGATGAATAATTTCCAGCAATTCTTGAAGAGATTGTATAGTGTCTTTTAATTGAAAGAAATGTGACAAAAGATGTGATTTTAGATTGCTCACATCTAGGACTGGGCATGAAAATTTCAATATATTCTTGCATCTTTATTCCATCTATTTTTCTGGCCCAAAATCACATGCTGCTTTAATCAACACTTATCCCTCCCCCAAGGAAAAATGGTCACTTAAGCCAAATTGTACTGAGAATTAGTAATGTCTGTCTGCAAGGCTAAGAGCATGAAAGTAATTTTTCAGTTTTGCGTTTGGACCCCTGAGACGAAAGGCCAGTGTGCTAATCCAGGAATTTTACATAAGGCACTTTAAGTGACATGATAATGGTGTCATTAAATGGATACCTTTTATACAATTACTGGATACAGACCAAGCATTCATGTATGAAACATCTCTTCATAAGGACAGTTTGAAAAATAGTAATTTAAAAATACAAAAACAATGCCAGTGCCCTTTTTGTCTTTCATACAGTAAGAGAAATAAAAGAAATACAATAATAAACAATATAATCCAAGACCAGGTTGGATTGGAGCTTTGATCAATCTGGTCTAGTGGAAGGTCCCCATGGTAGGAGGACTGGAACTAGGTGATCTTCAAGTCCCTTCCAACCCAAGCCTTTCTAGGATTCTTTGATTGTATAATACAGTAATAAAATTTTTACTATAATACAGTAATGTAAGGGCAGCATCCTGCAAAGTTCTGAAGACAGCTGAGAGGTTTCTTAGAGATGGAGGGAGTGGGAGATGGACTTGAGTGGGCTTTAAAGACTTTTAAAGGCTTAAGGAGCAGCGGTCAGAAAAACTGTGGTGGTTGAGGTGAAATTTTTGAGTTTAAAGTCTTTATTTAAAATGGAATATTTTCTTTAATGAATTATTGAGGAATCTGAAAGAAGGTAATGGGGATAATCACAGGTGAATCATTAGGATGGATATGACTGGAAATTCAGTTCAGAATTATGTCTTAGACATAAATTACTAGGATAAAACATCACAATTGGCTACTTCTTTATCTGCAGTTTGTTACAAATTGAATAAAGGTTTTGAGCCAGAAAAACAGAGCCTCCTCCAGGGAGGGTATTGCAGCACTCATCCCCTTTTTTATCACTCATCCCCTTTTTTATGATGTAGGCCAAATAAATCTAGATCTGAAACTATTCTTGAAAAGAATTTTAGACCAATGTTTGCACTGAATATGTACTCCTTATACTCAAGCAGGCACTTAAAGATGGATTCTGGTATAGTCATCATATATTGGTTGACCAGACATAGTTCCTGCTTTGACTAGCATGAAACCAGTAAAACTTCCTTCTGTTTTTATTGTGTACAAAAATGATCCCACATGTATAAATGAAATCAAAATGGAACTAACTTTAGCAGTCCCTTTGGTTCAGGTGCAGGCAGGGAAAGGGAGTTTTTTTTCTGTCTTTGGGATTCCAGTCTCTACAAGCAATCAGATTTTCTAGAGTGTTTTGTACACAAAACCATCAGTGATCTTGAAATTTAAAATGTAAAGTGCTATGCTGCATAGTTGCCATGAAGGGTAGATAGAGATGTATGTGTGTATGTGCCTATGAGAGGGCGAGTATTAAGTGCACTGAGCTTTTTAAAAGTCCTTTAAAATCTCAGTGGTTTAATGCACTTGGCCATTACTTGTCCTTTGTATAGTTTGACAGGGTTTAGTGGTACAATTAACGTTGCACTTTGTCTCCTCTCTGTCTTCAGTTCTTGAACAGATCTTTGATACATTTTTTTCAGTTTCTTCTTGCTTTCTTTGAACATCTAACATTCTTCATACAGTAACCAAGGAAATTGGCAGTGTTTAGTGCCCTACTCTGATCATAATCCTCTTCTGTGGGCAGAAATCCTTTGGAAAAAAACCAGTTTTTTCATCAATTGAAGAAAGTGCTTGGCCATTTTCTAGCTCTAGTACTTTAGTCTCCTCTTGAATAAATTAGGCTTCAAGAAGACAGAACTTGACCTTCAGACTGTGTTATCTGGCCTTGAAGTGTATCAAGAGCTACTGCTGAATAGCTATTTTTGCTGAAGTAAACCCCATACCGATTATGCTGCATTGCTGTATGTGAAGGGAGAAACTCAACAAACGGCGCACAAGGTGTTGCTGTGAGTCTTATGCAACAGATCAAATTTCCCTTACTTATATGTCTGTTACATGTTACTTTATACATGCATAAGCAAGTGCCTGAAAAATTAGAAAATTTTCTTTACTTTTGATAAACTGAAGCTGCATCACTGAATGCAGAGGAAACTCATCACATTGAACCAAGGAATTATTCATATTTAGATGTGCTTTCTTCCTCATTTTCATGCAGTTGCTATAGGCACTGCCCATGCCCCATTCTTCCTCACTCCTTGTTTTTCTGCCTATTGGTCAGGAACTGAGGCAAGACCAGCCCAAAAAAACAACAGCTGCCTTAAGGATCTAAAGAAGTTATGACTGTTTAATCATGTATTTGGTTTGCATGGCAAGGTTTTGGTAACAGGGGGAGGGGAGCTCTACATAGGTGGCTTCTGTGAGAAGCTTCTAGAAAGTTCCCTCTATCTCCAATAGAGGCAATGCTAGGTGGCTCCTAGGCTGACCCCATCATCAACAGTGGTAGTGCCTCTGGGATAATTTATTTAAGAATGCAAAAAGGTTGTTGTGCAACTGCAATAGAAGAAAGAGAGAAAACATGGGAGGAACAGCCCTGCAGACACCATGGTCAGCGGAGGAGAGGGAGGAGGTGCTCCAGGCGCTGGAGCAGAGATTCCCCCAGAGCTGGTGGTGCTGACATGGTCAGACAGCTGTCCCCATGTGGGACCATGGGGGTGTGCAGAACCACCTGCAGACCCTTGGAGGCCCCAAGGCACAGCAGGTGAGTGCCTGAGGCAGGCTGAGACACCTGTGGAAAGTCCACAGTGCACAGGCTGTGACATGATCTGTGACAAGAGCCCATGCTGGAGCAGGTGCAGATGTGAGGAGTTCTCCCCCTGAGGAAACAGGACCAGCAGAGACAATCTGTGATGTACTGACTGCAACCTGTGTTCCGTGCTGCTATGCCCCTGGCAGGGTAGAGAAAATTGGGAGTGAAATTGAACTTGGGGAGACCGGAGGGGTAGGGAAATGTTATAAGATTTAGTTTCATTTGTCATTGCCTTTTTGTGGTTTGATTGATAATAAAACTTGTTTCCCCAAGTTGAGTCTGTTTTGCCTGTGATGGTAATTAGTGAGCGATCTCTCCCCATCCTTATCTTGACCCACAAGGTTTTTGTTATATTTTCTCGGCTCTGTCCAGCTGAGGAGGGAAGTGATACAGCGGCTTTGGTGGGCACCAGGTGTCTACACAATGTCAACACACCACAGATCAAAATGCCTCAACTGATACAATTTTGTGGTAACACTGGAAAGTTTAGCCCAGTTCCAGACTGTCTAAGTCTCTTATGTTGGTAGTGACTTTCTAAAATTTCTGTTTTGAAGTTGTACATATTCAGTTGCTTTCAACCCTTTATTTATGTTTACATTATTTCAAGGCAACCAGGTTTTCACAGTTTAAAGTAGTTATATAAGAACAGATTTACTCTGCTGCAGTACAGTTTATAATGGGTGCCTTGGGAACGGTACAAAGCAAGGCGAGTCAAACTTGAAGTTGCACTTTCCAAGAATACACATCCACCCTCTTCACCCAGAGTTGTCAGGCTCTTGGCATGTATCTCATATTTCATCATAGTTCTCGTATTTCATCTCCTTTTTCTGGCAGATCCAAATGGTTGTCTTGGACTGCTGACCAATATCTTCACCAAAACTCATGCTTGGGCATCAAAAATGATAACTTGGAGAGACATCTTTGATTCCTTTCTTTCCCATGCTTTGCACATCCCTGCAGTTGCTACTTCTTGCAACTGGTGTTTTTGCAGATAGCTTTTTTGTTTGGCACCACTAAAATTCATATGAAGGACTGAGACCTGGGAAGAGGTGTTCAGTTTACACCCTTAATGCTTTTCCTTTATTTTCTACTAGAATCCTCTTTTTCTGCCACCACTATTCTTTAGTGCGTTGTGATTTCTTCACAGTCTTTTCATCGCTCTTGTTGCCTATTGTATCATTTCTACTGACAACCTTTGCCCTAACAGTGTTGTGCTTTTTTTTAGGGCACTTGCACTGCTTTTCTGAGCTAGTCAATCCTGTTTTGTCCAAGAGGTTAGCAATTAAATGATATCTAGACTGAATAGCAATTGGAGCCCTCAGCTTGTCTTGTATTGGCCCAAAAGCCAGGCTTCACTAGCTCATCATACCCATCAACTGCATATGCAAGTCCTCAATGTTGTTATTTTTCCTTTGGTCCTGTTGATTGTAACTTGTTGGATTGGTGTCTGTCACCGTCTTTTTGGGTATCTGTTTGACAAGATTTGTAGGATGATCATAACAGAAATAAAATGCATATATTTATGGTAATATGAACATGGCTCGTGTGTGGGCAAGCGAAGCAGCAGCCAGACAACCCAGCAGACCTCTGAATGTAGGGTATCACAACAAGTGTAGAGATGGGAAATGTGCTGCTGGCTTCTGTTTTCCTGTGGGACTGAAGACTGCTCAGTCTACGTATCTCATTTTCATTTTAGAACAAATGATTAGAGGTAAACATCTTCAAAATAGACTAAATTTCTGAAATTATCACCCCCTTTTAACTACATCACCTACTTAATATCTTCATTTTCACTTGGTTCCTTTGTTTTAGTCTGCTGCATGTGGTGACTATTACACTTTCCCAACAGTTACAGGAGCTGGTTTCCATGCCCAGATGCCCTTCATCTTTTTTTCTGTTCCTTCATGGGTTTGGATTTGCCAACAAAACCTGCTGACAAATCTGTAATAACACAACAGTGTATAGTTGAAGGTTTTACATGGTTTGAGTAGACTTACTACATTTACTGCAGGATTTACTCTTTATTTGGATTTTATGCTTTGGCCAGAGGGAACCGTGCTATGTGAATTTAAAAAAAAATGTTCAGAAGTGCTGAGAAATAAAATTTTCTGTCAGAATACCTATCCTACAACAGATAAACCTTGCTTTTACTGATAGCTAGAAAAAGATACCCAGAGATGACAGTACTTGACTGGAAGTCTGACCCAGCAAAGCAAGTGGCGAAGTATTTCAGCATTGTAAAACATCCATTTATTACAGTAGGTTGCCTACATGACCATTGTCATATTTGCTCTGGACATTTCTTGTACCGCTCCAGAAATACAGAGAAAATTTCTAAACTGTATTTTTAGCTAAAAATCTAAACTTTGCTTTGTCTTGGAGTCTACATGATTTTCTCCTCTATATATTCTATATATTCAGGGGAATATACAGCTGATATAGTTGATGATAAAGGCATTCTTCTCTTTTAAGCTGTGTTACAGTTCAAGCCAAAGCTTCTGTTTAAAATGGCCAAAGTGAAAGAGAGTGAAAAAAATCTGTTCTCCTGTTTTTTTTCTTATTTAAAAAATCTATTTCAAGACTGCTGCAAAGGAAATAGGAAGCTAATTGGTCTCTTAACAGTGTTATTCAGAGACTTGGTCTTTCTCAGCTTTGCAAGAGATCTGCTCTACTGAGAAACCAGCAACATGGTGTGAAAAACCTGGTAGAAACAATAGGTACTTCTTTTTATAGCTGGTATCTCTTCAGAAACATAGACTGCAGCCAGAACGCGGCAGTAACAGATTTGCTTTCTCTTGTGCTGGAACACAGCATTCTATTTATCTCTGACAAGCGAAGGATATGTTGGACAAACTGCACTATTAAAACAGAAAGCCTCATTTAAATAATGTTAGTGCCTTGACATAAATAGGGACAAGCTATACAAACATGAGGCTGATAACATTTTGCCCTCATCTTTGTTGTACACAGAATACAAGAACCCAAAGTATTTTTTAGTGGCTTAGTATTTAAATTTCTTTATTCCTCTGTCTTCAGACATGACTCATTTTCTGTTCATTTTCTGTTTGAGAAACTTTTTTTTTTTAAAAAAGGAAATACTAAAGTGCCTTCTTAAGTTGGATTCTTTGACTCCTCCAGTATGATTGTTCCATCCCTCTTTTTAAGCCCAGTTAGTCTAACTGGATGTTTTCCATCTGTCTATGGTAACTGCATTCTAAATCTTGCTTTTGTATGTAGTAAATTGTAAACCTGCATAACCTGATATTAAATGTATAAAAAGTATTTAAAGCTAGAACTTTGCAGGCAATGTGGAAACAAAGGACTGAAGGTAGTAATACCATCAGTTTACTCTTAAGGCTAAAACGCTGATCAGCTCCACTAAATTTACTTTTCATGAAGAAAAGTTCATGTGAACGTACACTTTTATTAACCTGAATAATCAAGTTTGGTCTGAATATTAATCTCTTTCAGTCAAACAACAAGATTTTTGAACCTTCATCACAAAGGGCTTGGTTTGAGGGCAAAAACTCTTAGCTATTACCAAGGGGATTTTTGTACCTTGCTGTTTTTTTTAGCAATCTTCTGTGGATTTCATGAGAAGTAATAAGGAAGATCTGAGTGAAAATAATGGGTCATAAAGCATGTACATTTAGCCTAAACAACTGAGCTGTGTTAGGAGGGCTGTATGAGCTGAACTCTATGAAGGAGCATTGTGATTCCAACACAAGGAGTGGTGATGCTTGACTTAAGGGAGAATAGTCTGTGTACATTTACGCAGTGGTTGGATTATATTATGGTCTCAGCTGAGTTTTCAAATTACTTTCCCTTGTATATAGAATTTTACCCAAGTTTCACAGAAATTTACCATTAATTGATTTATTATTAGTGGCTAGGAAGGTGTAAAACTCTCTTGCCTTCCTGATCATCCACGTATTGTGTTTAGATCAATTGAAAAACTATGCATACTGTGCACTGGAGTTGAGAGGAAACCTATGCTGGATTAGCTGTCTTTAGGTGGTAGTCTTAAGAGGACAGGAATAGGGAACCATTTACCTTTCCCTGCACCAAGAAGCTGTGCAAATAGCCTTGTGTCAGGTGTTAATGTATAAAGGTAGCATTAATAATATTTTAATGAAAAATAACTAAGACTTATTTTTATTGTGGCAAGTAAAACATGGTTCTTCGATTCTGATTTAGAGGGTTAATATGAGTAAGAGCCTGAAATTACTTGACTATAGATGGCTATTCTAAAAATGAACTGTGTATTCCAAGTTTGCCTTTATTCTGTAATCTATTGCTTCATAACTGTTTCATTTTCATTATAGCTCTTTTTTTGAAGGACCTGGGAAAAGTTATTGATACGAGTCAGTGTAAACTGCATTACCCCACTGAGATTTTTCAGAATTATGATGGTTGCTCTAAATCACTTCAGGAATTGCTATGAACAAGATGGAAAAAAGTTTTCATAAATGTAAGAGTAGGTTTTCTTCTAGGAAGAGACAGATTTAGGTAATGTTAGTACATTCTTTCTTAGCTGCCTGGTGATAGGCACTGGTGACTCACGAATTTGCAAAGCGATATCCAAAGTTAATCTGCTGCAGTAGCCCTTGGGCTTTCCCACTTTTTCAGGTCTGAGCAGAACTTTATACTCAGTGCACAGCAGATGAAGTGATAGATGGAGCCTAAGCCTCCACTTCCACTGGTGCTAGGTTTGCCATTTAAGTGCTAGACTGTATAACCTCCTCTTAACTATTTGCCTTTTTATTTCCGGTTTATTTCCATTTTAAACAGACAATTTTATTTCACCTATAAAGACTAGGTCTGGGAACCTCTTCCATATCTATTGTGAATAATTAATGCAGATAAATAATTTAGCTTCTCTGTGGTGTGATTATCTTGTATAAGTGCTCTTTCAACAGCTTAATCATTTGGCAAGTCTGCTAATTTTCTTTCATTTCTGATGTTCCATGGAAGTGTATTATTTGAATTTTTTGCTGATAATATTTAAATTTCCTCACAACTTTCTAGTTATTTACACACATCTTAACAGTTGTATTTGAAGTATCTTTCACTGGATTTGTTTGGAATCTCCATAGTTTGAAAAAGATTTTTGGTAAGGTAGATTAACTTGGGACTCCCAATTTAAACAAGTTGTTTGATCTACTGCTACCTTTCCTTGTAAATAATGTGCATTCTTTTTAAGGAGTTTATTGTGGTTCTACTTCTGTAGATCCCTTTGTATTTCTCACTCCTGATTTGGTCCTTTGTGGTAATGGCTGTTGATGGTGATAAATCTTTCACTTTTAATCTATTTATTACTGCCATTCCTACTTACAGGATGTTGAACTTCACAGTGTTGCTGTTGCTATTTAATTCTTCAATTATTGTAGTTTTTTGGGCCAAGTGTCATTTAATTATCATATAGTTTACAAGAATCTCACTTTCTGCACTAAAGTAGTTGTATTATGAGTTAATTTTCCAACACGTGGCAGTGGCTTTTTCTAGACTTTACCTTTTTGTTCAGTTTTATGCAGGGAAATGAAATCTTCTGTAACTATTTTATTACTATCTTTAACTACATTTTGTTTCTGTTGACCAATATTGTTAAATTGAATGCATCAAATTCAGGATTAAGTAATGATATTTGTATTTTAGCTTCCCTGTTGTGTCTGTCAAACTCTGTTTCTCTTCAGTTTTACTGACGTTGTCTTTGCCATGATTGCATGTCATATTGTCCTCATTCTGCCATTTTTTCCAGTATCATGATGTGATTGTCATAACCTTTGTTTGAAAGAACTTTGTTGGTATATTTTTACACATAGCCTATTACAATTTGGAGATCTGCATAATTTAACCTCCCTTTTTATAATACAACATATTTACACATCTAAAGCAGCAGTCAAGTGAGGAGGTATAAGTGCTCTACCAATCTTAATGAGTTCAGTCTGTTACCTTGCTGTACAGAAACAGATTTCACTTCCCCTGCCTCATGTTGTTAAAAGCAGAAGTGAGGGACTAATGCTGACTTGCCCAAAGTCAGGTGGCAAGTACGTCTTTTAAAAGTAAGAATTGGATCTTTTTGCCTGTAGGTAATAGAAAGTATTTTTTGTTACTTCTTTGCATTGCTATTCAGTTTCTACTTTTGGTGTAATTTTGTAATTCCTGGGATGGTCATGGGTGGTTGGATTAGGCAGGGCATGGAGTTTGTACCAGGAGTCTGAAGGAGGGGAGTGGCTCTGTGAGCTGCATCATACAGACAGTCGCCATAGTGCCATAGTAAATACATTGCCACAGAAGAATATTACAGAAAATAAGTAGAAATTGTTTTAGTTGATAAAATATGCATACTTTAAACATGAAATTTAACAAGTTTTTAAATACTTTCTAGAATATTTAGGTCTAAAAAAAATTTTATGTTTTGAGGCAAGAAATTTTTTTAATTGCTAGAGAAACTGACCTTGTCCGTCATCTTACATTGGAATAAAGGCCGGAAATTAACATTATTTTTGCTCTTTGAAATGTCATTTTTAAAAAAGGTTAAATTATGGAAGAGGTATGAGATCCTTCTAGGTTGTGGAAGGAGAGGTAGACCAATTTTCCTAGACTTTGCTCTTCCTTCTTTGCACTTTGGTTCCATTGCAAGACAGAAAATAGGAGCTGTGTTCCTTCTGCCTCTTGAAGCTATACTGTGTTCCAAATGAGAAGTCAAGATGTGTACAATTAGACATTGTATGCACCTTGTTTTAATGAGAGATGTAAATTTCTGGAAACTGCTTGAATCCTTTTGGCCTTGAAATCTTCCCTTTGGAGGAAATATTGGAAGCTGACATTTTAACTGTAGATGGGGATATTTGAACAGAAAGTCTTGCATTCACAGCTGATAAAGAACACAGTAAACTTTACTAACATGCTATTTGTTTCTAACAACAGTTGTGCCTTAACTTCTTAAATATTTTTATGAATGCAGAATTTTCCTGACTCTTACTAAACCAAGACAGACTGTTGCTAGAAGTCATAAACCAGTTCAAAATGCTAGAAGTTTCCAAGCGCCTCCATTGTAGTTAAAATACACTCCAAATTCCTCTGCCCTTTGCCAATATCAATAAGCAAAAAATTTTGTCTAGCAGGCAGAAGGGTTGGGAGTTGGAGAACAAATGCTACAGGCAAAAAGCCTGATTGTTAAACTATAGAGAGGGGTTAGCAGAGTGTCAGGCCAGCATTTCAGGAGAAGTATGACACCCTGGGAGTGTAAGAATTTTCAAAGCCTGGTTTTGCATACAATAATTCTGCATTTAACAAAAATGTGACAGAAATTATAATGTAATTACAAAAATGTGCAGTGTTTTATCTGGGGGAAAGGGGGGAATAATTTTAGAAATCATAAGCTAAATTTAGGGGCTTTTATCTTTATAAATAAATATGGCCCTTTTTTTTTTTTAAAGGTGCTGACTACCCACTGTGTCAATGGCTATATAGAAGCATTAAGAATCATATAAATGTCAGGTCATATTGGTGTAAGCACCTAAATACAGAATCTGTGTGGTAGTGGTTCTTCTTCTGTGGGTTGCTACCTGGCTTTTTTCACACGTTAGGACTTTGGTTTGAAATTTTAAATTCCTCAGTGCAGGGCATATGTTTGTGCTGTTTCTGCAGATTGGAACTTCCGAAACAGATGGCATGAAGATTCTGAAGAATCAGACTTGGACACCCTCTCTTAAAAGTCTATGAACACTTTATTTAATTATTGTAGTGGAGATGACGGTTGAGTGGGGAAGAAGACTCGGGGGAGTAGAGTCCAGCTTTGCTTCTCTTGCTCCTCCCTCCTCCCACACTGCTTACCTTATGTGCTCTTTTACTTATTCTTTTATACAATTGTTGATTTTTTGCTTCTTCTGGTTACTTTTTAGTGTAAAAACTAGGGTCTTCTTTCTATCTCCCTTTGTTAAATATTTGATTGTATTTTTCACCACTTGTTTTACATTCTGAGTTCATTTGATTAGTGAAATATGAAAAATAATATATTTCATTTTGAAGCAACATTTCTTATAATAATAGTTTTTGGAGGGATAAAGATGCATTGCACATAATTCTGGGATCTTGGCTGATTTTTAATACATTGAAAATCTGAAAAAGAACATGTAGGAATGCTGTACCTCCTTGCTTGCTCCCATAGGCAGTGAAAATGATTAATGCTTGTCATGCTGAGCTTGGTGTTTTCCTCTTATAGGAAAATCTTAGAGCTGCTTATTTCTTATTTCCAGTGACTTAAATAGAAGCTATTGAGGTGTTTCTTTTTCTAGCCTTGGGAAGAACTAAAATCTCCTTGTATTTATAAACTAGACCAGAAAGAAGATTTCAGTGCTGCTGAGACAAGTTTTTCTGCCTACTAATAGGTATAGTCAAGGGAAGAGAAACAGCTTGCTTTGGAGCAAAGTTTGAGAGTGTAGGGTATGAAAACTGTAATGAGAGCTTGGTCTCAATTAGCAGCTCTTTTCTTGTGTGCTACTTCTCAGACAAATTTTTCAGGGAAAAAGAAATGGAAGAAGGTGGATATGACTGACCAGTCAAATACATGGCGAGAGCCACTAATAAAAGTAGAGGCATCACTCAAGCTTACTCATTTCTGTAGGAAGTCAGCATAGCTGCATCTTTAGCATAACTCTGCCACCCTTTAATTCTCAAAGCATCCTCTACTTCTAGGAAGAGAAGTATTGCAACATATTTCCAAGGAAAAATGGGATTTTGAATTTATCCTTTTTCATCTGTTCCACTCCTCTTGGAATAAGTACATTCCTAGCAATCTTACAAGAGACTTTGCTTCAAACACAACACCAAGTGCATACTGAGCAACTTCTAATTAAAAAACCCCTCGAAGATCACTCTAAGTGATGAGATTTACACCAATTCGTTAAGCAAAATGTGTGACAGAAGTTGATGAGTCTATTAGGTGACTCTTGTCTCCTGCTGCATCTGAATCCCTTGCAAGGAAGAGAAAAAGGTCACAGCATTTGTGTTTTGTAAGGTACCCCATCATAGCTGTGAGCTCGGGTGATGTGTTCTCCTAGACTTGAGCAGGATTTATTTCCCTATACTGAGAAAACTGAGTGAGAATACTCACAGAGAATATAAACTGGGTTTTTTCTCATTGTTTTTTTTTTTGTTGTGTTGTTTTGTTTTGCTTTTGCTGAGCTCCAGTAGTCCAAGGCCACCTCCAAGGCTTCCCACTCCCTGAGCTGAATGGCCACAGGCAGCTCATTATCATGACTTGTGTTGCTGTCTCCAGCATTTTAAAAACTCTTTTTCTGTTTCTCTAGCAATAAGAGTGAAGTCATCTGCACTGCGACTCTTAACCCTTTTAAAAAGAATTTCTGTTAAAATATCCGTCAAGAGCCTCAGCATGGGCTGTACGTGCTCTTGCTGTAAAATAAGCATATCACTGAACTTGATGAGTGCCTGGGGAAAACTGCTGTTGCTGCTCTGTGCCACAGAGTCCCTAGCCAGCATTCTCACGTGGATTCCCACCCTGGCTTTATTGCGAGAATATTAGGAAACAGAATAGAATATTTCAGCTGGAAGGGACTTAGAACAATTGTCAATACTTGGAGAGTTACTTCAATTCTTACCTTTGCTTTCACCTTCTCCACTGTCTCTCTCCTTTCTGGCATTTCAGCCTGTAAAATCCTTTAGGTTCAGCCTGACATAGACTTGCTGGACAGACTAATGAAGCTGTCTGTGACCTTCAGTGCTGCCCACAGTAGGACCTGTTTTAAGGCAATGGGATGCTGTTTCCTCTAGTCACCCCTACATCCCTCCATCCCATTCACAGTGCACCCTGCCAGACACATCTTTTGATTTCATCTTTGAATCATTGTAAATATTGCAGAAATTTAAATAATTCATGCAGGTTTATCCTGAATGGCCAAACATCATTGCTGTGTGACTGGAGTAGGACTTGGTGTGTGTGAGCCAGGCTCTGCTGTAAGCAGGCTGCATTGCTGCTGGTCTCTCCTGCTTAGCAGTGGGAACACTGCCAAAGCATAGATGTCTTACAAAACCAACCGCTGCCATCCCCCATGGCTGCTTTGGCAGTATTAAATTCAGTAGCAATGTGGTCTTTTTGCCTTTTGGATTAAATGGAAATACTGGGCTTAGGCCTGTGGAAACACTGGATCTTCTTTCTCTGAGGGCTTCTATTTCCCTTGAGAGTCTCAGCTTTGAGGTGATTGATTCATGTGTAGGGAGAGGTTTTTCAGCACTTTAGGAGCATGAATTTAATGTTTGCCATATCCTGAAGACTGGTGTTGTGGCAAGGGTGGCTGAATATTGTGTGGGACTCTTGACCTGTCAACATTGATTAGGTGCAATATTAAAGAAAATTATCGTGGGCTTCATAATCATTTAATGTGCAGGGCCAAAGTTTGGAACCAAACTTCTATATCTTTAGCTCCACAGAAAATATGGGTTTTTGTAGAGGAGTAAGGCCATCAGTGTACTTTAAAATCTCAGTGTGATTTGCAAATGGAGTCCTTTTTCCTTGTTCTGATGTTTGGAAAACATGAGTGAAAGAACCTGTTTTTTTAAAAATGATTTTTGGATTTTTTCTGTTGGTAGGAAGATGCAGGTGTTAGGAAATACAGTTGGAGTTTCCTGCTCACTTTCCAACCAACTTCAGCACAAACCAGAGAGGGAGCTGCCCTGACAAGTTAGGGCACAATGCATTGCTGCTTGTTTATTAGATGCTTGAAATGAGTGTGTATTCGGTAAGGCAGCTGTTAGGAATGACTGACAGTAACAGGCTTGTTTGTCTTTAAAGCGAGAACTTGTATCTTGCTGTTTAATGAGGGATTTACAATGGTATTTAGGTTTTGTGCATAAATTTCAGGAGAATTTTGTCTTGCTTTCTCATGAATATGGATAAATTCAATAAACTGAGAGGAGTATTTTGTCAGTTAAAAGCATCTTGGGCACCCTTTAAACTGAGGATGTGTGTGCAAGAATTCCAGTTCTTGCTTGTCAAAATTTGAAGCCACTCTGTAATATCTCCTGTTTTACTCTCTACAGAACTGTGAGCATCTTGAATCTGATTGCCATTCTCTGAACTAACTCCTTTATCAAATCTTTCTACAGTTCTGCAGTTGAAGAATTCTTGAGTTTCACTGTTTATGCTGTGTGGTTTCTTTTTTAGCTTATTAAGAATGTACAGTTTCACTGCATTTATTTATCTCTCCATTAATTTTTTTTTTAAGCTAATGTACCAATCTGGCCAGTGTCCTGTGGCAAGGGATATCCAGTGGCCAAATTTAGTAGTGGAATATTCTTTGCTTGGCTGTTCTGTTCTCAACGATGCCATTGCACTAGAGAGGAATGGCTGTCTTTCATGTTGCACTCTGTGTGTGTGTGGGTTCTTGTCTCAGTCATGAAGCTGAGAGAGCAACATACATGGAGTAACTGAAGCAAAGATTAAACCTACGGATATTTTAGAGTTTTTATTTATTGCAGGTAATCAAAGTGTATAGTGAAGATGATACTAGCAGAGCTTTGGAAGTACCAAGTGATATAACAGCCAGGGATGTGTGTCAGCTCTTGATATTGAAGAACCACTATGTTGATGACCACAGCTGGACTCTCTTTGAACAACTTACACACACAGGTTTAGGTAAGACTAATAATATATAATGAAATGATGGTAAATAAGGTGTCTGATTTTCATTTTCACGTGGAAGTACAATTCTAACAGAAAGGCTTGGAAGCAAAATGATGGGAAGTTTCTTCTGAATTTTTTGTTTTTGGGGTTGTTGTTTCTGATTATTTTTGAAAGCATAGGTATAAACTAGATTTTTTCATGGTACATTTGCTTCACACTGCTTGATCTGCATCTATAAGAACGATTTGGAAGACACTAAAAGTTAAAGTTCTCACCGCAAATTCTTCCTTGCTCTATCTTGTTTTTATCTGGCAGTTCTTTCTCTCTTATGGGTGGTATTTCCTGCTTATCTCTAAAAAGACTTGGGTTATTTTCATTGGAAATAAAATCCTGTTTTCTTCTAACACACCTGAGTGAAATATCTGACATCAGGGACTGAAAGAGGTTACACAGTGCTATTTTATCTTTACTACAGGACTCGATTTTCAGAAATAATATCAGAGTGGGCTGTCAGTATTTTCCTTCACTACATTCACTTTGGCTAGATTTATGATGAACTCTGGGACAGCGCTACTTTAAAAGGAAAACAAAACCATTCCTCCAAACTTCCACATAGGACCAGTGAACTGCATTGAGGCAATGCTATGTGTAGTATTTTAAGTTGCTGGTAACAAGATGTTCTGAAATTCTTTCACTTTTTCAGTGTTCCTCTAGTGTAGTAAAACTTCTCTTTTCCTATTATACACTTCAAAATGTGTAATCTGTGGTTTCAAAATATAACATTGATCTCTGTTCCTTTTTGAAGTGTATAGGTGTACTTTTGCAATATAAAAAACATAAGGCAAATTAATTGTAGGGAGAAAGGGGATGTTTGCAGAGATGTAAAAAATGCAGAATACAGGAAAGACTTCCCTTAGCAAGACAGGAGTTTAGAAGTCCACTGCTGGAAAGTAATAGAACTGAATCTCAGGTTAGACAATCTTACTTGCTTTTACAGCACGGTGTTTCAGTACTGTGTTGTGTATGCTTTTGATAGGAAATTATGTTAGAAAAAATCTACTAGAAGACAAATGCCAAAGAAATATGGTTATAATTTCACATCACTCAAAATTTCCATGTTATTCTTGAACTTTGGCACTGTACTAGAGCTAAAAAAGGTAGTACTTCTGCAACTTCAAGGGCAGTTCCATCTGCTAGTGCAAAGTGTGGCTTGAAAAAGAGGATGTTCTGGATGCCTTCCTGCATTCTAAAACATATAGAAAACTCCATGGAGTTCTTAATTCTCAAAAGAGACTGTGCTGGTACCTGGTAACCCCAGTGCTGTTGATTAAAAAAAAACGTATGCACCAGGAACAAAAATCAAACACCCCCACAAACATTCTCCCTGGCCACTCTCTCCTTCCCCCCAGATATTTAAATATGGCTAAAAACTATTGTTAGAGTCCCTTTCTTCCTCTGGATGTATCTAGGGAATCCAGCCTTGTGCATTTATTGAAAATAAACTTCACTGTGCATCTATGACTCAATTATGTTTATCAGCTGTATTTTAAGGATGAACTACAAAAGCTAAAACTATTTTCTGCCCTTTTATACTCCTTTATCCTCTGAAGGCAGACACAAACGTTTTTCAAATTTTTTTCATTGCTTTGTAAAATTTCAAACCTATTTGTAACCTTTTGCACTGAATGTATCAGCTGTAAGATGCTTCCAACTCAGAGGAAGGTCAGAGTTAAATCTGGGTCGAGGTTGAAAATGACTGCTATAGAAGAAGAGGTAGCAAAATGGCTTTAGAAAACAGTGCTATATAAACAGCAGAAGTGTTTTCTGTTTCCTGTAGTGTAGCTGGTGTTCAAGTAGTGTTGTAGCTATTGAAGAAGATGCCTTTGAGCAACCATGCCAGAACAATTGTGGCACTGTTTCTCCAGCTTTCTGTATTTGCACAGTACACTTTTTGACAAGTAGTGTGTTTTCTTCAATCTGGAGGATTTCTTGGAAGATTTCAATATCAAATAATTAGTGAAAATGATTTTCCTAATATTCTGATATTCTCGAAATTGCTGAAGACCTTCATTCACCATGCAGTCTTATAATTGCTCCAGCTGCTTTCAGTGTAGTTCTAGGAAAAGGTGAATGCTTGATTTTATAAGTAAAATAATTTCCTAGATTATGAGATTGGCAATTCAGCATTACTGGTCAAGGAAAGGAACAATTTGAGATATCCCCTATGTATTTTTAGAGTACTGAACAATAATGGAGTTATTTTAACAGAGCTGGTTTAGATCTGGTTTTGTTAGAAGGAGTTAACATATTCATCTTGACTTGCTTTAGGTATATTCTTAAGCACTGGAAGCGTAGTTTGAACAAATACTTTTCAAATGATGAGTTAGTTTGGGATTGTTTTCTGTTTGTTACTGCTGTATGTTTTACCCATGTAAATTTGGAAAGTCTTTTTCATCTCATAAGTTAGGTGAGTTGGTATTGAGAGGAGAAGTGCTGTGAGCAAATGTGTGTGTCTGTGTAAACTCCAGGATTACGTGGATTAATAATTCATCCATCAATTAGTGAACATTTTCTTTAAAAACTAACAGCTGTCTGAATACTCTCAAATTAGATATAATTGCATGAATCTTAGTGAGCTGAGCACAGTGTTCTACTTTTAATCAAGACAGACATTAATTACATTGCTGGATTGTGCCTTCATTGCTGTGTGGAGGTATTTGCTGAGAGAGTTTAAAAAGGAAAAAATCCCAACAAAACCCCCACCTAGAGCAAAGCATAAACCCACGGTCTCTATATTTCAGTTTTCACAAGCATAGATGCCCTTGGGTGCAGAGCTCTATTGTTGAATACCAAGGATGGTTGTGTCCTCACTGCTGCTGCCTTGGCAGCCAGGAAGCTCAGCTTTCCTCCCCACCTCCCAAGCTTTGCAATAGCGGGGGTTCTATTTCAAATATCTGAAGTTCGGCAATTCCTGCAGCTCTATAAATCAATATATTTCAGAACTGTGTCTTTCTGGTACGTGTTCTTTTAACTTGAATGGTTTTCACAATGTCTAAGATCATTGAAAGCAGCTGAAGTGTGCCTAAATTTGGATGATGCCGTGTCATCCCTACCACCAAATACCTTGGTGCTGTGAGTCCCATACTTCCACTGCAGTTCCCCTGAGCAGGGCAGGCTCTGAAAACAGAACAGTTATCCATAACTGCTCTCCTTTGTAAGGGAAGTACTATCTTCATCCAGAAATTTTTCCATGTATACTGAGAAATTTTTCTGCTGGCCGTAAACAGTTTTCTGTTTGCTTCTGCAGCTGAACACACATTTTCTAGGGCTCCTCTTTTGGGCAGAGGGCAGTGCCTTGGCCAGGCACATCAGTTTCCTTCATTCTCATTTTGATTTCACTCTGCATTTTTTCAGGTAGTCTGTGAAGGCTGGGAAGGTTCATGAAGCACTACCTGTGACATAGTGCTGAGCAATGTCTTTCTATTTTTTATTTAGTTTAAATTTTTTCCCCACTGGGTGGCTGGAGAAGAGGCTTTTTGAAATGTGTTCTATCATGTACTCCAATATGAAATCTTTTATGTGCATTAAATACTTCCATAATTAAGGAGGCTGTTGTAGACTGTAGCAGGTGCTCCTCATATTGGAGATAGCAGTAATAAAGAGATGATAGAAAGGGAGGTAGGAACTCTCCAGTCTAGTTGGAAGACAAAAATGATTTACCTAAACAGAAAGGCAGCTTTTTCATGTCAGCATTTAAGGATTTGATTACAGGGCTGTGTTTTTGGAGGACACTCAGTGTTTCAGTTCCTTCAAAAAAGTAAGTTTACTCAGTAAATATAAAATAATAGAAAATATTTTTTGCTGTGACACCTTAAAAATAAAGAAATATCAGCACCTTTACCCATCTTTTGGGGTGATGCACAATGTCATATTTTTCTACCAAGAAGTAAGTATTGAGGAAATGGTGTTTTCTTAAATGTCACAATGCCAAGCATTTAAGAGTTTTAAATGTCATCTCAGAGGAGCACTTTCTCTCTATAAAACTGAAGGAAAAAAATGCTGGTTTTAACTCAGAGCTTCAGTTCTTTGCCCTTGCTTCTGAAGAATGTGTTTTGGAGTAGAACAATCTGTACAAGACTTCCAAATGCTTACTTTCCTTTCACTATTTTGGGGTATTTTTTGTTTTCTAAATTTCTTTATGGTCTTATTTGCTTCATTTAATCTGGTTACAAAATGGGATTTTCATATAGCATCCTTAATCTCTGTCTTTTTGGACTCAAAAGTTGATTAAATTCAATGAAGAGTGAGTTAAATTCAATGGAAGTTTAACTTTGCTCCGCTTTATCTGTAGATCATGACAGTTCTTTTTCTTCTGCTAGTCAAGAGCTTGATATTTGCTTTTGCATTTTCTTTAAATTATTTTTTTTTTGTTTTCGTATAGGAAGAGCTCTGGAAGACCATGAATTAGTGATGGAAGTCCAGTCAAACTGGGTAATGGAAGAGGAAACCAAACTCTATTTTAGAAAAAATTATGCAAAGTATGAGTTTTTTAAAAATCCACTGGTAAGTCCTAACATTTTATCTGTGAAGTTACTGCAGTTAATGTTTCTAAACAAGTCTTTTTTTGGTGCACACAGATAGCCAGAGTTTAAATTTTTTTAGTGTAGCAGGAGTCAAAAGGAATAATCAAGAGGGAATATGAGGAATATGAGAAATACAGCAATGTATTGTAGTGCATGTGATTGTTGGCTGGTCCCTTTCTTACAGTTGTAAAACATCCATGTTCATTTATTATGTTTGGGAGTGATGGGAGCAGTGATTGGGTTTAATTGTATTGAAATTTGCACACGGACGTAAAATAAAATTAAATTTTTGCAACTCACTGAACTTTTCATCAAGTGACAACATAATATAAAATGAAGCAGTGTGAGGAGGGGCACCTGTAGCAAAGATGATTTTATTGTTGAAGTGAAAATTGAATGTTCTGGCCCAGCACTGCCAAATTGCAGCTTCTCCCAGCTGTAGCTAAATGACAACTGACACAAAAGGCCATGAGCAGCCATAACCTACTAGGGGTAAGAGAAAGTGAAGCCAAAGTTAGTGTACATAAGGAATGGAAAGAGAGCAGAGATATCCTGTAACTCAGGGATGTTGCCAAAGGTTAATGCTGCTGATTCAGACCTTGGCTGATGGCAAAGGCCATGGAAGCAGTCCTGGCTCAGCGGAAGGAACTTACCATCTGGTTGCTCCATGGTGTATTTGGACAACTCCTAATGCTGTCTCTTATAAAACCAGCTTGTTTCAGATGTAAAAGGGAGAAAGAGCAGAACTGTGTGAGGGCTTAAAAGATAAGAAGTGAAAGGGAACTCAGGTTATGTATGTATGAAAAAGATAAAAAGGTAAATATAAAGATAACAAGAAATATAAGAGTTTTGGGAATTTTTTTGTTTGAACTGTGTGTCTCTGGACAAATCATGATAGATTTGTCCCAGATATGGAGATATCACTATACCAGTGAAAAATTTTTCGGCTTGAGATAGTCTGCTGTTAGTAAAGAGGCTTTCACAGAATCACAGAATGGGTCAACCTCCCTGCTCAAGCAGAGTCACCCTAGAGCACAGGACTCAGGATTGCATCCAGAGAGTTTTTGAATATCTCCATTGAGAGAGATTCCACACCTTTCTTGGCAATCTGTTCCAGTATGTGATCACCCACATAGTAAAGAAGTTCTTCCTCATATTCAGGGGAGACTTTCTGTGCATCAGTTTCTGTCTGTTGCCTCCAAAAGTTAAGTTTATGTGTTGTTTACCCAGTGAGTGGAGCTGGCTGTGGAGTGTGGTGGACCTGCAGCTACACCAGCTTCAGCAGCTATAGCTAAGCAGAGTTCCTCTGGATGTCCTGGTCCCAGCTGCAGCAAGAATGCTTTATCACAATGAGTTAATATGAATTAACCCTACCAGAAGTTCAATTTCATTAAAAATGGAAATTGCTGGACATCAGGTGGCCAAGGGAATATTAACTTCAAATTTGTCCAGGCCTTGAGAAAACATTATTTGTGATGGTCAAACCCTTGTCTGGTTCATATCTGCATGACTGTGTTGAACACCCCAGCTGCAGGTCTGTCCCATAAATTATCCCTTGAGCTTTCCTTGATAATGAAACTGGCATTTTAGTCGTGGGCTTTTAACCCAATCATGTTGTCAGGTTTTTTTTTGTTAATTTGCATAATACATCAAATAGAAGTTTTAAAAAAAGAGAGAACTCTTTCTGTGTTAGTGAAAGATATTCCAAAATATTTTACTGGGTTTCTAGTGTAATGAAAACAATAGAGAACAATAGACTTTTCAGCATGTTTGTGTATAGCCTCCTTACTTTGTAGCATATTGACTCCCCAGGCAAGTCATGTATGTCAACAGCAATAGAAATTACTGCTAGAAAAACAACACAAAGGGCCAAATATTGCAATGTGATTTGCACTGGTGTCTGAAACCCTGTTCCAGAGACTATTGATGTTTTCTCAAAATTCTGTGTTTTTCAGCAAATAATATATAGCATGTGCCAAATTTTGGGATGATATTAAGGTAAGCTTAAATTACTGGATCAGGGAATCTTCAGTGTCTTGCACTGCACTGAGAACTTAAATTGCACATGCAAGAGAGAAAGTTTTGTATTTATTTCTACAGAACTTTGATACAAATTCTTGTTGTTACAGAGCTTTTTTCCAGATCATATGATATCTTTTCCAAGTGAGACTAATGCAGCTGTTAGCCACTCCGGGATATTACAGGTATGTAATCCTTGAATGAAGATGAACCAGCACAGCTCATAATTTCCCATTATCTGTGCTGTGACAGCATAGTTCCTTCTTGCTGTTGGATCAGTTGCTAGGTTTTGAATAACTCAAGACATGGTTAATAACTTTTTTCCTCAGGAGATAAGAAACAATGTGTCTCTTCCTAGCAGCTACTATATGTCCACACTTGGAAACTTGGATGTCCTTTAAGAATCAAGAAGCACCAAAACAAAGGAAATACAGTGAAAATATTAAATACCTTTCCTGGGTATTTCAGGTGAAAGGCACTTTTTCCTTAAATAGGTGGATGAGTGCTGAAAAAACTTAGCAGTAAGCTATGGCAGAATACCAAAATACTGGTGATGTGAACAAATGGATATAAAAGAGTTAAATGGTTAAACTTAACGAGTAGAAAATTTAGACTGACTAGTATGATTTGTTAGCTTGAAGGCTACTGTAGCCTTCAAAAAAAATTATGGTAGGTCACTCAGTGTTAGTCATCTTTTAAGCAGACGCAAGATTCTAATTTACAGTGGGAATAATGAAATGATAATACAAAATGACCGTATCAGGGATCATTGTCTTACTTTCAAAGAGGGGAAATATGAGTAATAAAGGTGGAAACATACACATCACTCTTGTTTGCTTGTCATTAGAAAAATTAAATAATAGAAGAAGAACTTCCACTGGTCTTAAGACAGCAACCCTATGCATGAGTTTTGGAGATAAAGAGTGATTGGAAAGGCAACCTAACACAGGATATTTAGGGCAGAAGAAAAGAAAGACAGAAGTTACAGTTTTAAAAAAATCTATATGATAAGGTCTACCTTAGCATCCAGCAGTTAATGAAAACTGTTTTAAGTAACTAATTCTAAAAGTACTCTTTCATATTAAATAATGATATCCTTATAAGAGTGGATTTTGAGATGTTAAGATTATCCCAAATATAGTAAAAGTTTTTGTGAATTAGATTTGACACACACTAGATTCTGTAAGTAATTTTTACAAACCTAAATAAAATTTTTGTGATTTCAGAAGTGCTGCGAATCTAATGAAAATTGTTCCCCTTTTGCCACCTACATAATACAGATTTTGCAGTCTAGCATAAACATTTAATTTAGAAAATTCTGTCCCCTGTATTAATAGAGGTTTATATTTTTCCTCACAAATGTAATTTAGTAGTTCAAAAAATAATGAAGAATTTTATAAGAGAACTGTTTGCCATATATTCTTGTGCAGAACTTCCTTAAGCCCATATTGTGAGATCTAGAATACATTCAAAGCTGCTAGGTAAACTTAAGAATCATTCTAAATATATAGCTAGTTACTTGTCATTTTGGTAGCTTGAAAAACATGTTGCAAACTCTCCTCTGTTGCTATTTTGTGTTGCATTGTACGCTTAATTGTATTTCATCAAATAAAACTTAATAGGCACAAAGTAGAGAATACCTTGGTGGATTGTGCAGCCGTTGTGCACATTTCAGCAGAAACTGTTGGGTAAATTGTTTACAGTGAGTCACTATCTCCTTGGAAACTTTCATTAAGACAAGTTAATGGGCTGCATTATTATTTGTGATGTGCTTGGTTAAGTATCAAAAGAGACATTAGTTTGACAATTCAATGCTTACAAGTGATTAAAAAATCACTTCTGATACTTTGACATCCTTTTGTGGATTGAGCTGTAAGCAAGTAAAATGTTTTCAAGGTCTGTTTTTCTTAACTCTCATTGAAAGTGGAAGAGTGAGTATTTTGCCTGATGATTTTGAACAAGAACATCTTTGTAGAACAGAGCCACAAAAACAAAAGAAAAGTTCATGAGTCTCCTATCCATTTAGCATGTGCTAAGTAAAAGTACTAGATCTGGGATATACTGGGTGTCTGTGTATACCAAAAGAGGTTTAATTGCTGCCATTGATTAGCCTACAGAGGAGGTGTGTCACTGTATTGATCAGGGTATGGCAGCTCTGAGACACACTGCTGTATGTGCATGTGTAGTGGCAGGCAGTCTGGGTCATTTGGAACTTGCTTTAGGCTGTTTTTGCAAATTGGATGTTTTACTATATGTCAAAAATTAACATGGTATGACAATTTTAAGATCATTATTAAGAGCCAGGTTTCAATTTCTTTAATCTCTCTGCCATAGCAAGTCCCTCTTTCCCTGACCAGTTTCTCACATGACTGCCATTCCAGGCTTTGGGCTGAAGCAGACCTGCACTGCATTTCAGTCTCTTGCCAGTCTCCTGGATGTTGTTTTAATCTCCCCATTGCCTTACTCTGTCTTCCACTCTAGGTTTTGTTGGCCTCCCAGTCTAAACCTTTCAGGTGGACTGAAGTCTATAGGGGACAATACTGAGATTCAGAATCAATTCTTCACTAGAGTTACTTGGTGCTCCCAAAATTTTTCAGCAAGTTCAGGGTAAAAATCCTGCTCATTCCCAGTAGTATTGGTCTGAATCATGGCTAGCTGTCATCACATCTTCGAAGAAATCAGTCATCAAATTCAACATGATTCACAAAGTCTAGTATAATGATGGCTTCTTTAACTCCCTGAAACACTGCATATGTTTGAACTCCTCAGTGCTGTCTATATCAGCAGCTGAAGGACATGGTGGCATTTGACACCACTCTGCTTATCAGGGTATATATTTCACGGTGTGGGGAAGAGGGTGCAAGTTTATTTCTACATATTGTGTGACCAGTAGTCCCTGTCTGCAGTGTACTATCATTTAGCTCTCCCCTCTTCTTCCAGTACTAAGGATTTTTCTTATTTTTATCTGCATAAACAGGGATCAGGATCCATTCCTTCCTGTAACAAACTTATATGTATCTCTATTAAAAAAAACCCAACAAAACAAGGGGCAACAAAAAACCCCCAACAAAAAGCAAACTGAAATAAAAAACAAGGAAATTTTCTTTCCTACTATAATTCATTTTTGGCATTTATTACAGACATTCAGTTCTCACTCTGAAATATTTTTACTGCTCATCCTTCTGACAGTTAATGGTTTTGACTACAGCTTGTTCATGTTCTATTTTCTCACATAGTCCTCAGCTGTCTTTCCTTAGAAAGGAAAAGATGGATTTAAGATTACCTTTTTCCTAGCATTACTGCTACTTTATTTTAATTGATAGCATGGGTACAACAGTGACTGTCGAAGCTTAGCATTGTATTGCTCCTCCACTTTGGTCTGCTGAGTAAGAGAAGTGTTTTTCATGACAACATTTCTGGTTTGAAGCTCTTATGGCAGAAATGCTGGGGAAGACACTTGTGCAGGCAGGAAGCCAACCACTCCTTTTAGTTTCAGCAGAGACATTAAAGCCTAAAAAGATGCTCTTTTGTTTTTGCATACATTGGCTTGTTTAGATTTTCTTAAGGCTTTAATTTGACTTTGTTTATGGATTTTATACTTTTTCAGTTGAGCCTGCATATTTCCCACCAGTGAACCTGTTAGTACATGGCAAAAGGGAAGATGAACAGCCAGAACATGTACCAAGACCTACCCATCTGCTTCAGTGTGGCTAAAATAGCTTTAACTGCATTTGCACACAGCTGTGTGCCAGCAGCACGTGTAGCTAGATGTACCTAGGCTTGCTGTAATTGAGCTGTTCAGGTGAATAGCAGTGAAGCTGCCCATAATGCAGTCCTGGTGGTGGGCTGGGGCACTGCCCTGGCCAGTGGAGCCCTGCTCATGTTATTGCATTCACACCAGCTCAGGCTGGTCTGCAGCTGGTACTCAGGCATCTCACTGCAAGGCAGGAAAACAATAAAAGTCAAAGAAACCTTGTATATCTTGGTTGGACTGTATTATTTAGTGGCCAGAGAACTCGGTGTGCTTCCAAAATAACATTCACTGTTTCATTCTGCTGGAGTCCAGTACTGGCCAGTGCATCTCTTGCCTTGTAATCTGTTGTTTCACTCCTGAAATAAGATTTTCTGGAAATAGAAGTGTGTAGGAGGAAAATTCAGCAATGAAAACTGCAGATATCGACCAGAAAATCCTTTGTGCCATACCTCTATGTAAGCCTTGACAGAATTTATGATACCACAGACCAGTCCTGGGGCAAGGTTCCTAGAAGAGCTCAGAAATAACAGATTCTGTGGCATATACAGAAATAGAAGAATTCTGAGTTAATATGTTTAGTGTCATAGTTCTGAGTAGTGTTATTGGAAGAAGAGTGATAAAAATGAATGCATTACATGGAATTAGGGTAAAGTTAACATGGTTGCTCACCTTTAGTGGGTACTTCTGCAGCAAGACTGAGTAGAACTGTCAAAGCCTCAGCAAAATAAGAGCTGTGTTGCACTCTGACAATGTCTGATGAAATGGCTGAAGAGAAGTCACTGAATATCCTGAGTAGAGGCAGGAGCTGTCTTGGGGACTGGCCCAGTCTCTCTGGTTTTGGTTCAACTAAAGCTCCTCCTTAAGCACCTTTAAGATGCAAAGCCCTTTATTCCCCACTTTTGAAAATGCTAACATCTGCCTGACCTGCATGGTTTTGTAATTCAGAGTTTGTGGTTTGCTGAATTAATTTTAACTCAAGTCAGTTAATTTCTCTGGTTTGTAACATGGTGGGTGAGGGGAGGGACGTAATTTTTTTCTTCTGTTGTTAGCACTGATTAGCAGTTTTATATAAATAGGGTCTGAGGCATGGGATCAGTACTTCTTATACTGGTTTAGTTGCAGAAGTTCACATACTGCAGAAGTAATGCTCTCATTTCAAACCATATGGTTCCATATAAATATGTAACTTGCTTAGCATACCTTGGAGTTATGTAACATTCTTACATGCCTTAAATGAGAGGTGCAGTTGATGAGAATAGATGTGATCATAACTGAATTACTGTGGTGTGAGAGTGTATTTAGGAGTTATTTCCCTTAGCCCTGAGTATGTTAATGAAACACAAAGCTGATTTCTGAGGAAAAGAAAAATGCATGTCTAATACTTTCTTTCAGATGTTCCTTAGCTCCAGCACATATCCTGAGATTCATGGTTATTTGCATGCAAAGGAACAGGGGAAAAAATCATGGAAAAAATTGTACTTTCTTTTGAGAAGATCTGGCCTTTATTTTTCCACTAAAGGTACATCTAAGGTAAGGGGAAAAAAAAGACAGAGAGCAAGAACTGTGAAGTCAGAGCAAATATGTATGTATGTATCATTTGTTGTAATAATAACAAACAAAATTTATAACCAAATAATTAAACTTAGAGTGATAAAGAAAGCAAAAAATAAATCTAGTTATTATAGATAAAATCTAGAGAGATATGGAGATATAAAACAGGGAAGGTGTTTTCTTAGAAACTCTGGTTTCTTTTTGCCTAAAATGTTTGCTTCATTCTGCTTGGTATTTCTCATAACAGAATACCCTGTTAAAACAAATTATCAGATACTAGTTAAACTTCTGAAGTATAAGTAGATGTTTTGAAAAGCGGATATAGTAATTAATTACATAAAATAATATTTTTTACAGATAAATTTGGGAATTCTCAAAATTTGTCACTGGACAGTTTTTCATTTTACCAGTTCAAATTTTTGGTGGTGGTACTTTAAGCCTTATCATATTAAACATTGGAGTTGAGAAACGTTTTACATAAACTACTCAAATCAATGTTTATTCATGTTTTGGATTTTCTGTAATTACCTGCCAAAGTTTCCATTGAGCTGGTTTGTATCCTTTGGCAAATTTCTTTTGTTTGCTTCCTTCCATAATTAACTTAGTGGATAGAGATAATGGTTAGAAATGGTACTGGGCAATAATTATAACAGTATGTTGTTTTTCAGTTTATGAAAGTTTATTTTGTTTTGATGTTTGAAACGCATACTGCTCTCAAAACTTGCCTCCTACTCTAATTTTATTATTGCTTGAATCTAGTGGAAGTTTTCTCAGAAATTATATAACTTGTAGTCTGGGGGTTTTTTCCCCTCTGGAAGAATAAACTCTTTAACTGATTTGATTTCTTTTTCCTCTGCATTATGAAATGAATATTGAGTTGCCTCTTTTTAGACTTCATGATGTCATGTTTAAAACTGCAGTTTGTAAGACTGTATTTTGGAACAGGATAACTACTGTATTCTTCCAAGTTTCTTATCTGGAGAGGCTGGCTAAAAGTAGTCTAACGGTATTACATTACTTTTCTTTTTAGGAGCCAAGGCATCTGCAGTTTTTCTGTGAATTCAGCAATAGTGATATGTACATGTCTTTAACAGGCAAAAAGATTTCTGGAGCGCCAACAAACTATGGATTCTGCTTTAAGGTACAAGCTTATTATTCTGATACATATTAAAGCAAGCCACAGTTTTTAGGTAAGCTTAAGTTTCTTTAAGGCTTTGAAAGCAATATTCAGCTGTCTGTTATAAAATAGGAGAATTAGTGGCTTTTATTTCAACAGGTATTATCTTCAAGATATGCTTTAATGCTAAAAAAATGTGCTGTGGCCTTCTAGCCTAACAAATCAGGAGGAACCAGAGACCTGAAACAGCTCTGTGCAGATGATGAACAAAGTAGGACCTGTTGGATGACAGCAATTAGGTTACTCAAGGTAATTTTTCTGTGTTGAGTTAACTTCTTGCTTAAGTGTGCTATGTGATATTTTGATGCTGTGAGTAGAGAGATAACATCATTTTAGGTTCCCATGCAATAGCAGTATCAATTTTGTACTTTGAAAAAAATTTTTTTTCATCCCCACAAGAAGAGAGAGTTCAAATCCTGGAATCATTTTAAGGGATGGAATGATGCCTCAGTCCTGAAAATATTTAACATTAAGCGTATGCTTCTGTGTAACCATGTTGAATTCAGTGAGATTGCTGAGTAATGTTGAACAAAGTGACAAGAATACACAACAAGGGAACTTTAATGCTTTTAAAATGTGACTGTGACAAAATAGGAACAGGCAAGTTGGTGTATTAAATGGGTAGTATTTAATGCAAAGTGTACATTTATAAAGGCAGCAGCAACAGTGATGATGTACATTTCCTTAGCCCTAACAGCTTTTCTCCCTGGTTTTTTATGGTAAAAAAGAGCGTGTGCTATCTTTTTCATCTGGAAAAAAACCTTACTTGGCTTAGGTTTATAATTTAAAATGCTAACCATGTTATTTTCTGGTTTTAGTATGGGATGCAGCTGTATCAGAATTACATGCAACCATATCAAGGTAGAAGTGGCTGCAGCCCTTTGAATATAACACCTATGGTATGTCCCACAGCAGCTCCATGAATAAATACATGTTTCTGCCGTTGTGCTCTTTTCAAGTAACTTGTGTCAGTTACAATACTGACCTGCTCCTTCAAAACCTTGCATGTGCCAACGCTTGCCGAAATATTTAGGGCTGCCAGGGTTGACTAGAGAGCTAATTAATTATTTTCCTTTCTTAGAACAAATGAGTTAAAAGATTTTCTCTTTGTAAAATCTTCAGTATTTTGGGAGTTCATTGGCTTATTGCTGTTGAATGGAAAGAAGATTTTGAAAATAAAGCAGCAGGACCATAAATGCATTAAAAGAGAAGCAAATGGTTTAGGGTTACACATACTGATGAAAAAGAAGATTGTAACAAATCCTTTTCAGTATACTTACTCTTTCAGTATACTTACTCTTTTATTTTTTTTTTTTTAAATATAAAATACTAAGTACTTGAGATGAATTTGAGCTGGTGTAATACTGACCAGACTTTGGGGGAAAACCATAATTTGGCAAATTTCTCCCGTTCTGGAGAAAAGCAGCCTATACAAGATATTGTGTCCTTCTTCTCAGTAGGATAGTTGGGATTGGATGAGGTTGTCCATTTCTTTATATCTTACATTATCTCAGCTCTTTATGAGTCATTTGATTTCAGACTTTTTCATAGATGATTTATATCCCTTTTGTGTTTTGTTTTTGGCTAAATTGGATAAAAATTACTTATTGCCGAGATCTGTGACAATGATTTTATGGTGAATTTTTTATAGCATTTATTATAGTTCTTGCTGATAAAATGCCTTAAAAATGCATTTGCTATCACAGGTATTCATAAAAGTAGTTTTCAGTGATCTTGCTAATAAGCATGGCTTATTAAGCATGTGCTTAATATGCTGCCTGTGCCTTAGTTTGTGTTCTGTGAAGCTACTGCAATAGCCAGCTGCTGCTCTTTGATGGATCAGGGAGCCACTACTGATTGTCTTCTCTTTCACTGTTGTGTGCATTTTAGTTCCCATAGCTTCTAACAGGCAGAATCTATCCCCACTGTTTTTCTACTCATGTATAACTCGTGAATAAAACAGCAAATTGAATCATTGCGGATTAAGTGCACACGCTGATGAACGTACTTCGTAAGGGAGCCACTTCCACGTTTCACATTCCTTCATTTCTCAACCATGTCAGCTACAGAGGGTTCCCTCCACCCTGCAAGAGGCAAACATTTTCTCTTCATTTGCCCTTATTTTTTAGTTTTGCAAAGTTCTTTACAGGTTACAGTTACTCAGATAGACCTTAGTCTACAGTGTACAGTGAACTGCAGAATTGCTGTCTTCCATTTTTAGTTATATTCATTATTGCAACCAAGCAAAAAAAAAAAAAAAACCAAACCAAAACAAAACAAAAAAACCAAAAAAAAAACCAAAAGAAAAAAAAAAAAAAAAACCACCACCAAAAACCCCCCAAAAAACCCAGAGCTGCTCTGGTTTTGGACTGGGAAGATTTGCTAACCCCACAGAAATCTGGGCCTCTTGTGTCCAGATGTTGCTTTAACCTATAGAATACTCTTTTATTTGTTAGATATTCCAGTGCTTGGCAACATTTGAGCCATCACAATTCTTATAAAACCTGATTGTGTAAACCTTGGTTTCTGAGAAACATTTTGGTGATTTTTAGGACTGTTTTGTCAAACCTCAATGTTCTTACTCTGTTGTTACAAAATTGATCTTCACTGAGAGAAAAAAACACAAGCATTTTTTGTAACAGATGCTGCAGTTATTGAGTCTGTGATTAGAGTTAGAAGTGATGTATTAAAATAGAAGTTATACTTCATAGAAATTGCTGTTTTCAATGCTTAAATATGGTAAACTAAAATAAAAATATGGAAATTTATATAGCAAACATATAAATCTGACATATTTCTAATGAAATATTTTGAATATTTTTAATTGGATCATTATGTATAATAATTTTGTCTTTTACCTTTTTTTCCCTGTTACTTGGACATCTTAATAACAGTTTCCTGACTTGTTTTGACATGGAAAGGGCTAGTTATAGTTAAAAATATAAATACAGTTTATGGTAAAGTGATATATTTGTCATCCATTGCAGTAATGCAAAAAGATGGTCTGTCCAGCCAGACTGTAAAATTGAGCTTTGCAGCAGCATACTGGAATTATAAATCCTCCCTAGGGTAAAATGAGTTTGGCTCTGTTGAGAAACACTGCCAATACTTGAAATATCACTTACAAAACATAATGTTTTCTCAGAAGCTTGCTTTTAAATGATGGATCTTGTAAAAAGTGAGCAAACTAAATTTATTTTTCTTTGTTGCAGAGAAGCATTTCAGAAAATTCTTTAGTAGCAATGGATTTCTCAGGACACAGAAGCAGAATTATAGAAAATCCAACAGAAGCCCTTTCAGTTGCAGTTGAAGAAGGATTAGCATGGCGGGTATAAATACCTTTGATTTATCAGAATAGTATTTTCTGGTTTGGTGGGGTTTATTTTTGTTTGTTTTTTTAACAAAAGAGCTTTGAAGTCACATTTTTGCTTCTCTCTCATACAGAGGAGAGGGTGTCTCCGACTCAACTCACATGGTAGTCCTATTGCCATGTCTAATATGGGTATGTGTGAGTTAATTCTTTGCCAGACAAATGCAATAACTGGTTCTTTCAATAAAGGGAAAATGTTTTTTCACTGATCTTTTTTTCTACAGCTATACACAGATCTCAGTCATGGTTTCATCATAAAATCTCTAGAGAAGAGGCTCAGAGACTTATTTTGCAGCATGGACTTGTAGATGGGTAAGTTAATTCTATAACTTCTCTGAGACATGTTTCTAGCCAACAACTCCTGCTTTCATGAGCCTCTTACTGGGGGAGGTGGAGCAAGGAGTTTGCACTTGCCCAATAGGAATAAACATTCTTTTATATAGGGCTGTCTGGGGAGCAGTTGGTTCCTATTTTAGATCATTTGGAAACCATCAAATGGTGATGTAGAACTTAGATTCTGTCACTGACTGATTAATTGTGTCCATTCAGAACCAAGCACTAGAGCTGTGTCTTTGCACAGGATTCTCTGGAGCTGTCAGCCTTAGCACCACTCTTATGTATCTCTATTAGTGATGAAAGAGTGAAAGAAAGCCTGAAAACAGTACTCTAAGATGAACTGTGCAGAGACAGACATTGAAAAAAAAAGTATGCTTATTTCTCATTAATTGACTAAAAATTATGTCATCCCTTAATAGCAAACAATAAATGTCAGGATAAGACACATTTTTTAATATTTCATTTAAATATTAATTTTAAAAATGACAAAGTGAGTTGGCATTTTGTGTTCAAATCCTTCTACTTTTCATTCCTCTAATTTTATCCTTAGTCCTGTATTAAATGTAAACTTGGGCCTCCTTCATTCAACGAGTAATTCCATAAAAATCTCAGTTTCCTTGAGTCTATTTCCAGTTAAGTACCTGGATCATCAGATTGCTGGTTAAATTCCTTCCGTTTTAGATTAAGTATGTTGTAATATTGTTTTCTACATCTACAGAAAGGGCTCCAGGAAAAAAAAAAAGTAAAGGGAAAGAAAGAGAGACAAACCCAGCGCAAGGATGGTTAATTGGACTTCCACTTTTGTGGTTTTTTGTTTTGTTTTTTTTTTTAATTTCTGGGGTCTTGTTTTTAAGCCTGGCTTATCATCTTGAAGCTGGTTCTGTGCTCTGCATTTATTTTTGCACTTGTTAGAAGAGGGACAGGACATGGGGATGAATCCAACATATATTTCTGAACAGGATGTCAGTCTAGGCCTGATGCATCTTTCAGTGTATTTCTTACACACACACTGAAATGAGAAAGTGAATACCTTGATAGCATTGGTTTAGTACAGTGTTGTTTGTTATATTCTTGGAGCCATTCATAGCTTTGCAGTGGGATTTTGAGGAGGATGAAACTTTTGTGTGGACTATCTAGAATTATTTAGAACACTGGTAGTGCTCATATGCTGTCAGATACATATTCAGGAGTTACAGTAGAGTAATGAACACATGACATCATGTGACATCATTTAGATGAGCTGAAAGCATGAATTATCACCAGAAATGCAGCCATTTTTAACAGGAAAAATAAGACTTTAGTTTCTGGGAGTAAGGGCAGAGAAAATAATCCATATTGACCCTTTTAAGGTGATCCTGAGCAAGTAGTTCTCATGCATATATGACAAGGGAGTAGGGCTTCTGTAATACTGTATGTACCAGCAAATATGTTTTTCATGATGGCTTTTAGAAGACAAGGAGGCAGTTATATAAACTAGCTACAGTAGTTCTAGAATTTGGATAGCCCAATAACAGAATTAGGGAGACAGCAACAATCTTAAGGCATGTTATGAAGGAAGAAAGTTTTTTGATCTAGTGTTAAACCAACTTTCTTAAAAAAGTTCATATGGTAATATTGTAGATTTTGTATTTTACCACCTAAAATATATTTGAAGTCTTTTCGGTGATAAATAGTTGATGAAAGGGATAAGAGCATTACCAAAAGGCCCCGGAAAAAGTCCAGCTCATCATTCAGAGAAGTTCATGAGGGAGAAGTGGACTGGAGTCGTCCAGCATGTTTAAAAAGCTCTTTGCAGCTAGCATTTCTGAGATTCTGTGAACTACAGTCCTTTTGTCATAACAAAAATTTTAAAGGTTCTTTGACAACTAAAGTAGGTAATTGTGATTATTTTAGAAAATAATGAAGATCTTTTTATCTGAAGGAGAAGAAATGTTCCTTATATTTGTGACAAAACCAGGAAAGAAGTAAGAAAATGTACTTTAAAAGAACTGATGAATGAGAACTAGTAAAAGTGATTACATTGTGTATCATTAAATGTGGATCCTAGTAACTGGGTATAGAGACTCCATGTTGGATATCTACAAAGTGGCACATTCCTACAGTGTCATTTTTCTGAAAAAAAAAAATGGAGTGCCCATCATTGATGACAAACATATAAAATATGGAATTCAGTGCACAGGATCTGTGAGTGCTGTGAGCAGCGCCGTTCGTGTCCCGGGAGGGTGAGAGCCCGCTAGGTGGTGGGAGCGAGCCGGTTTGAGCGGAGCCCGCGCTGCCGGCGCTGCCGCTGCCCCTGCCGAGCCGAGCCGGGCCGAGCCGGGCGCTGGGCTGGCAGCGGCCCTCGGCGGGAACTGCGTCAGTAACGGGGCTCAGGCATTTTGACAGAAACGGTAATGAGCATGGACTCCAAGTTCCTTAATTCCAGGAATTTTCTTACTATGTAAAAATAGAACTCTTAAAAACTTGGATAATGAAATTAGTACTTTGAATCCATGCTGGAAGTCAGTGAAAATCCACTGCAAACCTTTGGCTGTTTTTTTTCCCCTTGAAATTCTTTCTTTTCATGTAGTACCCGGGCTCTCAGTTCTGGTGTGTGGTGAGGCAGACAGTTATGATTAGGTGGTCACTAATGCTCACTTGATTGAAACCTGCAAGTCCATTTTGCCCATTTCTGTCCTGAAAGAGGAGCATGCTTGCCAGTGGCTGTCCATCCATTTCCCTTCTTTGGTGCATTAGTCAGCTATACCTGTTGCAGAGCTGCTCAGTACAAGCAATTCAGACTCTCTCCATTCCAAAGCTATCTACGAGGTTCTTCCCTGTCCTCCAAACTGTTCTTTGCCAATATTCCAAGCCAGGTGCTTCAGAAAAAACTGTGTCATGCTGGTAATCGTCCTTTGTCTTTACCAAATTATTCTACCAGGGCTATGGCAAAGTTATGTTTGTCCATGCTCTGGTTGGAATAAGTTATCAGTGAATTTTAGTTGCAGTGGCACTGTTGGCCATTCAGAGTGTAATTATTTGAATAATCATTCCATAAAGCAAGCAGTGTGTTGCTCTGTCTTGTTGGGAATTTTGCTGCTGTGCAGAAATGAGCGTGCATTTGTAAGGATTGGCCAGAAGTGAAGAACATTCTGGTGTGCCTTACATTACCTTTTCTGTAAAATTCCTGTTGAACTACCTTTTGAATTTTACTTAAAATGCTTGTGATTTAGAAAATTCAAGTTTTCTCTAGTCAGAGTCCAAAGAAAAATTTTGTTCAAAGCACAAACTTTGAGGGTGCTTTTCTGTCTGAAGAAATGTATTGTAATTCTATGCAGTGTAAAAACTAACGCCTACAGTGTCATTTATTCTGAGAATGCATGTTTTTCACATAATAGACAAGGTGAAGAAGAACTTAAGAGAAAGTATTCCCAGTGACACATTTGCAAAGAAATACTGATTAAAAGCCTAACTTATATAATTGATATTATTTATGCTTTTCACTAATACTTGCTGTAATGAATTTAGAACAGTTTTAACTGGATGTTTATAAAAGGATTTCAAATGTTCTTACTTTGAAACTTTTTGATCTCTTTTAGGGTATTCCTGGTACGTGATAGCCAAAGTAACCCCAAAACTTTTGTATTGTCACTGAGTCATGGATTAAAAATAAAACATTTTCAAATTGTACCAGTAAGTAAGTTTTTTCAGTTTATACATGGAGTTGTAAAACCAAAAAAATTGAAGAACTGTGGTAGAATATGGATGGATTTTTTCTTCTTTTGTTGTTTTATGGGAGATGTAAACATCATACCTGCATCACTAAATATAATTAGTATTCTTTAGTAGAGTTGAATGTTTTTGAGCTTTGCTGTTTGATTTGTTCTAAAGCTTGACTAGTATTATGAAATCCTAAAAAGTTTCTTGAAAAACTAAACAAATCTGTTTCAACTGGAATAGAAGCAACCCTGATGGCATGAAAATCATGTATTAAGAGAGTTCATGTTTCCTTTTACTTTTCAGTATGTACACAATTTCTAAGTCATCTGTTTTGGACTGCCTCCATCATGTGTCCATATCTCACTGAGTCTTCTGTTAAGGATATTTTCAATATTTGTAGTCAGACATATTTTGTTGACCTCTCTTGTTACTGTGGTATATTCAGAGGAACAACAACAAAAAAATCATTATCTAGTCCAGCTGCTTTATATGTAAGCTGGAAGTTACTAAGCTGAAATCATATTTCTGTTAGTTTTCATTGAACATACTGTCCAGTTATCCTGAGAGAATGGTTAGCCATCCTCATTGCTTCCACTCTCTCAAAAGGTGGTTTATGTGGGTTTCCTTACCTGCTGCATCTCTTGAGTAGAGAAATACTTGAGCATTTTGCATTTTGGCCACAGATGCTTGACGTAACTGAGCAGACCCAGAGCTTTTTTATCTCTCTTTACAAGAACCTTTCTTCCAGACCAGATAATACTCTAGCTTCCATGTATCTTCCTGCTGAAGTTTCTAGCAGATTCTGCTGTTTCTCAGTAGAAATTAGTGGCACTATTTTTTTTTCTTTGTCTGTTGATTCGCTCTGATCATTCACCAAATTTCTGTATGCCTTACCTAGGGCTTGTAGCTAATATTCTCTACTAAAAAAAGTTCATGTAGAATAAAACTGAAGCATTATTTGAGAGGAGGAAAGAAGTTGATCAGATTAGCTATAAGAATTGTCCAGGATTTTGTTGTGTTTAGGTACAGAATATGGAGGATTCCTTCATCCAAAAGTGATAATTATGGACTGGATCCCACGGGATCATCAACATATAATCCTTGATACGAATCCCAGGTGTAAGATCTCTGTGCATTCATTGACTGTAGTCACTTCTAGTATTTACTTTGGTGTAATTGTTGTGTGGTTTAGAAAACCTTCTAAACCCCATACAAAGAGTATATGATTCTAGTTCATTGGGATGTCCTTTAACTCTCAAATTTAGGAGACCACTTTCCCTTTCCCTATCATGAAACAGACCCTCTCTTCTCTAAGTGCAGGTGTAGCCGGACACTGCAGTTATCTTCAGTTTCCTCTGAAATGTATGTTTCTCTTCTTCCCTTCATTAGAATGTGCTAAAACCTTGCTCTCCTGTTGTGGAATCTTTGGATGAACCAGGAATTCTTATTTTTGATGTAGTTGTCTACAGACTTGGGGCACATTTCCCATGCTGTTCATCGAGAAGACCTGTATCACTTCATTGCAAAACTTGACTTACTTGAATTGTTTTTTAACTAAAGCAATTTCTCCTATGATAGCAGCCAGAAAAAATAAATCATGATGAGATCAGCTTAATCCAGACAGAGTCAGCATGGAAGCTGTTGTCCCCCAAATATTGGCATATTCCTTTCTGTCAGTTTCTGGTTGCATTCAGTACCCTCATTGCATTCTCAATACCCTGACTTAAATGTGCTCTGGTTTTGCTAGAACAGTGTCCTTTAAAGATTTCAGAAAATTGTTGTTTAAGGGAGGAAGGGTTTTGGTTCCAGTTGCTGCTGATCTAAATGAAGTGATCATTTTCTAAGAAACAAGGCATTTTATATTACTGTAGTAAAGTCATAGCTTATTAGTTGAAGATCAAGGTTACCTCTTTGAATTTCAAATTCTACTGTTCTAAACACTTACCTGTTTCCAGCCATTGTAAAGGCAAACTTTCTTACTAAATATAAACAAATAAATGTAATTTACAAAGCCTTTTTACAAGGTAAAAACAATCCAATCTCTAAATGAATTATTTTTCTCTTGTATTTTAGGTTGCTTCAGGTTATGCTGCACTTCAAAATGTCCCCTTTTAGACAGGGTATGCAGCTTGCTAGTTCATGCCCCACCCATGTAAACAGGTGCCTTGTGTTAACATTGGCAACCTGTGCAACAGGTATTGCAGGTGGAATAGATTGTAAAAAGTTCAGAAGGAAACCTTGGGATACATTTGGAATCCTGTACTATGAAAATTGGAGAGCTTGTTAGTTGAAAGGTATTTTTCAGCCTTTGCACTCTGAGCTGATGCAAGTTCACTTCAATGGATTCTGTCCTGAAATTTTATCCATGGGAAAGATGAAGAGTTTATATACAGTTCTGGTACTATTTTTTTCTAATAAATGTTTTCTCCTAACAACCTTCTTAGCTTGCAGAAGATGCTAGGTTCTTGAGCAACAGAACTTTGATATGAGTTTTTACTTTGCAAAATACTGATAACTTTAAAATTAGCAATCTGTCTGGTATTCTTTTCAAGGAAATAACTTATTAGGAGCATAACAGACATTTGAATTGTTAACTCTCCTTGCCTGCAGTGTGTTGGCAGGAAAATTGCATGCATAAAGAATGTCCAATGAATGATAATCCATTTTCAGGTTTTTGGCTGGAGCACAGGAGTTCACACATTCTCACATTGGTAATTCCTTAACTAGCAGAGTTTGACCTGGTTTGACCAAAGTCTGAGAATAAAGAAATTACAAACTACTTCCAGTCATGGTAGAAAGGGGTAGAATAACGAGGAGTCATAAGCAGTTCAACAACTGCTTCAGATAAAACTTCTTAATTACAGGTAAGACAGCTGATTATATCTTCTCCTTTCCCCTGTATTCAAGTAGGGTAGCTGCATCTTTCCCTAGCACACCATCTGCTACTCCATGCTAGCCCTACCTCAGGATCCTCTGTTCAATACTCTTTCAATCTTGTATCTTTTCCCCCTTTTCTTTTTAGAAATAGTTTGAGTAGATTTTTTCACCCTATATTTACATGAATACCAAGTAGTCACTATTTCACTAATCCTCTTTATTAGACATATCTGCAGTAGAGGAACTAAATCAAGAAATTATATAGTCAGCAGTGCAATACAAATTGTGCAAGAGCTAACATTCAGTATCTTAGAAGAGGGAAATAGTGATTGCAAATTTTTAAGCATCTAAGAGTTAAAAGGAATCTTTCACGGTATCTGTTGAAATTTCTTCTTTCTCTTCTATTTCTGTGCTAATGTGTGTTTGGAGCTGCAGCAATTCTTCCCCCTACAACAAAGAAGTGCTGGAGCAAGCATGTCCCTCTTGTGATGGGTAGTGTCTTGTGTAGTTAATAGTACCCAGTACATCACTGCGCTGGCGTGTAGCCTCATCTCACCTTACAAAAGTGAAAGAAAATCACGGAAATGAATGGAGCAAGGGTTGAAATTTATGAGTAACTTCAAACTTGGTTTCTTCATGTTCCTCTGTAAGAACTCAGGATTGGTATTAACCCCAGCTGTAATTCTAAAGCAAAGGCATGAAGTAGTATTATTAATGCAGAAAGAGTATTCCTATACTTATTTAACTGTTCTTTTTAGGTGTGTACTTGAAGTCAAATAATACATTGTTTTCCTATTGGTCTTTTTAAAAAAAAATCTTTTCTTTAAGATGTGTAAATGATCACTGTATTTTTTCTGCTCACAGTAGTTGTAAGATTACAAATATGTTGGTCTGTAAGAACACTTCTCAAACAAGTATTCAAGTCAGAAAAAAATACCGTAGCAAAAGAAGATTTTATTGAATCTTGTTTTTCCATTTTTACAGTTGGAAGATGATGGGAAGCTATTCTATACCCTCGATGATGGTCATACCAGATTTACTGATCTCATCCAGCTAGTGGAATTCTATCAACTTAATAAAGGAGTGCTGCCTTGCAAGTTAAAACACTATTGTGCACGGATTGCTCTTTAACCAAAGCATTTGTTGTTTCATCAGAGAGAAAGGAAGATGCTAGTACACTTTTTCCCCCAAAGGCAATTTGTATAGCAAAAAGGGGGGGAAACCCCATTGCATTGTAAAGATTCTATGTTTAAGCCGCAAAAAAAAGATTAATTTATATTCTATGTAGATAAGAACTTTGCTTTGTGATTGTCACAGCAAAATTAACTTTATGGTTTTGAAAAACCATTTTTCCTATGTAATTCTTTAGTGTTGTCTTGGACTTGCTGGGTTTTCTTTTCATCTGAAAACAGTTTTGAAAAATATTGTGTAACTCCTACAAAAATATAACTGAAGGAAGATCTTTGTTCTAAGGTTTAAAATTAACTTTTTTCTCTATAAATGTTTCTCATAATTTCTGTTCATCACATAAAAGAATAACATTTACTGTGGCAAGGATCAGAAGCTGAACTGCACATTTTATTTGTAAATAAAATGAATAAATATTTTGCACTATATTTTTGAATGCTACTTTGAGGATTATCATATCCAAAAAGTGAAAAATCATTAAAATCACTTATAACTGCTCAGTTGTATTGAGTTGTGCTATTCTTGTTGTAATATTTTAAAGGATTTTTTTCTAATCTAATGACTAAATCTACACCTTCATACAGGGCTGGACTGTCACTTATTTGGCTGTGAAATGTATGAACATGCATAATTATTATGTAGTGTGTAATGTGGTTCAGTGTATACCTATAATCTCTGACACAAAGAGAGGCAGAAAGACCTGTTAAGTACTGTGGATCTTTGCACAGTTCAGGAAGGAATCAATTTCAATTGCCCTAAAAAAAATAAAAAGTAATGCTATAATTGTTGTAAATTATCAGTTATTTACAATACTTACAAATAAAGGTAAATCCAGCGGACTTTGCTGAAAACCTCATGAAAGTCTATTTGTAGTCAGTTCCTAGATTATTTTATTATTTATTATAAAATAAAAGTGTCAGTTTAGCTATCAGTTAATCAATCTTTACAGATTATCACGTATCTAACATTCCAGCTAAAAAGAACTGTGCCAGTCCACCAAATCAAATTTTGCACCACAGCATTAGGAACTAATTTTGGTATTTGTGTTTTGAAAGACAGTAGTATCCTTGAACAAAAACTCGAGTGCAGTGGGACTTGGGAAAGAGGCATCCTCATCCTGATGCTTTGGTATCCAAGAGATTTGATCTTGTTGAGAAGATTCAGGACATTGTCCTGGGTATCTTTACAAAGGGTAAAGGCTGGAGTGAAATCAGTGTTTGAAGATGGGCCATCACACTGAATCCAGCTCCCCCTTCCTGTGCTTGCTTGAGGTCCATGGCTGCCAGCCACAGCAGCTGCTCTGCTGCAGGAGGAGGTGGGGAGAAGGTAAAGGAGGCCTGGGCCAGAGATGGAGCCGCTGGGCCCCGAGGCACAGCGGAGCCGGGATGTGTCAGCTGCCAAGGTCATGGACATGGAGGCTTGAGAACAGTGTGGTAACTGTAGCCTGTGGTTTTGTTATTGTGTGTCTCTGGAAGGCAAGCATAATAACATAATACTGTGATACTTAATTTACCGACTTGATCCACACATCACTGACCTTTTCCTCTGGTATGCAAATGCAGTTTTTAAAGCTCATTAAAAAAGCAACTCTTCCTAATGTGTACCAAAGATGCAACATATGTGGTGCCTAAGCTCATTACATTAGGAAAGCTTTGTAAAAATCTTTACAGTCTAATAAATTTAACTCTTAAACCTCAAACATAATTTCAAATTGTACTTAAAAAATAATTTTAATTAAAACCGCGTCAGGTTTGGTTTAATAATGTGGTTACTTCTCAGGTAGTTTTATTTCAGATGTTGATGTAGAATAAGAAGAAACATTCTCTGCATCCCTTTTTAAAATCATCTCTTGACAAATGTCTATTGTCAATTGTAGTCCATTTCTACTTCGACATGTGAAAGCTTCGCTGTAATTTTTATTTGCATTTATGTATTCATGCTTGGCAGAGAAGCCACCTGCTCAGTGAGTGAGTACCTGTCACCTTTGGACCTATCAGAAAAGAAAAGAATGTAGGTATTATATCACATGGTGGAGAGACATCAACCTTCAAGAAGCTTTGCCTGCTTTTTCAGTTTTTGTTTCACAAGTGAAATTGAAAAAAGCCAAAAAACAAAATGAAACCAAAATAATAATAATAAAAATGCTCAAGTAAAATCAAGTATTGCTTAATGACCATGGGATTTGAACATTTGAGCTGTCAAGTATTCAAAACTTTCTTATACTGCAAAGCATTTCCTCCTGCATTTTGACAGCTCTCTTAATTAAAATCTAAACTGAAATGTTGCTGGGAATACATAATCACTTTTATATGATGTGTATACCTTTTGTGGATTCTGTTGTTGTTTGTGACTATGCCAGAAAAAAACCAAACCACTAAAACTAATAAAATCTAGTTTGCTGTTTAAATGACTTCACAGGCTACCTCCTTGTTTAAATATTACACAAGGAACAAGCATGAGGAGGTAGTCTTAATGTGTAAAAGCAAAAAATCAAACAACACCTGTCAAAACTCGAATATTCTGATATCCCAGACTTCTTCCTAAATGGTACAAGTGGTTGAAATATGACTTTCAAGGTCCTTGCTTGCCACCAGTGAGAACAAAACAGCAAGGAATTTCTATGAGATCAGCCAGGATATGTCTGACCATAAAGTTCTTTGGGGGTGTAGGCAATGCTATTTAGACAGAATTTCAGTGTGTTAATTGTCACTTCTAATTAGGAATACTACACTTTGGTGCCCACCTTCACAAAGAGAATTGGCTAATCAGGAGCTGTTAACAGCTCAGGAAGAAATCAGTACTATTTTGAGCAAGGCAGTCTATCTGTCTCCAACATTTGCTTCTCTACAAAATGTGGGCAGTTTTATATCTACCTCACAGAATACTGATGGACTGCTTTTTAAGGAAAAACAAAACCCCAAAAAAATCAACAAACAACAGAACAGTAGAAACTGGTGTTATTTGCAGAAGGTTTTTTAATACTTAAATGATACGTTTTTACCTTTACTTGATGCCAAAACACCTAGGTATGAAGCATAGCATTTGAAAAACTCTTCATGTTTTCTTCAGATTTAAAAGTTTATGCTTCTCTGAGTGTTTATGTGTAGTGCACTGCCAAGAAGAGAGAACTGAGCTTGCCATGTAGAAGAACCAGAAGCAGTATAAGTGCACAAGCCTCGGTTGCTATCTGGGGTAATTAGCCCTGCAGGGGTATGCTCTGTGAGATGTGAGCTAGTGCAGAGATTGTGCTAAAGCTCAGCATTGTATTTGTTGGCATGCCCTTTGTGCCTTAGTTTCCAATCTAAAAATCTTCTTGGCTCAAAGGAGATTACAAGTTAATTCACTGCTGTTTCATAAGGCACATACATACACGGACGGAATTAAGGTTGCAGGGGCAGCATTAAGTGACACTTTTAAACTTCTGAGTGTTTTACTTAACAATCTTATTAAGTCACTTGATGAATTTTTTGAAATGTAGTGAGTCTTTGAGTCATCCAACTAAATGTTTTGAAGGAGAGCTTTAACCCATTAAATAAAAGAGGATTATGTATGTAACTAACTACAAGTGGGATCTTGCAAGGATAATTGAATGTCTGTCAAATGTTGTCTGTTACAGCCTGCTCTAAGAATTGTAGCATTTTGTAATTCCCTGGGGGTAGAATTGTTCATAGTGGGCTTGCAGTATCTCATTTTAAGTTAAAATCTGCTTATTTCAAGTGAATAGCCTTTTTTGGTTGTTGTTTAAAAGCTACTCATCTTCATCTAGACAGAAGCCCCTCATTCATCAATTAGTTTTAACTGTTGAAACCTATTTATTAGCTGGGGCTTGCAGATCAATCTAGCATTTGTCTGTAAGAAATCTTATATGTAATTTTTGTTACCTTTATTTAATTAGTTTAGAAAAAGACAAAGGAATTTACAGATTACATCAGCATTTCTGTTTGATTAGAAAAACAATTATTTATATGACTGTTCTGGAATTTCAGAGTACTATTCTAATACTCACACTATAATGCATTCCATTTCTAATTTCAACTTTGTACCCGAAATCATCGAAGATAGGACATACCCCATTACTTGAATATACTTGCAAGCTTTCAGAGGTTAAACACTTATGGTCTATGCATAATCAATTTGTATGGTAGTGCAATTAATGTTAACTTTAATGAAATGCATGAATATTTAAAACTTAATGAATCTGACTTTACAGCACGCTTTACAGCCTGGCTCACATATGTGAACAGTATTGACTGTTGGCCTCTGGATGTCAGCAGTGTATCACAAAATTCCTGCAATCAGCCACTGTTTTCATGCTTCCTCCCAGAAATATCTGTGACTTGTGGTCTCTGCACACCTCCAGAACACCCAGTGCTTTTTCCTCTTATAAATTATTCACTTCCTCTGTACCAATTAGTTCTACCAGTTGCTAGGTTTGTTATCAAGTTAAGCTTCAAGACAAGAACCTGAACTCAATGAGTGATTAAAAATTTATTAGCAGAGATGATTAAATATGCAGATAGTCTGTGAAGCTTGTTCTTGAAACCATTATATTACCTTTTTAATACTAATGATTTGTATAATTAATTTTATAAAAGCCTGAAAGTCTTTTAAAAAAATTCAGAGTAGGACATAAAAGGGAAGAGATTAAATGCAGAGGAGGCAGTGAACCTGAGCATTAAAACAGCTCATTCACATGTATAGGCAATAAAGTGATTTCCTTACAGGAATAGTTTGTGGTTTTTCTTCCCCTCTGCTAAGTTGATTATTTTATTAATCTTTTAAGCAATTTGGGAAAACTCTTATCAACTAGCGAGTCGTATTTTCAAAATAGAACGTGATGTGATAAACACTGATAATACAGACGATTCCCCAGATCTTTACAATTACAACATTTAAGCACATGCTGGATTTAGGCATGTGAGGAGCCCCAGGGCTTTCTCAGGAAGGAGGGTACAGGGGCATTAATGCCCAAGGTGCCGCTGGGCAGCGTGGCCAGTGCCAGGCGAAGCTCCTGAGGGAGGGCCGCCCTCACGCCGTGTTCTGAGCGGTGGGAGGGGCGCAGGGCCCTGCGGCTGTGCCCGTGCCCGGCCTGGCGGGGGCGGGCAGCAGGGAATCCCCGGAGCCTGCTGCTGTTGAACCTGCGGGGCTGGCCCTGGAGGTGGGCGTGTCCTCCTTTCCAAGGGGGAAAGAAAATAAATGGCTTTACTGCCCCTTAAGGGAGTAGCTGGAGCAGAAGTCAGTCCTGGGGCCAGGCTTCTTGCCTTCCATGTTCCTGAGAGAAGCAAGCCATCAAGGCGGGAGCTGTGGCTGCAGGCAGCCAAGGGTGCCGACATGACACAGCTTTTGGCATCTACTGGTATGTGCAGTGAGCAGGATGTGAGCTGGTTTGTAGCACCTCTGTGAGAGGGCTCAGGAGGTAATGAGACCTGGCCACACACTGGGAGCTGAAGCATGCCGGGGCCATGAGGGAGGCTTTGGGGTGAGCTGCCATCCCAGCAGGGTGGGCAGTGCTGGGTGAGGAGCACAGTTCAGCACTCTGCAGCAGGGAGAACCCAAGTTCTCTGTTCTCTCCCTCTCCTTCCAGCTCTGCCTGGTGCAGTGCCACCAAAGGCCATAGCTGATGGCCCAGGCACACCACAGGAGTGAGGTGCTGCAGATGAGGCTTGAAGGAAGGTGAGGGCCTGTCCCTGCTTCTCCTGGAGGGCCTGGACAAGGGGGTGGAAGCTGCCCAGCCTCCTGCAACCCCAGCAGCTGTGCCTCAGTTTGGGTTTCTAGGCCTGGCTGCAGAAGGCAGCACAACTGTAGCAAAACCTTTACTGGAGTGAGACCCAACGATAGTGTTTGCATTGCTGTCCCCACTGAGCTTGCATAGCTAGCAGCTCACTGGGGAGGATAATTCTAAGTAAAAATTGTTGTTCTTTGGGTAAAATAGAAGGTGTGCCTCTTTGAATGTGAGAAATTAAGACTGTGAACTAGGAACTTAGCAGAAGGCAGTCTTTGGGAAGCATTTCTGCAGTGCTCCTGGAGATGCATTGTACATGGGTGTTCTTGCTCTGAGCTAACTCAAAACACGACTTTTGACAAAGATAATTCAGCTTCCCCTTCTAGTGTACCAGTCACCTCCTTGGGGACAGGGAAAGGAGCAGGTGAAAAATCATTTGCTAGAGTAAGAATGTTGATGGAAAAATGTTGAGAGCATGTTGACCGAGGTGCTTCCTGCTTTTCTCCTTGTGGCTGAAGTTGAACAAAGAATGAGTGTTTAGTTCCCCATTCCTGAATATGGTATAGAATGCTGTGTTGCTGTGTGAGGTCATGAGTTTAGACTGGTTTTTAGTGTCAGTGAAAACTTTCTGAAATGAAAAAGTCCTTAAACTGAGGGAAATGAAATATATAATTTTAAATTCCTTTACAATGTGAGAGAAAAAACACGTGAAGCTTTCATAGTTTGTGGGTTTGTTTTATTTTGTTGCTAATTTTTAGTTTGATGTGGTAATTTTTTAACAAAAAAACTTGTTCTGCTAAATAGTGTGGAACTTTGCAATTGCCAAATCTACAACCTATACTAAATGTTCAAGTTCTGAGAAATAACTCATGGAAAAATATCTTCTGATGATGGATGTGAGGTCAGCTATGCAAACTAAAATATTTTTTCCCCAGCTATATGGTATAGGGCTGTGGTGCTCAGACCATATGCATAGCTAGTTATTTTTAGGCATTTAAGGAGAATGTAAAGGAGGTGATATGTGTAGGAGGATGGAAGGGTACTGAGAGAATTTTAAGAGATGCTAACACTTGGAACGACAATAGATATGCTATTGGAGTGATTTTTCCTAACCTGTACACATCACGTCTGGAAGGGTTTGCTTCCGTGCTAAACAATTAGAAGTCTTCATTTTTTAAATGATGTACGTACATCTTTGTGTGCTGTGCCTAATGCTACAGATTTCTGTATGCTTAAGATAATGCGTGTAAGTGTTGGCAGGATCAGAGTCAAAGATGTCAAAAATAACTTGGAGGGCTTGTGGAAATTTACAAAGTGTAATAAGGTGATACTTCAATTGGTGCTGAAGTGGAGATTGTAGCTGATATTATTTTTAATGATGGACTGTGGTCACTGGGTTCACTGTGACTGAACAATATCCATCTCTATTTTTGAAGTAAATGAAGAGCAGTATATGAAGTTGAACTAAAAATTAAGAATGTTTTCCTCTTGTACATTGGTATTGCTCTTTATGCTTATTATCCTGCATTGTGTGTGCATAAGAAGAAGAAACACTGAAAAACCCCAACCAAACCTCCCTCATGCTGGCCCTGAGCATCCCATAAGGAAAGAATTTGCAGTAGGAATCTATATTTGAAGCAGCCTTGGCCTTGTGAAAGTGTAAGATGTGTGACACTTTTAAAGAAAAAGTTCTTCATTCCTCATCACTGTCAAGGAATGATCTAATTGTTTCTGTTGCTTTGCTAGAAATAAAACTAACGAGCTGATTCAGAGTACCAGCAGTACAGGTGGGGCTTAAAAGGGTTTTCCCATGGAAAAGAGGTACCGCTCAGTTGTATTACCCCTTGGTAAAGGTAATGGGAGTTGGCAACAAACAAATTCTAGACTGTTCTGTGGTGAAGTGAAATGCTTATTTGTCTGCAGGAATGCGTGCTCTACTTCTGCTTCTACTTCCACTTGAAATCAGGCCATATCACTCAGCATGGATTTAGAAACACAGGGAAGAATGAATTCGCTTTTGCCATTATATTTATCCAAGGAGTTGCAAGAGTGTTAACTATTGATGTTCTTCTCAGCTTTCAACTTATGTTTTCTTGTGTATATAATTCTTTCTAATCACATTTTATTAGCTGCAGAAATTAATTTCTTGAGTATTTTTGTAATTTATATTCCTAGATATTTTTCATTAGAAAAGAGGTTTTTTGTTCTCTGAATAAATTTTTGATACAATCTGGAAAAAGCATTGGTTTTGTAGTTGCTGAATCTAGTGCTGAAAGTGAGATACTTAATGGATTAATGCATATGTACTGTTCAGGATGTTTTCAAAGTTGTAACAGTAGGAGAAATGTGTATTTGATCTATTACGGACTCTTCACAAATAAGTGTGATGGTGGAGAAATTCTGCTATGTTAGGTTATACAGACCAAATAAAAAAAAATCAATTTTCAGGTAACTGACCATCTCTATAGTGGAATGGTTTGCCTTTATAGTATATAAGAGTGGTTGTGGGGAGAACAAGAGAAGAAAAACTAAACAAACAGGGATCTCCCAAAGAAGAGAACAGCGATGATGGATCTAGAGGAAACAATCTCCAAGTAAAAGCTACAGAACTATGGATGTTTAGCCATAGTGATCTGTAGCAGTTTGAACCTTAAAAGGAGAAAAGTGAATGAGAAGATGCAATGGAATACATTAGAGAACAACTACTTCAGCTGCTTGGGGTGCGGAAGGAGTCTTAATCTGTTTGACCCATAATTGAGACATTCTTGAAGGGATAGGTATGAATCTGAAATCCCCTCTGTCAGCGACTTGTGGAGTCTCATGGAACAATTCTGAATTAGTGAAGCACTGATATTTTTACTGGATAATTCTCAATCATCACTTGGCAGCCTGATGTTGTTGGGGAAGTTTTGTTCTGAGGGGGTTGTGTGGATTATCTGAATCTAAACATCTTATGCTCTGCCTAACAGAAACAGTATAAACTGGAGACAGGTGGAAAGATGGTGAGACAGAAGTGAGGTGTACACATCCCATGGGTTGCAGTTGTGAGGCCTGAGCAAAGAGGAAGAGACTAGTAAGAATTCTTCTATTTACTCATTTTGCACCATTTGGTGTGATACTATGTAATTTAATTAAAATGCAGCGGTCTTGTGACTCTATTCTGGCTTAGATTTCTGGCTGAAGATATGGATCTATGCTTGTTAGGAGTTAGCTTTGACAATTGTTACTTGAAAGTTTTATTGGAAGCCAACTTTGAAGTGTTGAAGTATTTGAATGTGCTGTGAAGTTTACTTTTAAACTTTGCTGTGATATCTCTGTTGAAGAGTAGCTTAGATATTTAAAAAAAAGTAGAAAGGTGGAAACCACATATGTAAGCATGTTAACTTTTTATTAAAATAAATCATTCCAGGAGACCTCATTAAGCCAGGATGATATTCTAAAAGTGAATATACATGTTGACAGCTACACCCATAAATTTGAAAACTGCAAACATGTTCAGCATAAAGCCATTTTTGAAAAAAATCTGTTGCTCTGCCCTTGTACTAATTTAAGAATTGTTCATTCATTCTGATTTTTATAGTTTCTTTTCACATATATAACTGGGACAGTTTAAAAGTGCATTATAGAATCAGTCGTGATGTCACAAACTTCATAATGCAGATGATTATTTTTAAAAATGCATAATTTGCCTACAGGCTCAAAATATCAAATAAACTCAATAATTCCGGTATTTTCTTTTTTAAACAAATGAAATGACCTGTCCATAAACTGTACCTCTGTACAGTATTCTTGCAAAGAATTTCTGTTCCCCAGGAATCATGATGTGAGTTTAAATTGTTTGGCTCTAGCAGTAGGTTTGGTGAAGGGGTTCTCTTGCTCTATTCCTGCTCTATCTGGACATGTAATAGTCTTCACAGGCAGCACAAGATCATCTTGGACAGTCTCGTCTTTTGGTGCCTTTCTGCCAGAGGACATTTAAGGTACGCCCATATTTAAGATAATTTCATTAAAGTAGGGGCTTCATATCAATGTAGTTTGTGGAAGTCTAATTGGTACAAAGGGAGATGAGTATTCTGTCTGTGGATGCAGATTCTGAGGCAAAGTAAACAATCAGTCCTGACCTCAGGTTTGTTTTCTCACGGGTGTGGGAGGAAGGAGGAGGAACGAATCACTTGTCTGCTCTGTGTGGGTGGAACCAAGATGGTATTTAGAAGATAGAATAATTTTAAGTGAAGATAGTAATGAGAAATCCCACCAGAAAGAGCACAGGAAGATGGCAAAAAGTCATCAGGTGATGGAGAGGATCTGAGCAAGGGACAAGACCATGGGTTGAAATGGTTCTTGGGCATTAAGAAACACAAAGTATGTTTTTGTTTGTTTGTGTTTGTTTTATTGAGGGGAGGTGGGTCCTTTTATTTTTGAGTAGGTAGGTAGTTTTGTGGTTACTTTAATATCTAAAATGTTTGTGTGCAATCTAATTACTTGAATTTTGTCATACTTAGCAAAGAGCTTCTAGGTTCTACATGATACTGCTTTGTTTGGGAAGGATTTGCTATTCATGCTCAAATGTATGTTACCTTAGATCTTCTGACAAATGACCAGGGCTGTGTTGTTTTCCCCACTACCTGAATTAAAATATTTTTCATAGAAAATAGAGTTTTCTGTATTTCCTTCTGGGCAGTGATGTAATAAGAAACAGGAGAGACAGAGGAAGGGTGCCAAAATAATTTGATGACACTTGAGATGATTTAGTACAGTGCCAACAGAAACAGTGTTTGTGAGAGAGATTTTGATACATTAACTGACCTGTCATAGTGTAGTTGTTCAAAACTTTTGATAGGTGGATAGTATGTTTACATTGATGACAAATGAAAGACAGAGGCAGTACTATCCTCAAGGATTCACATTAATTTGTGCGTGTTTGTGTATTAACAGGACTCCAGTTCAGACTTTGTCTTCACAGCCAAAAACCCCCAGTTTTGCTACAGAAAGGCTGTTAGGTATGCGCACTGCAGAAAATAAATCTGCATGGAGTAAAGGAAATCATAAAACCTACAGAGTTCCTGGACAGTACTGACACAGATTCTTTCTAATGAAATTAATTGCAGACGTAGTTGTGCTGTTTCTTGTCTCCTCCAATCTAACTGAATGCAAGCACCTCAAACAGGCTTTTATTAGTGAATATTAGTGGAAACCATCTGGTAAAGGAGAATCTGTGCAAAGCACTTCCTTATCTCTAATTAGTCTCAAACAGATTTTCATCTCTCATTATATTATATGTTATTTGCGGGTAGTGGGAAGAGGAATGAGTAAATTGATTATCTCAATCAAGTGTGTCAGCAGCAGTTCTCAGTGAATCCCAGCACGTTACTACTTTCCTATGTATTGAAGTAATCTGCTGCCTCAATTTTATTATTTGTAATGCATTCTGGTATCTTTGATATGAGCAGGGCAGGGAAACAGCTCTCAGTCTGAGTGGGTTGTGTTTGCTGTTTGTTTTTCATTTTTGAGGTTTTCTTGGGTTTGTTTTGTTTTTTTCTGGTGTTGAGTAATAAAAAGTCAAAACCTAAACTTATGCATCCAAATTACAATGTCCAAAGGAGGACCATGAAAATGTGTGAAGGATCTGGAGGGGAAGCCTTATAAGGAGCAGCTGAGGTAAACCTGGAGAAGGGGTGACCCCATTGCAGTCTTCAATGTCCTCATGAGGGAAGCTGGAGGGACAAGTGTGATCACTCTTGTGACCAGTGACGGGACCTGAGGGAATGGCATGAACCTGCGTCAGGGGGGATTTTGGCTGGATATCAGGAAAAGCTTCTTCACCCAGGGGGTGGTTGGGCACTGGGATGGGCTCCCCATGGAAGTGGTCACAGCACCAAACCTGACAGAGTTCAAGAAGGCTTTGGACAATGCTCTCAGGCACAGGGTGTGACTCTTGGGGAGTGTTCTGTGCAGGGCTAAGAGTTGGGCTTTATTATCTTGATGGGTCCCTTCCAACTTAGCTTTTTCTGTTATATTATGCGTAGGAGATTCTTTATGTAGTAGACACCCAAGAAAAAGTGAGGCTTCAAAGAATAGTGGCTTTTGCACATTGCCCTCAGCTGACACGTCCAAAATCATATAATGATAATACTGTGGACTTCAGGTAGTAACATTCAAGATTTCCTATCCAAGTTTTAGAGCTTGGGATAGAGCCAAAGACAGATCTAGACCAGGGCAACTAACAGGTTAGGAAAAACAGTAGTGGCAGAGAAAGGTCTAGAGTGATGCTGTATGAGGATAAGCAGCACTGGCACTGAAGAAGGGAAATAAAACACTGTAGCCTACAGCTAGTAACACATTAGTCTGACCTAAACATTTCTGTGTTGTCTGGTGTTTGTGCTGGAAAAACATCTTTAGAAGGAAGAACAATAAAGGCTCATCATGTCAAGTTGATGAATGTGGAATAAATATATTTCTGTGGAAGATTTTCAGTTTTTCTCTGCTAACCAAAAAAGACTAGAGTTTTCTGCAAAGATAATAGTGAGCAGGAGTACATGAAACCAGAAAAGAGCACCAAAGAAGTAGGTGCCTGCCACTTAAAAATTGTAGCCACTGAGGTGTCTTCCACCTAAAAATTGAGATATCTGCCTCTTCATTTACTGCTGGTCCTGGAGATGGATGGAAACAAATTTTACTGGTGTGGTACACTGAAGTCAGAGAGGGAAGTGTGCTTACAGTTATTTGTTTTCCACTGAACATTAAACTATTTTTAAGACAGCAGACTTAAAAATCATTCCATGAACATGTTCAGGTGTTAGACTCTTGGTACCCAGCAAGACATATTCTGAAGTACAACCTATGTACTGTGTCCATACTAACAGAGTGTAGCAGTGTACAAAATGTGTGCTGTGAGTACTTTTAATGGTGTTTAACTGTGACTGTTATGTGCATACTCTTTCATTATTTATAATGCAAAGGATGGTGTGTCTTTGAGCAAGCATTCATGTTCTTTTTGTTCTCCTGCCATGTACAGGAGTTATCAGTCAAATAAGTAAACAGTGATGTTTTTATATAGGCCAACAGATCTTTAGGTGATGCATTATACCTAGACTAATATCTTTTCATGTAATGGTCTGTAGGTTTGGTTTTGGTTTTGTTGTTGTTGGGGTTTGTTTGTTTTTGTTCTTTGGGTTTTCTGTTGTGTGTGGGGGGTTTGTTTTGTTTTTGGGGTTTTTTATTGTTTAGTTTTGATTTGGGTGGTTTTTTTTTTGCAACACAAGCTGCCCTTGTAAGGGAGAAGAAAATAGATGGAGCTGGGGAACTGAGCAAATATGACCATATGGCAGCATATCCCAGCATATTCTTCCAGATTCTGCTGGGTAAATAATAACAGTAAGACTTTATGGTATAAAATAGGTTCTATAGCTAGGCCCATTTTCTTAAGGGCAGTTTAAAAAAACTGTAAACCTTTAGTATTAATTTTATATCTAGTCAAAACTACCTAGGTATGTACAGTTCCTTGTTAAACCTACTTTTCCAGTTAGCTTACTTTAAGTTTTCAGTACTTTGGCTTATAACTGGAGGTAAGGGCCCATGCAGATGAGTTAAAGCTATTATTTCCTTTGGGTTGAAGAATTATTTTGATGTATCCTCTCTCCTGTGAAACCTTCTGCCCCAAACTCCTGCATCTGGGAAACTGTTGATGGTTGTCACAGGTAGAAATGCAAGCTGACTGGTTCTGCAGGAGAGATGGAGAAAGCACAATGGAGCACTGAAGAGATGAGATTAAACAAATTGAAAAGAGGAGTACCTGTTGCTTTTAGGAACAGCTACTTTGAGACTAAAGGTTTCTCCTCACCTCATTCCCAAAATGCTGGATGTCCTTTTGTAACCAGTCTGTCATTAGAGACCTTCTTTCAGCAACCTACACCTTGTCTGTTCTTAATTAGTAATTACTGGACTATGAACTATTGGCAGCTATTTGGTCCCATTTATACTCTTGAATTCCACTCCCTCTCAGGCAAAGAGTTGTAGTTCCTATTATATGGAGAAAGTTCTTTGTGTCTTTTTAAACATGCTTTTTGACATGTTGACAAGCAACAAGTAGTGAGCAGGTGATGTCCTTTACTTCAGCAGTTGTTACTTTATAGATATGGATGAAACTCTGCTGGGAAAGAGAGAAGTTGAAGAGTTGAACTGTCTCCCTTTTGAATGCTTTCTGTATTCCTCTTGGCTCTTCAATGAGGTGGTCAGAGCTACATTTAAAAGAAAAGGTTTGTGAGTATTTGGACTAAAAAATTATATAGTAATTTTACTTTTTTTGTTTTCTTGTTTTCCCTTGGTTTTTTTCTTTTTCAGTTTTTAAAACTGTTTATTTTTTGTGGCCTCTGAGAATTGAACTGGTGTTTTTGTTGTGGTAGTATCTAACTGCTGCCTAATCATTGCATATGCATGCCTCAGGGTTATTCTTCCCCAATACTTTGAATTCAAAGACACTTTATTTCCCATTTAAAAAGAAAAAAATGGTTACTGTAGAAGTAGATTATGGGTATACATGAGAGAGGATGTCATCCTGCCTGGTGCATTGTCCTGTGTCATCCTTGGTGTTGTCTGATATAATGAGTATTTTAGAAGAAAAGATGTAAAATTGGGGTTGTCAGTGTTCAGAAAAAAGTCCAGTGAGGCAGCAAAGACTGTTGAATATCAAGGAAAAGGGAAGATAAATAGGATTTATTGAGACAAGTGGCTGGGCTGGCTTTCTAAATCAAGAAAGGTACTGATCCTGAAAAAAAAAAGCTGACAAATCTAGGACTCTAATGAAGTGAGTGGATGAATGAAGCAGCATGAACTTTGTCTGGAAGGCTAGTGGAGAAAGAGATGGCTTGATTACAGAGAAGTTTGAAAGTAGAAATTTTTTTTTTCTAATTTGGTTCATTGAGTCATTTGTGTACGCTTTTACAAATGACCAGTAAATTAAACTTCTGAAAATTGCCATTTGTAACTATTCCAAACTGCCAGTGAATGGTCTGTGAAGATCTCTTTCCATCCACATCACTTCCCCTGCCACTTTCAGTTAAGATTGGATCCTGATGGATAGCATCATTTTGTCACATTGTGGCACTTTATAAATAACATAATGCAGTGATGTACAGTGCACTGACAATTGCAGTTTTAGTAGCTATTGGGAAAGCTAAAAATGAACATTTTCCATAATCTAGATAGTTTACTTAGGTGGCTGGGCTTTCTGCACATCTCCAGTATGTATTCCCATAAGATATTAAAAAAGATGTATATGTTTTTATTATATTGTGCATACACATTGGTAGGTGTAAAATAAGTTTACACTTTAAATGCATTTGTGCTACTATCAGAGAAAAGCAAAACAAAATAAATTGATGCCAGGGGAAATGTCAGGCATGCAACACAGATTTGTTAAATAAACATTACTGTGTGGCATTAGCTAATGTTATCACTTTGTTTCCCTAGTGGCTCTTTTTTTGATTATCTGCATTTCTAAAGACTGTGAGCATTTCAGACACACTAAGAACAGGCTACAGGGATTCTACTTATAAGAAGAGCCTTGCAAAAATACAGAATATGATGGCATTTCTTTATTTTAAGGTCTGCTAAAAGCATAGGAGTTTTTTAGTAATTTTTGTTGTGGAAGGGATGATGTGAAGGAATTTCATTATGGAACTTTTTGAAACCTTATGGGAACTGTATGTAGTGAAACTTACAAAGCAAAATAGAATTTCAGGGATGCAAATGAGAGTAAAAAGTATATAATGCTTTTTCTGAATATCTTTCAGGTTAGAAACCAAGATAAAAGTGTTTATTTAGAATTTGTTTAAAACACTGTCCAATGTATAGCACAGATAGGCTTGTAACTTTTGAAGGCGATTTCATAACTTTCACTTGGACTTTTACACGTAAATTCTGCTTATTCGTAGAACAGGGCTGTAGAAGCCAATATGCAGTGTAGGTAATGCTTTTAAATGGCGTAAATTTAGGAAATCTTGTGAAGAATTCTGTGTATGGGAAATCCCTCCTCCTCTAGCCAATTCACATCCAACACCAGGGACTGGAGTACCTGCACATCCACTGCACGACTTGTTCAAACAAGCTGGATTTATTAGCAACAATTCATAGTAATACCACCTAGGAGTTGGCCTGTTTATGTATTTGCTGTTGCAATATTAGATTGCATAATGTATGTATGTTTATCTGAAGAGTATAAGGCTTATTTTCAGGGTTTGCATAGTCAGCATATTTCAAGCAAATCTGATGCAGAAAAGTGACCAGGATAAAAAAGAATATCAAAGCTGAATGTTCTTACCATCTGTTCAGTTTATTTCATATACCATGTTGCTGGTCTTAATCCAAGTCCAAATAATCTTGTATCCATATTACAGCTGACATCAGCTGGCCTGTCTTTTGGCTGTTGGTAGAGAAGAGGGAAGTCTGAGGCAAGAGAACTGATCCTGACACATTATCTAGAGCATCTGGAGGGGAAAGTTTACACTGATGTTACCTTTCTCAGGAAGAGAACTTAATTTGAACTCAAATCAGTAGTCTGTCAGGCCTGTGTAATTGTCAGGACTGTTTTTTATGCATTATTTCCTCCCTTGTTAAATGTTGACTTGGATGCCGGACTCAAAGGTATATTAAGTTTGCTGATGACACTAAATTAGGAGGAGCTGTTGACTCCCTTGAGGGCAAAGAAGCCCTGCCAGGAAATCTTGACAAATTGGAGAGATGGGTGACCACCAGCCTTAATGAAATTTAGAACAGGGATCAGTGCTGGATTCTGTAGTGCTGGACCTGGGATGGGGCAGCCCTGTGTGTACATTGCAGACTGGGGAACAGGGGTTGGACAGCATCCCCATGGAATGGGACCTGGGGATCCTGGTCAATGGCAAGTGGAATATGAGTTGTCAGGGCCTTTGCAGCCAAAGCCTGGTTGGCAGCCAAAGCCAGCCCTGTCCTGGGGTGCATCAAGAACTGCATTTCCATCTGGGCAAGGAAGAGGATTGTCCTGCTCTGCTCTGGTGTGGCCTCACCATGAATATTGTGTGCAGTGCTGGGTGCCACAATATAAGAACAATATAAAGCTATTAGAGGGCCCTCAAGAGGGCTATGAGGATGGTGAATGGTGTCAAGGAGGAGTTGTATGAGAAGCAGCTGAAGTCACTTGGTTTTTCAGCTTGGACAGGGGAGACTTCATTGCAGTCTTTAGCTTCCTCATGAGGGCAAGTGCCAGAGAAGGAGCTGATCTCTCCCTGGTAACCAACACTCGGACCCAGGGGAATGGTTGGAAGTTGTGTCAGGGGAGGTTAAGCTGGATGTTAGCACAAGGCTCTCCATGCAGAGGGTGGTTGAACACTGGAATAGGCTCGCCAGGGAAGTGGTCACAGCACTAAGCCTGGCAGGTTGAGAGCTTGGACAATGTTCTCAGGTGTATGGTATCATTTTTGGGGATGTGCAGAACTCAAAGTCAGATGATTGTTGTTGCTCTCTACTAACTCAGGATATTCTATGACTTTGCCACCTAAATGATATTTGGGTATAATTAATTGATTTTGATTATTAAGTAGGGAACAAGAGAAAAATTATATGTAAGGAAAAAAATTGACTTCTCTCTTGAACGATCAAGCAGGTATAGCCTACAACAGGAATCTTCAGTTGATTTAATGAAGCAGTTTGTAGAGTGGCAAAGAGAAATAGCTTAGAAGATTTCTATTAATCTCTTGATGAACAAGAATGTAGAAGCAGGCGTTTGTGGATTTTTTTAGGTTGTGTTTTTGATGTATGTGTGGTCTGACTTTCAATTTTATCTATCAGACTCAATCTTGTGGCTTTTGCTACTCTCCCCTTCTGAAAAGAGGGCTGACAAGGCATTAGTCTCTCCTCTTACTCCTGTTTTTTGATTTTTGAACGCTGCATTGTTTCCTTCCCTAATACAATCATATCTTGTATGGGTAAAAAGAAAGAATGGTTGTTCTGGTTTCTTTCCTAGTGCCTGCCACACCTGAGGGATCTGCTGCTGCCAAGGAAATGGTGTGGCTTGGGTTTGACTTGTCCAGATCCTGATATGTTCAGAGCAAACATGTTTTCTGAGGACTTCAACCAAAATATGGCAGTGATAATTTCAGTATGTGCAAATTAAATATAAACAGAAACCTTGTAACTTTGCCTGAACAGGTGGCGTTTCTGTGTAGGTTAGTATCAATCACTTTCCCAAATTTCATGTTTATTTCCTGTTCTCCAAGACTGACGTTGATTGCTTGCGTCTTTCTTTTTCTCCCATGAATTAAAAACATTGAAGCAAGAAGTTACCTCTGGAAAAAAATGTAATTTCAGAAAAGTTCTGTTCTGGTGAGGGCATGATTTTGTGTTGGACAACAAGGTATGTTTAACTACAAATATTCTGTATCTTTATTAACCATGTTCTATGGTGTATATATGCTAGAAATGTGCTGAACAGAAACCCTGTCTTCTTGGGGATTGTGGCAGGCCTGGATGGACAGCTGTGTCAGAGGTTCATAGTACATCATACTGAATATGTACTGTGTTATTTTTAAATGAAAAACTCAGAGTCCTGAGCCTTATCCAGATGAAGAGGAGTTGGTGTATTACTCATTCATTTAGGAGATGGATCAGCTCCTGAATTTCTTCCTTTGTTGCATAAAACTGACAGAGGAGAAATTCAATACTGTGGGTTTTGCTGTAGGTATAAAACTAATTGCCGCCACTGTAATTTCTAGGCTGGAATGCAGCTCTCTCTTAAAAATGAACTCTAAAAATAACCCTTCTTTTTTGTTATTGTTAACCCTATTAATGGACTCTATCACTTAGTGGAAGGACTTAAATCCCGTCATCCACCTTTTCTCATAATTTTCCTGAAATCTATCATTTGCAGCATGTGGCAATGGAGACTCTTAAATAGTCACATATATTTATCCTTAAGAAGCAGGTTTTGCTGGCGTTCATGCTTGAGTCCGTTTTTCTTATCTTCCTCAAATGGCCAAAGTTAACTGATTTGAAAGGGCCTCATTTTAAATTACATTCATTCAGTGAAAACAGAAATTAACACTTAGAGACATCTATATGCTAATGATTGTAGCTCGGGGAATACCCTTCTAACCTTTTCAAAAGGAGTTGGTAAAAAGCCATTTCACTTGAAAGCAACTTAGTAAAAATGGTAGATTAATTAAATACAATAAAATTTCCCTAAAATCTTTATCCCATTTATCACTTATCATTATTTTTCCTTTTCACACATGGTACCTTAGCTCCAAACTGAATGTTCCAGGATGCATTTATTAAAACTGTTTTTCTAGTGACATATATTAGATGCTGAAAAACAGAGGTTAATAATGTCATGAGTTTTAGGGATGGCATGCAAACAGAGGTGGAAAAAGAGCCTCATCTATCAGGGTACATAAGATACTAAGTGTATGAATTTTAGCAAAAGGGTAAAAAATGTGTAGAGGAAAGATTTCTTATAGCCCTTCCATATGCTAAGAAATAAACTGAATGTGAAGATCCCAAGCTTTCAGGTCTTTTAAGGGCTGTGTCCACATCCATTAGTGAGTTTCCTGTAAATGCAGAATAGGACTATATTGCTGCTTATAGGCAAATTTATTATAAATGCAGTTTGTGTTTGTTCTTGACTCAGTTTGTAGGAGGTTAGAATTCCTGAAGAGGATAAATAGAGCATTGCACATATTAAGTGCCTTGTGCACACTGATATTCTGCCTCATAATACCTGTGTTACTGCCTTATGTGCAACTTTTCTTAGATAAGGTCACTGCTGGAGAGGCCTTGCAGGTCCTTGAATCATGTTCCTATCTGGGAGAAAAGGAAGAGTTTGTGGAAACAGTCTTTGTTGTTCCTAAACTGACTAGTGTTCATGTTGTGCTTGTTCTTAGAGGAAAAATTTCTAAGGAAAGGGCCTAAAAAGCTAATGCCTGGTGCTTCTTTGAAGCTACCCATCTGATTAGTCTTGTAGATCCTGATATGAAGTCAAACTAGGGTCAAATAAAGTATTAAGCCCTGGAGTAAGATGTGTCTGCCCTAGGCTAGAAGCAATTTAGAACTCATACTTAGTTTAAATTTAATAGCAGTACAAATCCTATTGAAACAAAGTGTGGCAATTATCACTGTTGAAATTCCAGTGAGGGAGAGACTGGAGGAAGGTCATGGATCTGTACTTGGTTTACTGATGAAAAAATGATGTGAAGATCCAAAAGGATCGCAAGCTTTAGTAATAGTTAAGTAGGTGTTACGGAACAGCTTTCCTTCCACCAAAAAGAGAGGCCTAGAAACCTTCCCAGATGGCTGAGGAGTGCATCCAGGAGCCTGAAGGAGGCAGCTGTAAAAGACTGCATCCAGCTCTCATGAGAGAGTCAAATATGCTGGGCAACCAGACAAGAGAAGATAGGTGGAGATGGTCCTTGAGCAGAGAGGGACATTTGGGACTTGGGGCTTGGAGGGTGAGATTTTTCTGCAGGAATTGTGGAGGAGGTAAAAGACTAGGTGATAACTACTTCCTATACAGAAAAGTGAGTAGGAATCTTTTGACTAAGAATTGCTAATAGGTAATACATCTTTAAAAAGGAGTAACTGTGCCTTGAACACATACCAGAAGATTATGTAGGGTGTGAGAGAATGTCTTGTGCAGACTTTGTTAGCAGCCCAACTGTACCCTAGGTTTTTAGTGTTATCAGAAAAGTAATGATCTATACTGCTGTGTTTTACTCCCCCTGGTCTGCAGAAAGACAGGTTTAAAGCAGCTGTTGCTTAATGCCACAAAAAGCTAACATGACCTGGGATCAGAGCAGTTATGAACAACAGGATCTTTGTTTTTCACTGTTCTGAGTAGGAGCTGTTCTCTGCTCTCATGACTTCAACTTTCCCCTGGGTTTTAATCAAAATGATGTCTCTTTTAAAATTCCTTGAAAAGGGGAAAAACATCTCACTTAAGCTGGCAGGTTTTAGTGTGTGTGCAATAAGGCGCATATTTACAATGCTAAATTGTCTTTTAGTCTGCTGTTCCCCCACCTCACACCAAAAGCCAAAACGACTGTTAAAATTGCCATTCTGCACCTAATCAATTTTGGAAGCAGCATTTAATTCAGTGGCTGCCAGGAAGAAATGCTTTTCTGCACTGTTTTGTCTCTGGGTAAAACACAATAATTCAAACAATTTCCTTTGCTAATATGAGACTGTGTCCTTTTTTTGGGCAGTTGGTACTGTGGGTTCTGGGCTGGTCTAGCTAAATAAAACCCCAAGGTGCCAGACTGGGTTTATTTCTTGGAGGTGTCAGATAGTGATTTGTCTCAGCTTACGGTTTATGAAAGTAAACTCACATCTAAGTCCCTCTGGCACAGTAATAGGGATTTGCAGGAGTTTAACAAGCTAAAGCAGATTCTACAAATTGAGCAGATATATATTTAAAGCAATGTAAAAATTTGATTGGGGGAGTTTCATAAATCCTGTTTGCTGAATGTTTCAGTAAGCCAGTTATTTGGTTTGCTGGGGTATGAAAATGTAGTTAGCTGAGAGAGTTATCTATCATTTGAAGGTTGTATTCCCTGCAGAAAGATCAAAACTGTCTGAAGTTGATACTATTTATGGTAATGAAGATTTTTTAAATGGATAGCTATATTATAGTTATGAATTGTCATGGTTACAACAACTGAAAGAAAAAGCCTATCAAAAACCTCCTGCATAAAGATAATAGTGTAAAATTTCAATAATTTAAAAGTTTATACTAAAAACAAACCAAGCCTCTTTTGCTGAAGTCCTATTTTCAGTTGGTGATACTCTGTTTTACTGTACTTGCGCGAGTTGTAGCATAGGCCTCTAGATCCAGAACACATGTAGACTATATCATGATAGGGAGAAAAATGCTGTTTTGTCTTGCTATAACTACCAGCTGATGTTGTTTTTTAATGAAATGATGAATTTAACTGGAATGCTGTTTTTCAGCTTTATTTGAATGGTGTCAGTAGTATAAGATTGTATTGTCTGTGTCACTGACAGTGCCTAAAAGAAAGTCTTCATAGTACTCCAACATTCCCCTTTATAATTTTGGAGCAATATTCAAATTGGTACTTCAGTTGTAATGTGTGAATTTGGTACACTATGGTAGTTCAGCTCTTGAAAAAATGTACCAATGCCTTTAATCACCTGTTCTAGATGCAGTACTTAAGCACTTATGCATCCTTTCAAAAATCAAGCATTAATGATGTGATAAATTTTTTCATTGCCTGAATGAATATGGATATGAATGAAAAATTGATGGTTATGTTTAACGGTATATAATGATAGTGCAAATGTCACTTGCACAAGATTTTATCCACGTTCAAAGAAACAAAAAAGATAACCCCACCACACCAAAACCTCAATTTTTCTTGGATATTCTTGCCCTTCATTGAGATTGTAATTGAAGTTGAAAGTAATTTCCCTGCTTTCATATATTTTTTTCCTACGAAATTTAATGCAGAATTTTCTATTGTAAATGCTTCTGTATTTTTAAAAAATGTTTCTTTACAATATAAACACAGCTTTTTGTTGTCAGTAGTAGCAGACTTCTGATACTGCTCCTAAGCAAGTATAAGCATCTACTTTTTTTCCTCCTCATCTTGGTTAAAGAAACATCCATGTTAAATTACACGTAATTTTAGCTGATTCACTTGAAAATAAAAACAATTAGTTCTCTTTGCTTCATCGTATGTAAAACTATAAAATGCAAGAAGTTCCTTGCTATAAGCCAGTCATTTAGAATATTAGTAGAACAGAAATCAGCTGGGACAGGGTGCTGTGTGTTGGAACCAAAATGGAGTATGCTGTTAACAAAAAGGAGAGTGAAAAGGATTTCCTTCATGCATAAGCAAAGCATGTACTTGACAAAATATAAGTGAAAGAAAATGTGAATTTAATCAACTTCTATGTTGCCTACTTAGTTCCTTTCTATTCGGTCTCTGCTGGTAAAAATTTGTCTTTGCCTGAGGTTTTAGGTATTCTGTTCCTATAATAAGAGCATAGCAAAGCCATGTAAGGACAAGGAGAAACTCTCTCAGGAGGAAAGAAGGACACAAGGCCAGCTTTGAAGATTTGGGTCTCCCATGCTGTAGCCAGGCACAGAGCCAAACATCCAACTGATACCCCATGCATCACATGTAGAGGTGACATTGGGTTTGTAATCCAGCCACAACAACATTAGTTAATGGCGTACTGAATTAGAGCGATCTGTAATTTTAATAAGTGTTTTATGGAAATAGATCCTTTAGTGAAGTTCAAGGGATTTAGTATTTTCCTACAGGAGATTGTGATGAGTTATACAAGAAAAGCAAAGCACAAGCATACACAGGGTTTGGATTTTCACATGTGTTGTATATAGTCATGTGATTGTATAGGTATTTGCACCAACTTTGTGTGGCTGTGTATTGTGATACTTGGGTTTTGAAGCTTTTTGGCCAAGCTATAACTATTCCCTTTTGGAGTGTTCATTTTCCCTATCCTACTTCCCCTCCCCTATCTCTAAAACAAACCTGAGTTATAACATTTACACTTAGACATGTGGGGGGATGCTTTTTTCTGACACTGCTGATGGTAAAGCTTGTTAAGTAGTAATCATCCATAAAGGAAAAGGCAGAGTCTGGCAAATATAAATTGCCTTTTCTTCCCACCTCTTCTTTGACTCAGTTTTTAGGCTCTGCAAACCACACTGGGGTTACTATTTGTGTAAAGCTTCAGAGGTTTGTGCCCGCCTGTCCCTTTCCTGTTTTCCTCCAATCCTACCTTACTAAGTACTTGTGGATGATGTGGTGATTACCAAATGTAATCCATTCAGTACGATCTCTCCAACCCTAGATAAAGGAATAGTATGTGATTAGAGTAGATATAATCCATTGGATATTTACTAAATACTTCCTGCTAACCATAGTAACCTGCTCAAATGAATCAACAAATCTAACTTTTCACATCCTTCATTTAAATTTAATCTCAGCTGAATCAAAGGCAAACAGATAGTGTGTGCCAAAGTACTTATATCACTTAAGACCTTGCTGATATCTGCCAGTATTCTGTGTGTTCTGTGCCTCACATGATAAAGCCTAAAAACTGAGCTATTCTGTATTTTTGTTTCATGTTCCCAACCTCATCTAGGTCTTTAGCATTAGAAGAGATTTCTGACGTGAATTTGCCTGTGACCAAATAAGATGAAATCTGGTCCTTGTCTTTGCACTGCTAAGGTATTGAATACTAGGTATGAAATTCAGGTATGGTGAAGTAAAATGCAGTGTGGGGTTGCTAACATTGTGAAGTATCACAGATATATGCAAAGAACTTTCACATATTTTTTGAAATCTGAGGGAAAACTTGATTTTTATAATTAAAAATACAGTTCTTCTGGTTCTCTCCCTGTAATTAATCCTATTGACATCTCATTTTATAATTCCCTGGTCCTAACCTGACAGTGCTCACTCAGAAATAATTTAACTTTGGAATTCTGTTATCTGCCAGTGACTCTCAAGACGTCAAGTGTTCAAAGGAGGCATGCATAAAAATGCAAAATGGTTCATACAGAAACATTTGAAATAGTGATCTCATTCCTTCTTTGCAATCTTTCTAGTTTTTTTCTGTGATTCTGTCATTTATAGTGAAAGTACTTTTTGCAGTTTGGAGGATGAAGAGAATATTTTATCTTTATAAAATGAAGGTAACTTTTAAAGCTATACATGTAATGGGCCATGCGATAGCATAACCTCCCACTTTAAACTCCAGCTTGTCTATGTTTTAAAACAAACCAGAGGCTTTTTTGAACAGCTATACACATCTTGCATCCTGTTAGACAGGAAATCTATACTAATTTTTTCCTTCAATATGAAGGGAATTTGAATTTCTCATGATGATAATGTATATAGAAAAATGGATCCTTGAGACACACTCTTCCTCCTGCCTTATGGATAAGCTATCAATTACTAGATAAAAGCAGCTCTGTATTTTGTATTTTAGTAATATATAGTTTAGCTAATGGAGAGTTGTGGATGCACTGAAGTTAGAAAGTTCAGTTTATTTAGTCCTACTCTGTGATTCTAGCTAAGGTTTAATGTCCCTCTTGAATGGCTTTTGTGGCATTAGACAGGATGTGGTGTAGTATAACTTTTTGTACTAATGCAAAGTGCTTGCTTGCAAGCCATTCAGGATACCAAAGTGAACATATACACAGAAAAATAAACATATTAATTTAAAAATATGCAGTATATATTTTACAGCTAATACACTTGCTGTAAATATATGGGCGAACACTTGTACTACTCTGTATGCCATGTAGTGGAGCATACTCTGCTGACAATGTGGAATTTCTCCCCCATGGTATTTCTTGGAAATATTGCTGAAGTTGTGACCTAAGGTGTTACTGTCATTCTGAATCTGCCCTGGCCTTGTGCTGAGATGGTGCAACCTATGCCAACATATGCATACAGTAAACAGCATTCCTGCACTTGAAGACGAGAGGAAAAGAGCAGTCTTGGGGAAGAACTGAAGGGAAACTGAACTGGAATAGCCAGGAGAACAGTTTGTAAATATTCTGGGGCTTGTGGAATGTGCTCCTGGCAATTCAGACATTTCACACTGATTTACCATTAGTTATAACAATCACTCTGTGTGGTGGTAAAAAAATCTGCTCTAATTACAGTAGGAAAATAATTGTACTCCAACATCTTTGCTCTATATTTTGGAAATTTGTGTGTTTTAGTATAAGAAGTGTAAGTGATAAATTTCTCATCTTGCTGGAGAAATAAGAAAATATAGCAATAGCTTTTTTCAAGTGATATCTCTGGCAAAGAGACTACTATTAAACATATACGATGAAAATATTATTTTCAGTTGTTTAAAGCTCTGTTGCTGTGTAGCAGTCTTGAACTTTTGGTGGCCTTGTATAATTTTGCAAAGTGTGGGAACTGACAGCATAATGCAGACACTTCAAAAAAGATAATACGCTTTCTAACTTTAAAACCATGTAAAAAAATAGAAAATTTTTTTGGTGGGGGGTAGAGTGTGGGAGCAAAGCAGGGTTTGTTTTGTTTTGCTTGTGTACTGCCTGTGGTATGAAAATTAGCTGCCCATGGCATTAAAATTAGGACCTAAAGTGTTGTTATTAGTCTCAACAGAAAGGCCAAAAGATTGCTTTTCTTGTGCAAACCCTCAGCCCTCTGGATTATACTTAAAGTGTTATCTTAACATTGGTTCTCCCTTTTTGTAATTTGGCAGGACTTTTCCTTCATTCAGCTGTAAGGCTTTCTTAAGGGGGGAACATGGTAGTCTTCCCACTTATCTCAAACATGTTTCTGTATTACTGCAGGTAACAAATCCAGCACTGAGTTCCAAACGGTGAACATAGCCCTAGATCTAAGAAAAAAAATGATATGTATTTGTAACACAAATGATACACTTTTTTTTTCACTAAGCTCAACAGAAATTATTTGGAAAATGCTCTCTGTATTCTGCCTATGCTAGTTTGGATAGAGAACTTTAATTAGTTTGTAAGGGTTTTTTTTGTTATTTTATCCCTGTTCATTATTTTTTTTCTCAGTCTGTGAATGTTCTCTATTTTCACCATCAAATTGCTTGCTGGCTATCAAACAAGAACCCTGAAACCATTGCACTGGAGTGCCGAGCCTATCTGCCCATTCTGTCAACAGGATGAAAGTGAATCTCAAGCTTTTTTAATTACAAGGATAACATGTTCGCTCATCTAATAATGAAGATGGTTAGCAATTTTAAATTTTAATAATCAATTACTGAAAGTAATTCTCCATTAAACCACAAGAGAGCCATTAAATCTCAAAAGATGGAACATGCTGTATGTAACAGTAGCAAAATTTCTATTTTTAAATATCATTAGGGAATATCTGATTTTCATTTCTCTGCTTTTCTTTTACCTTTTTGCTCATGCAGACCATCTCATTTTCAGCAGGAAGACAGCACATGATCTTATAAATAATAAAAGAAAATCCTTGCAAGACTTGAGCCAATGTCTGAAATATGTGCTAAAAATCTAATTTGTTTCAATCCAGCATATTTTGACTGAATAATAAGTAAAGTGACTAATTAACATTTTAATACACTGAGGGCTAGGTGGCATGGTGGACTTGGTACATTCTCTCCTCAGGAAACCTGAGTTCAGATCTTATTGGCATTGCAGGTGCTGAACAGAGTTTGGTGGTTTCTCTTTTACTGCTGGTAAAACTGCTACCTAAAACCATAACATTAAGTACTACTGGCAGCTTCAAATATGTTTCAAATATAGGTATGATACTACAGCATCCAGACCGCTTGGTTTCCTTCTGTGAGGATGCCTATCCAGTGACAAGCAAGTTGGCAAACATAAATCAGTTGTTGCTTCCAGCAGAAATAAAATAACCCCAAAGTACTGGGGAGGGAAGCAATAGGTGTGGCTTGTATAATCTGGGAAAAAGAAATTATTTCTGGAGTTTTTTAAAATTACAAGCTGTAGATGTGGTTTGACATAGTTTATTGATATTGGACTAGATTTGAAAACACATTGTGCTTTAGTATGCATGGTAAAGCATGATCAATTTATACATTCATTTACTTGGTATGGGGAAAGGACCCGAAACAGTTTTAGGGAAATACCATAATGCAACTTCAGATGATACTTAGTCTCCTGATATAGTAGATAAACACTGATATTCCAGAGTGCATGCACCTTTTCAGAAGACAGTAGTGCGTATTAAGACTTAAAATGTTCCACTTGATTCTTCGAACCTTATCACTGAATTATCCTGTCTCGAAGTGTCCGATGGCCAACACTGGAGCAATATGTGCAGTTGAGAGGCTCTTAATATCAGTTGGCATTGGTTCCCTGTACTCAGCAGGGAAGGTCTGTATCTCTGATGGCTTGGCTTAAATCAGGATGTGATCACATCTGCAGAAAATTTATCAGTCTTTTCAAAGGAGCTAAGTTAACTTAGCAGACTGTCTTTTTGGAAGTAAGGTGGAAGAAGGTTTAAGTTTTGCTTGGTTTGGGGTTTTTTAGTAGTTTTGTTTTTCTTTGCTGGTTATTTTCTGTTTGTTTGTTTTGGTTGGTTTTTCTTTTTCCTTGTGTGTGTGTTTGGTTTTTTTAACCTGTACTTGTGTACCACCAAAACTTGGAAAAAATGTGTTTTGCTTGTCATAAATCCTGCTGCTGCAGCTGTGATGAGTCTGGTTTAGTGATTGTGGAGGAGGGGATTGTTTTAACATAGAACTCTGCATCAGTCTTAGGGCTATTATCATTCTGAGATTCACCTTGCTCTTAACTTGTGTTTTTGTTGATATAGAAAAAATAATTACAGAAAACTGTGGTGTTCTCCTATGAGAACTTCTTCCAGAACTTCTTCCAGAACTTCAGGTTACAAATATAAATTGAATATTGAGGTAAAATTTCCATATATCTGAACGCTAAGTAATGTAATAATGGTGTGATGTTCAGCTTTTTAGTTAGTTTTAACAAATTTTATTCCCCATCTCAAACTTTTCAGTAAGACTGCATCTATATCAGCTTATTTCTTATCAGACTCCTAGGGGAGAGACAAACAAGCTTTTGAACACAAAGCCGGTCTCAGTGTCTGAAATAGAAGCAAAAACCCTTCAAAATTAAATATAGGTGGAGAACAATTGCTCTGAGCTTAACTTGATTATGTTCATCACTTAGGCAATTTGAAAGAAAAGGTGATTGGACCTGTGGAGTGAAGGGGGAGTATTAATAAGGAGAGGAGTGACAAGGTCACTAACCTTCATGCCACAGACAGAGAGACTGATAATTAGCATTTGTGAAACATTAAGGCAATGTTTAGGGGTAGAGGGTTAGTGAATAAACTGTAATATTCCCAAAATGCTCTTGTCACCATAGAGCAATGAATGCTAGTTCTGGTCTTGTCTCTTACTTCTTTCTTCAGCTCTTTCTCAGTTCAGGGCTGAGAACTTACACATGGAATGGTTCTTTTGTGGAAAAAATACTTGGCAGTAATTAGCAGTATTTATATTTCTTTTATCAGTTCTTGGTTCACAGTGGTGGTTAGGAATTAGCTGAACCTGTGGATAGCTTTGTTGGGATATAAATAATTTTATAAAATAATTTCAGGTGTTGTTATGGCAATTAAGGGGCATCTTCTGTCCTGACTGCTCTGTGGTGGCTGGCTTCCATTAGGTAAAGGATGACTTGTGGCATATTTAATTCCAGTAATGGGTTTTACTTTAAAAGTGAGTGAATTCCTTGACGTGTGATCTTCTCCGAGTCTAAGTTGTAACATCTTCATGAAATTTTAAGGAAGTCTGGTAGATGACAATTTAGGATATAGATGCACTGGGCACCCCTTAAGTGTTGTGTATTTACATAGTACTTTTTAGAGAAGCCATGTGTCTTCTGGAAGAGTTAGGAAAGTCCCAAGGGTCTGTGAGAAAGGAATATCTGCAAGGTGCCCTTAGTTTGCTCAAGGTGTTCTGAAAGCAAGGCAGTGTCTGAGAGCCTATTTGCCCGTGTTTTGGATGTGTTTGAAGGCCTGGGGCTTCTGTGGAGTAGGTCTACAGGGTCTCTTAGGGTTTTTGGAGATTGGGTAGATGGTCTTTTTAGTGGCATTGTTTTAGAAACCATTAGAGGGATTAGATAATCTTCCCCTTCCAAATTAATCAAATTAAGATTTGATAGCTCTCAAAAGTTTGGAAGAACAGAAGTCCTTCTTCAGGTGTTTTGACTGGGTTCTGGCTTCTCTTTGTTAAAAATTCAAGTGAAATTCAAGTAGTTGATTCAAATGAAATATCCAAGAAGGGTCATCTCTTCTACTTACAACTGTGGAATATCATGAGTACAGAAGCACCACTGTCAGTGCACACAGTTGCATAAATATATTTGGACACAATGGATTTCAGTCCTTTCTCTTGGCTAGAACAAGAATCCCCTTTCCAGGTCCTGGGGCAAGTGCCTGTTGGTCAGCAGGGTGCAGTGGTTTGTCATTTAGAGGTTGACTGGACATTGCAACAGTGTATTGTACTCAGTGAGTGTGATTTATGGAATAAAGCAACTAAAAAATCCCACAACTTTTCTCTGCTGTGTTTCCAAGGGAAGGGCTTTGAATATAAACATAAATTTTTATCAGTACCATCCACTGCCTCCCTCTTTGGCCCTCATAGTATATGCTCAAGTGTGCATACTAGTGTTGCATCATGTTCTGTATTTTTCTCTACATCCTTGTTTCTTCTCCCACCCCAAAATCCTGGATATAATAAATTGCTGCTGTTCTTTTTTTTTTATTCAAAGGTCGAATCTGCAGTGAAGACATGTAGAATTTCTGTAGCATAAATTTAAAACATCTAAAATTGTTATTTCTTTTAGTGACTCAATCAAAAGTGCCTATTGAGTTTGAGTCCAGGGATCAGATTGTGAGATTTTTTTCTGTCTGCCTTAATATTGAAATTAAACTATAAGAGTTACCCCTTTGTCAGGGCAAGATTTTATTTTTTCCTGTATACTTGCATAACAATCTTCAGGTCTTTGAGACAAGTTGTGAATTCAAGGTTCCTTGACCATCTGTGGTCACCAAAGTCTTCATGGAGCTCTTTGCAAGAGGAAGAAAGTTAAGGCTGATGCCCTGGCCAGATGGTTTCAGTAGCTCCACTTAATCTTTCTGAAAGTATCTTTGCTGTTTACAAATGCAAAATCTGTGCTTTATATTCTTTCCAAAATTACTGCTTGGGGGTGATGAGTACTATAATAACATTCAGCATGGACCAGAGAGGATTAAGCACAGATTCAGGCAGAAACCTTTTACTTCTCTCTATAGAGCTGTCCACCTTGTGCTAAACATGTGCACAGGCACAAATAGCTGAAAGGAGTTCTGTGTAATTCATAGTTCAAGTTTGAATATCAGTATTTATTGTTTCATGAAGAAAACATTGTGTATCTTTGAGGATTTTTGCTGTTTGTCTCGTGTTTAAGAAGAGTTCAAAATACTTTAAAAAAATGTTTGCTACTATCTTCTGTACATTTTTTTCTTCGTTATTGCCATAAAAGGAAGAAAAAATGTTCAGGAAATATATAAATATCTGCTGCTACTCAGTCGGTTTCCTTTGGTCCTTTTTCATGTGAACTACCATCAAAATAGAATAATGGAGAAGCAAATGCCATTCTTGTGTGATTCTTCTATTCAATAATGCTAAAATAAAAATTGCTCAATGTTCATTTGCTCACACGTTGCACTGCCTTCTACCAGCCTGTTGCTGTTTAGTACACATATATTTGGATAAAACATTTCCTGGAGGCTTACATTTGTGGTAGGCAAAGGATGGGAATATATGGAAAGTGATTAAATTACTTAATTCAGCACAGCTTTGCATTTTAAGGCAGGCCTAAGTAAACAGCAGGTTATATTAATTTAAAATTAAATTTGTATATTGAATATCTTTTGAGCTGTGTAGCTATGGTTAAGCACTTGCACAAGAATGTAGCTGTGTAGTCCTCATGAGCAGAGTTGGGCAGAAGTTCGTGTGCTGGGATGTGCCAAGGGAGTACAGCTCATCTGAAGAACTTGATAAATGTTTTAGAACTTCTCTAACCCAGCTGGTCTAGTTTGTTTTCCCGTTTTGCTAATGAATTCCCTGTACACTGTAGCCTTATAAATAAAACCAACTTCACTATAAGCTGAAACTACCTTTTTCTTTAAAACCCCATACTACAATAAAAATTGAATGTCATACACCAGGAATAATACAAAAGTTTGTACCCCATGTGTATAATCAGTGGAGACTACTGAAATGTGTTTTACTGTATTAAAATTAAATGTTATCTAAAACCAAAAAAGAATAAGAAAATTGTCATATGCTACAATGCTGGTATAATGATTACTACACATACATAATACAGAAGACACATTACATTTTTCAGTCTGATTGTGATAAGACATAATGTTTTACTGCCAGATTGCAGTTTTGTTAAGTAAAATTTGCAAATCACACCACCACAAACTTTGGAAATGCAGCTTTAGCATTGTTCTGTGTTCAATAATTAAATACAAAATGCAAGGAGTTGCCTTCTTGACTTTCAAATCATACTTTTGCCACATCCAAAATGAAACACAACTGCAGGGTACTAATAAAAGTAGGCATGACTAGGCAAGGTAATTTCCTCCAGCATTAATCTTGAAATCTTTAAGAGTCATCAGAGTTTTATTTCACTGGTTCTGGTTTAAATGGCTGAGTTTAACAGCACATTAAAATTTGCACTGGGGGATCAATTTCAAACAAATGCTCCCTTTGCAGTTGTGCCTGTATAGAGAAAAAACAGTTTGTTGATCAGAAATTCAGTGTGTTTTAAACAGCTCTTGAAGTGAATCTCCTGTAAGTTTGAAGTGGATTGAGTGCTTCATGTCCCCTCATTTGTTAAGGAGCTGTTTAATTTTAACAGTAAGTACTCATGACAATGTTTGCTTCTGCTCTGAGACTGCCTGAGCACAGAAGGGGCCAGTAGCTCTTAGGGAGCAGGTTGTAAGTAACCACAACCGAAATCCTGCTGTGATGTAGATAACTCATAGCAATTTTCTTTTCTTCTGAGTGACAGTGGCTAGCTTAGATTCCTAAGGAATCAAACACACTTCTGATTTGCAAATTTACTGTTTGTCTCTTATGGGCTCCCTTTTGCTGGAGGATGGTGGGATATAAAGGACCCTAATTTAATTTCCTGAGTTAAGGAAAACTCTGAATGGGCCCTTCTCCATGTTTAGTTTTTGTCTTAGAGAGGAGATGGCCTTGTTTATGCTACAGCTGAAAATAGAAAAAGGCAAGGAGCTATTGTGTCATGCACCTCTTGTTCACTTCTGTAATCCTAGTATGGATAACTGCATATCCTAGTCAGTGGAAAGGAGAGCAAGACCATTCTGTTGTAGGATTGTAGGTGTCATCTTATGCCTTTGCATTTGGAGATGACCAAGGCAATGAAATCAATAGATAAGAATTAATTATTGTGTCAGCAGCCACACTTCTATATAAAATAGCTCTAGTGAAATATTCACAACTATGTATGTGGGGTAAATATAATCACAGTCTAAACTTATTTCTGAATTGTGTTATCTGATGTCTGGAAGCAATATTTGAACCAAGGGGTCAAGCATAATTAAATTTGACTTCTGCTGCTTGGTAGTATGTATATAATGTCAAGTTTATGTTTAATTTTAAGTGAATTTTAGCTGACATCACTGCAGAGGCACTCAAGTATTTTTGGGGGGAAATTAAAACAGCTCTTTCTAAGACTTGCATTGCCTTTTAGTATTGATTAAGCTAATTTGGTGACTTGTGGTGCTTATGTGGCAGGTATCACTGTGACAACAATATAAATATCTTTATTAGAACTATTTCTCATAAAAAAGTAATGGTAGAAAATGTATACAGCTCCTTTCCCTGGGAGGAACTTGCAGTCTGGTCTGGGATGCTTTTTTCAAACTTTCTGGTTTGTATTTCATGGATTAGTCTCTGCTCCAAGGCTTCCAAGTGTTGTATCTTTTATCAATCACAAGCATCCCTGCTCACCTCATGCATTCAGCTGACTCCAGGCAAAGTCCATTTATTTTTACTCTTTTCTCATGGGTTAGTAAAGGGTCAATTTTGTGAGCAGCAAGCAGGTGGCTTTATATTTATCTTCTACATTTTTCGCTACATTAAATGTACTTGGCTTTTTCTTTCTAACTTGGAAGTAGCAGGATTATTAGAAGGAAGAAGAGAAATTTCTTCAAGGTCTACTACCTACTGTTCGTGGGTATTGCCTTCTATCAGAAATATTTATGTGCCATCTGCACCAGTTACCTTAGCAATAATACTACCCTGGTTAGCCAAAATGTGCCAGTGTTAATACCAGCTTCCTCCTTTGTTCTGACAGCAGCAAGCATTGCCTCTGCTAGCCTCTGGCATCCTTAGCAATTGGAGCTGTTAATTTTTCAGTCACTACAATAAGTCGTCAGTGATTATTTTCAGACAACTTTTAAACATGCATATTAGGTAATTAAATTTGCAATAAATGTCCCTCTGTTATGCAACCCTTTCCTTGTCCTTCTGTATTAAGCTTTTTCTAAACTGATGTGTCAATAACTAATTTTTTCCAGCTGTTCTAGATCAACAGTTATTTTCTGAGCTGTGATGTAAAAAACCCAAACTCACCTCATTTATACTCTATGTAGTGTCTGCAGAAGTCACTTGTATTCAGGTGTAATAACCTAGCCTCTAATATTACTTTTCTCGTTTGTTAGTGCTTAGAGATATATGTTTCTTCTCTTTTGGGCCTTTTGAATGTATCGTGATGCAAAACGAACAAATTTTTAATATTGAAAAGAGTCTTAAATTAAGAGACTATCTTGTGCCCAGAAAGTGTAATTGAAAAAAATAAACGTTTCAAAAATATAGAAATATTTCCTTTTAAGTGTCAGTTTTTCCCTTTGAATATTGTTTTGACAAGGCAGTTGTTCTTATTGGGGTTGGGGCAGGTCAGAGCTCAGTCCATTCAAAAGGCTGTTTCTGAGGGCTTTTTCTCTTTAGGTTTCCTGGTATAAGACTGACATTATTGTTAGTATTACTTAATTCATAAGTCTTATGTCATAAATGCTAGACTTCAACAGTTGTTCAAAGAGAATCAAACAATATATATCATAATTTTTAATGGTGGACGTGACACTGTTAGGTTAACAGTTGAACTCTATGTTCTTAAATGTTTTTTTCCAACCTAATTCATAAGATGGCTTGGATTAGAAGAGATGTTAAAAATCATCTGGATCACCTAAATGAGTCTCTGATTCATCAGGGTTCTACCAAGTCCTGCCTGTTTCTGCCATTCCGCCTTAAATTGCTTCTTAGAAGTGGTAACATGATGTTGAGAAAAAAAATTCCTTCAGCCTTTCTTATCACAGAATGGACAAAATTCTGAGTCAGGTGAAAAACTTTCTTTGCTAAGAGGGTGGTAGTTCATAATTTTCTGGCACTATGGAGTTCAGCTCGACCCAAATAATCTGCAAAGATTTTTTTCTGTTTCATGCATTTTCTTGTCCCAAAAAATGAAAGTGAAAAATTGTTTTTCCTCTTGACTAAGACTGTTCCTGAAAAGCAAACTTTAGCCCATAGCTCCTAAAACAGTGCCTACTAACACATTGGATAAAGCCTGCTCATAATAACATATTTTTGACAGTGGTATTCCCTGAAAATATAAGTTTTTCTGTGCCCTGGCAAGCTTATGGACTTATGTGACAGCCATGGAACAAATTTTTTTTCAGCTGTCAATGAGGGCCCCCTTAAACACCACAAAAAAGAGGTGGGAGTAGGTAAATAGTCATTTGGGAGAATGAAAACATAAAAGTTGCTGCACTTGTTTTTCTATTTTCTAAGATGGCATTCTGTATTTTACATGTACATTTTGGATATTCTAGCAGACCTTCTTTGCCTGGAATGCGTAGGTATAAGATGCTACATTTGTTTTCCTATAGAAAGTACCAGTTATGCCTGGAAAAGAAAGTGACCATTTATTTCAAAACTGTGCTGTAATATATATGCATCAGGGTGCAGAGCTCATCTAGTGTGTGCAATACCAAGTCTTTCCATTCCTGATTGTGGGCTCTTTCCATCACAGCTGTGATGGCAAGTGCTGCATCCCTGCCAGTTTTCAACTTGCTTATCCAAATATGCTCAGACACCTTTCGTGTAGCCCTTTTGATGTAATTTCATATAAAGCAATCCCTATGATCCTTCTTTTTAAAACAAAGCAACTTTAAAATTAATATAGCGGCAGAGCCACTTTCTTTAAGAAAATCAGCATCTTGACTTGAGGAATGAAATGTCAAATGTCTAAGCCCCACTTCTGGAACTTTACAGCACAAGTCTTGACCACATTTAAACCGGAACAGCGAAAAGGTGATTGCATGCTGTCTTGATGCCTTTCTCAGGATAGGAAATAGAACATTATAGGTTTTTGTGAAGAAAGGTGCTGAATATCCTAGTTTTCATGTTAATATCATTTGGGGATAGGATGTGCAGACAACTGATCCCAAAGGAAAAATTCTTTATGAAGATAGTTTGCTTTGTTGTATGTGTTTAATATGCAGAGGAAGAAATGTTGTTCACCTACCAGCTAAAATACAAAAACCAAAACTCTAGAGCGACTTTATAAAATATACTGTTGATAGATTTACCCAACCTTATAAGATGAGCTTATAAAGAAAGCATTAGGTAGCAGTGTTATAGAATTTTATTGATTAAAAAAACCCCACAAAAACCCATAAAAACAAAAGAAAGCTCACATCTTTTACTTTTCTTGTTATAATTGTTTTTGTGATTGCCTTACTTTGAAGTATTACAAAAATTTGTATGAGGACATGAGTCCTCATTTCCAAGGGCTCCCAAAGGAAGATACGTGACAAAACAGAATTAATATGAAGTTAGTCACAAGGGATTTGAGGTGAAGTTTAAAATGCTTCCAAGTATTCCTATGTTTGGACCTGCAGTTATATATGCCCCTAAAGGGCACAGTACAGCTGTTATGACACTGGATGTGGAAATACCTGACATTTAGGGGTCTCATTTTTGACATGAGACCTCTTTGACATCTGACTGATAGAGATTTACTGATAGCATGAACCATCAGATCTGATTTCTTTTATCTAAAGACGCCTATAAGGTGACTATCTAAATCAGTCAGTAAGAAATCCTGATTGCAGGCAGTATTGAAGTGCTGCATTAATTTTTCAGACCTTGAACATATACTTTTATGTGATATTTATAGGCTTAAGTTTTCTCTTGGTGTTCGATCCTGGGAGCTGTTTTTTCACAAAAAGCAAAACATGATATTCTTTTCTTGAGAGGAATTTCTTTCCATCGGTGTGAAGTGCTCAGCAGAAGAAGCAGCAGTCTGACTGCCAGAGACTTGAACCTATATCAGATCCCATGTTTCCTTTTTCAGTGAGTGGCCTCACTGTTATACTGTGCCTAGGCTGCGGTTCCCTTCCTTCTTTGCAGAAGAAAAGTGTTAGCATGAAGGGAATAAACAGGATTCCTGATGGGGTATTCTGCCAGGAATGGGAAATCTGTGCTCTGCTCCTTGTTCCAGGGACTGCTTGTGTTTTATGCATTATCTGTTTCGTATGAAGAATGTGAAATTTCATTCGTAAAAGCAGCTTCCCAGGGAGCTGTATAAATATTTGGTTGTTTGGTGCTCAAGAATGAGGTGCTTCTGGGTGTATTTAGAAACAGAACAAGTGTCCATAATCCAATGAATGTTGTGAAGAAATACCTGAACTGCAGACTAAAAAAGTGAAACCACAATATCTGTGGCTGCTCTGGCTGTATTAATCATCACATCTCAAGAAAGTTAATGGGATCAGATTGCTTCTAAGATTTCAGATGCCCTAAGATTATGGGCTGTTGCCAGTTTAAGTGAAACTGTGTCAAAATGCAGATACTTGGTGTTGTTTCAGTCTTGGAGCTTTTGACATAACTGCCTTTGACCAGAAGATACACTAAGGGAAATCTACATGTTTCTGAAGTGACAGCTGGAGAGCAGATAAAATATTCTAGAATTTCTACAAAAATACCTATAATAAAAGGAGTGGAACTGAATCTTATTCCTGGGTGTGTTTTGGACACCTATGGAATTAGGCAAACGTCTAAAGTTTGGTGCTGCTGGGTTTCTGAGCACAAATCTGTCCTGCCCCACACCAGCCAGCAAGTATGTGAGCATGCTTTACTGAAATGGAAGGCAAAGGATAGACTGGGTTTACTGGCAGATGGCTGAGCTGCCCCCTGGGGAGGTAAGAGGTATGAATTTGAACTTTGTCAGACAGAAGAGGAAATTGATACCTCGCCACAACTTAATAACACACTTGAGCGTCAGCTCAAAAGCTCCTGTTGCGAGTGTCTGAGTTGCAGAGTGGATGCTCTCCATGGTGCAACTCACAGTCTTACTCCCTGAATATCAATGGAGTCCTTCTGGATTTACTGTGGATTTAAGGTTCTCTCCAAGGGAACCCTGCTGACGACCTCACTCCTACCTGCAATCAGAATACACCTATGTGTGCCTGGGTTCCAGTAGGAAGAGGAGATGATTGATGGACTGAGGTTGTCTCACTAGGTTACACCATGGTGTTGATAATGCCAAGGTTGCAGGTTTGATCACTGCATGGGCAGTGCAGTGATCCTTGTGGGTCCTTTCTGACTCTGAATACTCTGATGCTGTGACTTGCAGTACATGAGCAGCTAAAATGCTTGAATACTTATGAAGTCCTGCTGTGCTTTGCACATATATATTTTTGTCTGTGAATATGCATAGCTAAGTGGTGTACAGACAGATCAGATTTTTTTAACATAGCTTATGCTCAGCATGCGCTGCAACATTTTTCTGAGCAGGGGCGCAGGTTTTCATCCTTCAATGATTTTGTGTAACAATCATAATGATGTTCTGTTCATAGAACAGAATGTTATTTTCACCATATGTGTTTTACTCCAAACTACTCAACTTTGAGCTCTTTGGAGGACAGTCAAACCTTTGCTATCTGTATGAAAGGCTAAGACTCCTGTGTTCCTGGTGTTTGGAGGCTAGTTTGAAATAAAAAGTAATATTGCAGTGGTGGTTTTACAATGAGAATGGGAGGAATAACAATAAAACTTCTTTGTAGAATCATGGTAAAATTAATATTAAATATTTAATTGTAAGAAATTTAAGTCTTCTACTATGCTTTTGTATTGCAGTGATGAGTAGTTTTTTCAAGGTGAAGACATATAATTTGTACATATTTTCAGGATGATACCTTTATTTTGTTTTTTTGTTTGTTAAATCAAAGGTAGAAACTATGACTAAATAAGCTTCAAATGTCTTTTTTTCTGTTTAACTCCCTAGTATGGTATGAACAGCTCATTTAGGCAATAGCTATAAATACATAGTGGCAGACAAACTGTACAAATGAACTTGGAGCTAAATATATACGAGAGTGTTTTGCGCAGGTTAAAGGAGAAAAAGAAACATTTTCCTGTGATATCAAAATCCAGCTTGATTGAAGATATGCACAGACGTACAAGCACACATGATTATTGCTTGAGCTTATGAAAATGGAGCTCTTAATATCTGTTCTAACCTCCATTAGGAATATTATAGATCTGCAGTCTGCATCTATATTGGTTATTTAACAGTGATAGTGCATATTGTAATTGATCTAGATAAAGATGTTAGTGTAAAGTAGGCAGATGTGCTTAAACCTTATGTCCCCATATAGTCATATTGGCCAGTGATGGCTTAATCTTTGAGATAAAATGTGCAGCTCCTCATTGTGGCTTGGTATAACTTTTAAGTGCAAAATTCCTATGCATCTTTATTTAAAGTGACAGAGCTTTTATCAAATACTGCAGATAATTAAGTGCTGAAACTGAAAACCATGTCCAAGCGAAGAATTCTGCTGATTTTGTGTGTGTGATTGTTTACAGATTTCCTTCTCTATTTGCTCCCAAAGAATACTCTTAAACACTCAATCAATGAATAACCTACAGCAGTTTGTTGTAGATTCAATAATGGGGAATGGTTCATTGTACCAGGATAGTCAGATATACCCATAGGAAGTGTCAGTGGTCAAAATGCTTCCATTGCCAGAAGGTAGTCTGAAAATGGTCTAGAAATTCAATACAGCATTGACCCTACATTGTATACATGATCTGCAGTCTGTTCCTCAATCTTATTTGAACTTTAAAACCAGCCATTTTAATCTGAGGATTTATAATATGTTTGTACATATTTATATTCTGGATTAAAACTGTTTTTCATTGTCTATAGCTAGAAGTTTGAGGTATTTGTGTTTGTTTTTTCCTCTATTCCTATATACAGACTTCTTGATCTTTTTTTAGCATAAATATATTTAATGACAATGAATTTTCTGAAACTACAGTCATAAAATTTATACACACTCTTCTTCATTGTCAGGTATCTCTTCCTGATACCAAATATTTTTGAAATGCATAACAATATGAAATTATAGAAAATGTTTCTAGACTTCCTGCAAAGCTTTAGCTCCTGTTGATATGAGAAACTGTCTTGATTTGAGAAATATTTCTGCCTTTTTATATAGACACTTTTTAAATATTTAAAATTTAAACAAAAAGTGTGCTTGAAATTTTAAAAATATAAATTGAAGATTATATGATTATAGGTCTTACACAGGATTATAAATTAATTTTATTATATAAAACTAAATGTGTTTCAATCGACGCAATTTTTTTTCTGTTTTTATTTTTTTTTTTAGAGTGTCAGTGTTAATTTTCTTAATAATCCCACCTGGGACCCTGCCTACTCCCTATGCCCAAAGGGATCCTATGCTGCAACTTGGATGCAACAAAACTCTGCTAATTGCCACATCACCTTCCCCCTGTCTACTGCCTATTCTAGGTAAGTCAGACACTTTTATTGTGCAGTGTGTTTCTTGTTTTCTAAGTTGCCAGTGAAAATCTTGCTAAATGTATGCTGCTGTGCCCTGTGCTTCAGACTGATGCATATTAAAGTGAGCATTGCTAATAAATACTTGGAAAAAGTCATTGCACTGAGTGCCTTGAGTTATGCATGCGACCACAGTGAGATTACACCACTTGCGATTTTTAATGTACAGTGTCACAGGCTGGTTTTCAAAAATGAGCACATAGTTCTAGCGTTTGCCTCTTAAATAAAAGTCTACTTGTCCTATTAAAATATCATCCATCAACTTTTTGGTTTAATTCAGATTTTTAAGAAGACCTTCCTCCCTTGAGGTTGTGTGTATGATGAAATATTTTAACTGTATCTTATTTAAGAGATGCAAATAAAACCTTTCAGCTTTTTCTGAAGCCTAGAAGTGTTTTGTTTTGCCAGCTGTCTATGAAAGTTCAGTGCTTAAAATGTTAGGAGCCTGACTTTTTTCTGTCTTGTAGATCTTTGAAAAATTGGTTTATGGCATGTCATACATCATGTATCTAAGACATATGGGAATAGTTAGAGATTAAGGTAAATAGACAAATTGAACTGCTTTAAACCATTTTTCCCTGTTTCACTTTTATGAAAGAGTTTATGAACAAAAGTTGACATTAAGCAATCACAATAGGCTATTCTATATGTTTTAGACAGTGGTAAAGACTTTAGTGTCAGAAAGTGTTGCATCACTGATGCTTATATCAATTTGATTGGTGTCCAAGTTTTAAAAATGTTACTTTGTCAAGTCATAACCTTTTCTGAGTCTTTCATTTGTCATTGTTTTGATGATTATATCTTAAGAAAAAAAAAAGAAAAATGTTCTGTGCATTGGGAATCGTATCATAGCTCATAAGGCTTATCAATTTTTTGGATAAAATTAGCATTTTTTGTTTCATGTAATATGATTGTGTTGATAATTTGGTGTAAAGGTTTCAATTTAAAGACAAAGATTAGCAATTTTGCTCAAGAAAAGTTTGTTAGAAATGCATTTTAATGAAACGTCAGCATGACTTGCAAAGTCTTCAATGAGAATACTTATTTACACATAGCTACTATACTCTGGCTGCTATTGTTCATAACAGTGCAGCAAACTGGGAGCTTCCAGACCAAAGGAAAAAATGTCAGGTGAACAAGCAAGGTAAGTCAGAGTATGAATTTGTTATAGGGAGATGAAGACTTTTTTTTTTTTAATAGTCTTCACCAGCTTAACAGAATGGAGCTATTCTGTAGACACCAAATAACTAAGAGGGAATGGACCTGTTTTGCCTATTTGTGTTATTTGAATCTCTGCAGGAATTTAAGAAATGATAAACAAAAGGGAGTGTGCACCAAGAATGCCATCCATGGTTTAAAGTGCTGTTTCCTTCACTTTGTGGTCTCACGGCAATTATTTATGTTGTCATTCTGAAGGGGTGGGAGCTGGGCTGAGTGTTCAAGATGTTGCTAAGGTGCATTGACCATATCTAAATATTTGTGTTCTTATAGGAAGCATTAGAGGAGAAACAACCAAGTTACAATATTTTATTTAATTCAGATCTTTTGGGGCAACTTGCTCAACTGAAATTAAAACACCATTTCTTCCAACTGTCTACTAAATATAATGAGTATTATGTGTTTACAAGTTTTGTGTTTACATCTTTACAGTATTTACTTGTTACTTGATTGTAGGGAGATTCTTTCTTGTAATTTATAGGCCTTATATTTTTATTGGTTTAGTACTAGTCTTGTATCTAATAGCAAATTTGGTTTATTTTTGCTGGATGCACTAATTGGCTATATACCAGTGATTTCTCTGATCATGCTAGAAACCAATGTTTTCTATCAGTCTGTTTGTAAACCAAAAAAGTTCTGGAATATCTATTCATTTGCAAAAGGTAATTTTATTCTCAATACAGATCAGGGACAAAAAAATAGAAACAAAATAAGATTTAATGCTGGGAAAGTTCTTTTCTGTAGCAAGGTAAAAAATGTTGCTTTTTAGATAATTTTAGTCGGTCGCTGATTGTTTTGAATTAGAGGATGTATTTAGGACTACTTTTATGCAGTATGTAAAAAACAGGCACTGATTATTTTCAGTTCTGTAGGTGCAAGTGCAGCTCTAAGTCTGTTTGGTGGGAATGTGCTTGTTTCCTGAAATCAATTGCTATCTTCCCTGTCTATCAAATTAGCTATAAAAATAAGGTAACTGAATAAGCCCCTACACTATTAAAAGAATTTTTAGGTGAGTTATATTCTTTAAATTAGTAGAGAAATGACTCTTTACTTTGCTTGATTAAATTTGTATAATAAACGATTATTCGACTAAATTGTAATGTTTTATATAAAAAAGATATATTAGCACTATTTCCAGCTAAGGCTATGTCTTTTTCTCTCTTTTTCTTGGTATTGTGTATAGAAAGAGTGCCGATAAACTTAGCCCGACGCCGTGTTGCTCAGTTTAAGCGAGGGAGCTTTGGCACTTCAGTCGCAAGAGGGAGCTGTTGGAGCTCAAACTGCTAGGGCTGCGCACCTACGTATTGCCGTTTTAATCGATACCGTTCAGTTCTAAATATTTAATGAAATACATTAACAATTATTAGTTTCCACCATCACACTCTATGACTACCACTGACATGCATTTTCTGAGAGAAGTATGAAAACAATAATTAAAGTGAATAAACCTATATATTGACAGTAATATATTTGGTGTGTGTGTGTGGGAACACCCAATCTTTTCTCCTTATGTTGGTGACAAGCTTAAATCTGCTTCAAAGCAAATAGTCTTGTCAAGCAGTGAAACATGACTTTGGTTATAGAAACCTTTGTTATTCACTTATGTTGTTTTGTATCAAAAGTCTGAGGGTACAACTTTTCTAGTGTCTCTCCTAGGAGATTAAGTGCACACACGAATGTCGTATGGGGAAGAATGTCAGTTTATATGAAAATTGAAGAATTATCGGTGTTTCCCCTGCAGTTATGCACAAAGGCATCATTGTCAGTTGCCTTTCTTAGGCCTTCCCTGCAGACATGATCAGACTCAAGCAGACAGCTATTTTCCTTTAATTTTCCACAGCAAGGCAGTAATGCTTATGATTATTGTGAAGTCAGGAAAAGTTTAGTTTCATCAAGTGACATGTAGTGTTGCAATTAGTTACTTAAGCACTTCTTATAAAATTTTCTACTACGGTATCTGGATTGTCAGATGCAGCTAAATATTAGCATCTCGTATTAAACAGGAGGGTGAAAACTCCTAGCAGAAAGCCCAGCTGACAGCTCTCAACATGAGCTGAATGATCACTCACAATTGTAATCGATTCTGTAAGTACTGAACACAAACCCCCAGGCAATTGAGGAAAATAGGATGATGAAGGACTGCAAACTAATACGTTACACATCTTCATTGATTAGTCATTGATTAACCATTATTTTTCTGAATGACAAACAGCTAGTGGTAAAGTAACTGAAGCTGATGATTTATTTACATGTTAGACAGAAGATGACTTCTTTATTCAGCTGATTGTGAGCTAATGTGAAATGAGAGCACAGCAACAGTTTAAGAATAAGGGAAGGTTTATATATTTTTTTCTTTTTTGACAGCATTCCTAGATTCAAAAATGTTTTTACTGGGAAGAAATTTAACTAGACTTTAAGCAGCACATAAAATTCAAATGCAGATAATCTACATGGTACCTGTAGTATAACTACATTTAAAGAGATCGTTTTATAGACTTGGTATTTACAAGAATATTGATCTCTGTTTATTGAACTTTTAATTTAATTTTGTTTTGTCCAGTGCCTTATTGGCAATTAAACAGCTGCAGAAATGGCAAAATAATGGTTTGCAATATGCCCACTATCTTTATTATTCTGAAAATATCTCTAAACCTTAGCTTTGAACACTCCATGGTAGGAATCACATAACTAGGAAACAGTCTTAGCATTGGAGATCAGGGTTTTTTAAAATATATATCAAACACCTAATTATTATCAGCTCCTACCAATATAGTATGAAGAACTGATTGCAGTGGAGTAAGGGGGGGGTGTTTGTCTAAGGTTTCTGCCAGTCCAGAGGACTTGTGTTGAGGGTCCAGATGACATTTCCCCCTTCTGGGGTGGCTTTTTGGTTGTGTGGGGTGGTTTTTTTGTGTGTGTGTTTTGGTTTTGTTGTGGTGGTGGTTTTTTGGGGTGGTTTTTTTTTTTTGGTGTTTTGGTTTTTCTTTAAAAAAAATTCTTCCCTGAAAGGGCAATAAATCTATTCAATCAGTTAAGAAAAGAGTTAAGAAAAGAGGCTTAGGATACTGTCTGTTTGAGGTTCCCTGATACAGTCTATTCCAGCTATGAAAGTGTTATGGACAATGCCTGTTATTTATTAGTGACAAATCATTAGAAATCTTCACTTTTGTCTATCACAGCATTAATTTTGATGAACTTTGTGTAAGCATGTGGGTATGTGTCTTCATAGGAATTATGTTCCAAGTTAACAGTAATTAATGTGCACTTAATCTAGAGTGCTGGTTATCTGTGATGTGTATTAAGCACTTATCAGTAAATTTCAGTAAAAGATGTATGCTTTCAGGAAATATGAATGTAGAATAGCTATTTAAGGGAAATTCATCACCATTGTGAGATTTAAGGGTAAATTATTGTATCACAAACTAAGTAAAGAAAGATGACAGCATACCATAGTATACTACTGCACTTGAGGTGCAGATGAGCTTGATAATATCTTTAGTAACTGTTTGTTATTAGCCAAAAAATTGTGCAATTCTGTTGTCTTTGGTTCTGTAAATTAATACAGCTACTTAAACATCAAATCCCTTCCACCATTTTATGGTGAGAAATTACTGTAGGTTCTTATGTTCTGTATGTGACTTTGAGAGGTTTGCTTACAGGTGGATAGCAAGGGATGCCCAGCTGGTATCTTCTGAGCACATTTAGTATGAACCTCTGCTAAACTGTTAGCTTCATGTTGAAATGCTTGTCAGCTGGAACTAAGCATGATCTTATTTCAGGGTCTGAGCATTTTTCACATTAAAAAAATAAACCTCTGTGCTCTTTGTGTTCAGGTTTGTAACTTGCTTACAAAAGATCTCCAGGACAGTGATGAATTTATGCTATTATTACTTTTGACTGTCTGCCAAGGAAGTTGAACCAGTTTGCCTCCTGGCACATCCCTAGTTTCAGGACTGGGTTGTACAGTCAGCAGAAGCATTTCACCAGGCACCAAGTTGCTGCTAGCTAGGCAGTTCCAAGTTATGAGCCCTGAAATGATGGTGCATATCCATTTGACACATCTTAATTGTAAATCTCCACCTCCTCATGGCTGATCAGCCCTGTGCATTTCCAAGGAACCTGCAGAACTCCTGCCCTCCCAAGCACAGCCTTGTGCTGCATGATGAGCATTCATAACTGAATGCTGCTGATTGCTTTAACAAGTTTGCAGAATAACAAACGAAACATTATTTTGCAGTAAAACTACAGGGGAAAGCCTCTAGGACAAAGCATGAAAATACTTACCTCCATTGCTCCTATGTGCTCTTTCAATATATTTTTCTGGTTCCTTGTATAAAAGTGAGAAAGAAATCCAACGAATCCTTATGGAATTTTGTGTGTCATACTCTGTTTGTGTTACCCATTTAAATTGCCAATTAAGGGCACTATTCACATGAGCAAGAGTTTGATGTGGCCCACTATGTAACGCTGGCATATACTTTGTAATTGAAGAAAAGAAGGAAATGTCTTGGATTTTGTGTCTCGTTCTGATTATCACAACTACACATGGGGTACAATATGTCTCAGTGTCTTCAAGCATATTTAATATCTTTAAATTTTTAAATGAAAATGTAGCTGTCAATTTTAAACTAATTTGGATGGACAGCAATAAAATGCAAACCTCACTTCAAATTAGAATTTTCAGTGAGGATTTCTAATGGAAAGTAATTGCTGACAATAGGAAATGACAAATTACTAATTACTTAGTTCAATTAGACTTTTGTGCCTTTGGTCCTAAGTGGCAAGCATACAGCAAATCTTGCACTTTTATAACAATTAATGACACTAAAACTATTTAAACTGCCAACAGATGTGAGTAAGAAGACATGAATTGAAACTTACTTAATTTACATACTATCCCAATTTTATACCAAGTAAATGGTGTTTAATTTTTATGTTACAACTAAATATCACTGGCCTAGTGTGATTTCTGCAGAACTTCTCAGAATAAAATAGTTTTACTGAAATGCTAGTGCTAATGCTTTTTTTCCTCTTATCACAGCACTATTTATCTTAAAGTGACTCTAAAAATATAGTGGCAGTGAATGGAATATAATTTTTTTGTGGAGTTTGTGCTTCCGAAGGAGTTTTTCTAAAATGGGCCGTAGAATTACATCAACCTGACCACTGTGATGCAAGATCTAAAATTCTTCTTCTAATTTACAGGTGATTGTAAAAATTAATCTAGTTTATACCATTCAGAAGCAGTCAAAGAGACAATGTATTTAATTATCATTTTTTAATGAAAAGCTTCCAGAATATGTGTGTAAGATATTGTTTCTCGATTCATGCTATGCTGACCTAATCCATTTGTTAGTAAAGACTGGAGTCCTCATTCTTTCTCACATTTTGTAGTTTCTCTTCTGAATTGCTTTCAGCTATGTTTCTACTGAAGAGTCGTAAACCTATTTTGACTGCAAATGGTTTTTGTGTGGTCATTAATGTATTTATACACATACAGGTCTTCTTTGTGAACTTTACCATAATTCCTACACTTCAAAACTTCTAACATTGGATGCCTAGAGTTAAATAGTCAAATTAGCCTTTTATGCCTTGGGAACAGGTAGCTGCCTTCAAAGGATTCCATGTGATAGTTATGACCTCTTAAGGTGTTTAACGGTTTGGAGAACATGCCACTTATGTTTGAATATATGAATGCCTACTTAATATTAGCCAGTAACACATTTTTAGTCAACCAAAGAAGAAAATTTTACCAAATAGTGGAGTGATTAATCCAACAAAACTGTTTGACTTTACAGATTATTTTGCAAAAGCCTATTTCTAAACTTCTTCCCTTAGCTTTCTTTTTGTTTTGCCTAAAGGCAACATTTAAAAGAATTCATTAATCTAATAGTGATTTATGATAACTTAATTTGCCAGAGAAATAATCTTGTTCTTTTCTTTTTATCAAGACAGAAGGAAATAGAGGGTTTTGTATCAATGGATGTTCTGCAGAAAAGATGTATAGAGAGAAGGTAATATGCTTAATACGGGAATAGAAATAGGAATGGCTTTATAAAATATAAATGAGAAGGCTACAAGACAAAATGTAGTACCCAAATCAGAAAAGATTTATAGAAGTGCCTACATTTAGTTGCAGAGAAAAGAAGGTGTTTAGTAAGGTGCATTGCACAGGTGTGTGATTTTGTCTTATAAAAGAGTGTAAGTACTGATAATGTTACAAGAACCTTAATGCAATGTACTTCAAGACAGACCAAGTATGAGACCGAATATACAATTATGGCATTTCTTCCTTGCTGTGCTTTTATCTAAGGTCTTGGCAAATGACTGCGAATTGATTGTGCCTTTATTTAGTTTTTTTACGCGTTATGGAGTGTTGCAAACAAAAAAAGATAATAAAATTCTCCTAGATTTGGAATATTAGGTATCAGAAAAGCTGGACTGAATAGATGTAGAGGGTGTGTGTTACACAAGAGGGTTATATCATACAACTATATACTTGAAGAGCTAGCTCTTCACTTGGATTATGTTAGTGCAGTTTTGTTGTTAGCAGAGATGCTTTAAGTCTAGCAATTTCTGTTGAGTTGTACTGTACTATAATCCTCTAAAAAGCAACCGCCTAGCATAAGCAGTCAGTGAAATTTCTGGCAAAAGGATTTCTCTAAGTGTATTTCCCCAGGAGATTGCCATTTTGTGGTGTTTGGTTTGGGGTTTTTGATTGGTTTTTTTTTGATTTGGGGGAGTTTTTGGGTCATTTTTTGTTATAGTGCTTTTATTTTATTTGATTTCTAATTTTCCAGTAATTAGGGCAATTATATTATTACTTCTGAATAAAGGTTCTGACTGAATTGAATTGACAGCAGTAGTTCTGGACTAACCTATGTTGTTTCACTACAGCTGTAGTTTTCTCTTCCCAAAAGCTCAGTGAACTTTAGAGCTTGAAATACAAGAGAGACCATACCTCATAATAGAGGAGAAAGGAAAAGCACAGGCTTTTCCCCATAGGGGGTAGGAAGCCTGGGCAGGGACAGAGGAAAGAATGAGTTTCACAAATCAGAAAGGAAAAAAATTATGGCATTGGTATTGTACTTCGAAAGAGATAATGTGGAAAAGAGGTGAGAGCAGGGACAGAAGTATACCTGGAGCAAGAAGGACAGGAAAAAAGAGAAAAACCCAGAAGTGGCCTAATTAGAAGAAGAAAGGAGAGAGACAGATGATAGGGGGTAGGGTAGGGGGGAGCAAAAGAAGGGTCAAAAGTACCAGGCAAAAAAAAATAATGAAGCTAAGGAAAATTAGCAGTACAGATATAAGGCTGAGAATATGGTGTCTTCATTCATGCCACAATGAATCATGAGAGTAGAATGTTTAGGCTGATTTAATCATCCGCAGAGTGTATAATTTCCTTTATAGCTCCATCATAATTATTGAGGCACTGCAACAGATGAAATATGCAAGTCTCGATTGTTTGGTGTACTGAAAAAAATGAGGAAGAAAAGGATGAAAGGCTGGAATACAAACCTAGTGATGTTTAATCATAGTTTGAATGACATGTATGGCTGTATGGGTACATACAACTGCAGAGATGCCTGTGTGTCTAGTGATACATTAATGTGGAAGCTACATTGTTAATGACAGTGTTGGGTCAACTAAATGTACTGAGAAAATAATTTACTCCAGTGGCAATATGTTGGTTTAGTAGGTAGAATGTACTGGGTTGAGCTGAGTTCCTAAAATGGATTAATACTATTATCACTGTACACATTTTCTTTAGTAAAATATTAATTTCTTCATATTAAAAAAGTGTTTTTGTAGGAATTGGGAAATATAAGCACCAAAAGTCTTTTAGGATTTAATAAGAAAATACAGAATGTCCAAAATTGCCATAATCTCTTAGCACCTCTGGCCCAGAATATTTCAAAATTGCATTTGTTATTATAGAAACTCTCAGTTGTCTGACATGATTATTCTGATGTACTTTTCTCTAAAGTGACAATATGAATGGATTTGTACTGAGCCATTTTGCAGATAATTTTCTATTATCATAGCAGTGAAAATTAACAATACAGGATGATGCTGTAAATATTTTCTAGCATATGAAAGTAAGTATGCTGCTAATGTATTAGTTGTCTTATTATTCTTCATCATGTAAATTATACATTTCCATTTTATTTGTAAGACTAATGACTCTTAACAAGAGCAACTCTACTGAAAATTTCTGATAAAGGCAGATTTTTTTTTAATTAAATGACAGAGGGTCTAATATTCTGGTGTTTCTGAACAGGTAAACAAATTGCCTTAACACCACAACCACCCCCTCCTATGTTTTTAAAGAGGAAATCAGAAGTCCAAAAAGAAAAATTGGTATAATTTAGAGCTAAGACCCTGATTCAGCAAAAATCAGCTTGTCTCATCCACTGGGCAAGGCTGCTGAAGTCCTGAACAATAGCTTTTCTTAGCTACATGTGCAATGGAAGACAGATAGCTGTTTTGCTAAATGGGTACAGTAATTTTAAATATGCTTAAATAAACTGGTTTTAAGAGAAAATTTCATCTAATAGCATGTAATAGCATTAAATAATGGTTCATAATTAAGAAGAGGTTTTTTTTCCTGGATTAACAGTTGTCTTATATTTGTATTTGTGAGATCTAGTGGTTGCATTTTTTAATGAATTAATAGTTTGTAAGACTTCATGTGTTTGTTTAAAAAATTGCCATGAAGGATGACACTTCTCAGGGAATAAACAACTACAGAATAAAAATGTGAAAATAGGGCAAAATGTGGTATATTTTACAACTATATGAAGAATAAAGCACTGCCATAAGCAAAAACTGAATATAAACCCTGTAGGAAAGCATCTGCTCCTTTGAAGGTATAGCTGTATAGAAGAATAGTAGAGTGAAGAGAACAACAATCTTTTGGAACAAACGTGGTTAGGAGGAGATGGTTTTAGAATCGATAGGTTTTTAGAAGGATGCTTTTTTCTTTTCTAGCTAAGGTAGAGGCTAATGGCTGGAAGCTGGTGTACCAATACAATCAGAAAAATTGCAGATTATGGATATGGATTTTGATATTGCCTTTTAGAGGATCTGCTGTTGCTGTAGACAAAGTGTATAAGGCCAAATGCCTTGTTAAGAAAACAGTGTATAGGGTATATTGGTGCATGCAAAAGATTGTAGCTGTCTTCATATGTACATCTTCACTGAACAGACTGTAGTTGAGAGTTAAAATAGGGATACGTAATTTTTGGCCTGTCACAAAGCATTGACCCTTGGAAATAAAGTACTTATGTGCCATTTGTATTGGCAGTATTTATTGTATCTGGAGTGGTTGTGAGTAAAAGTTTACCTCCATACTACAGTAGTGGAGAAAGAAGCTAATGACTGATGTTAAAGCGGACTAAGAAAATGTTGTTTGTAGTCAGTCATCCACAAAAGTTAAGGTTGAGTTTCTTCTTGACAATTCCCTTTTTTGAAAAATAAAGCAAAACTAAAAGTCACATGTTCTTCATGATTTTTTCCATTAATTATGAGGGGGCATACAGACATGAATACACAATTAACCTCATGTTAGGTTTTCAAATAGCTGTTATTGCCAGAGTAAATATGTTAAAAATCATTTCTTTCCAAAACCATGAACTTGTCTAGTCTCATGGCTTTTGGGGTAGTGTGGGCTTATATTGTCCTATATTTTTATTTTTCCTCCTTTTTTCATTTTTAAGCAAAAATGGAGTTTAGAAGTAGGAACTTTATAATAAAAAATCCCTGGTCTGTTTTAAGAGCTAATACTAGGAGCACTGGACATGGCAATGCTGCAAGTCTTTGCCTCTTTGCTGTGGCACATACTGTAATTCATCATGAGGAAGTAAGAGTGAGTAAAGCTTCTTAAGTCCAGGCTGTGCTTTTCTAAAGAGCATTGCCCACTGACATCCCAGAGAGGCGGAATCAGCTGTCAGGCTTTCTCAGAGCCTTCTGGCCCTACCAGAAAAATGGATTTGTGTGGCATTAAGTTGTTCTTGCCCCCATTAGGTTGCATCAGTACTGCAGCCAAAACCTGCTTTTAAACTTCTCTTGTGTTTGATCCCCTGACTTACGTTCTCTCACTGTTGTAAATTGCTTCTTTGGGGGAAGGAGAGGGGCTGGCCGTCTGTGTTTGTAGCTCCTAGTAACGGGTATGTTACAATTCCTTCAGTGACAATTTGTTTTTTTTTTAGTTTCTTAAAAAGTCTCATATAGCATCTTTTCTTTGTTTTGTTGCAGAGAAATACCAATTAATAGATTTAGAAATGACTGGTAACTTCAATAGCAGAGAGTGTCTGAGCTTTTGTTTTTTAGCTTGCAAAAGTCCAATCTAGTGCCGCTGGCAGATGGGTGTGTTAGTTTGCCTTGACTGTATTTGCTATAATTTGATGCTGGGTTCTGCTCTTCATTATGCTAAAGTCTAATACAAGTCTTCTGACATCCATTGTCCCTGGGGATTTACTACCAGAACAACAGCAGAGTTGAAGAAGAATTAAACCCCTACCCAAAATAGTGAGTGCATGATATCTGGCTGTGTCCTGCTACTTGCTGAGTCTGATGGGCCTTCAAAGAAAGCAGCAGCTTTTGGATCCCAAGTTTCTGTCTTTTTCCTTCTATTTCCTCCGTCATCTTCTTTTCAAAAAATCTCCACATTCTTTCATTAAAAATACTCACAACTTAGAGATAATCCTTAATTGCTTTTTGTCATGTGTTATTTTCCCTAACTGTATTCAACTGTTTTTTTTGTTGTTGTTGTTTCTTTCATTTTTTTTTTGTGTGTGTTTGGGGTTTTTTTGGCTGGAAATGGTTGGGTCATGCAGTGTATTGTATATTCCAACATAAATGATTCTCTTAGTCTATGAAAAGACTAGAAAGTCGTGAGATGACAGGGGCTTATACTGGGCTGTGAAGAGTAGGATCTGTTACGCTCCTGCATTCCAGAAGAATAATTTTGTTAAATATTGTTTTCCTCTCAAAGATGAGATAGCTTTAGGACCCACATTCTGTCACTACAATCTCCCTTTTGTACCAGGGGAGTGTGTGCTGGTACACACCAAGCCTGGGGGAAAGCAGCTCTTGTGGTACAAGCAGTCTTTTCAGTTTTCTGTATTCTTGCTTAGTCATGAAAGGCAACTTAACACTGACTTTAGTATGATCCACAGGGTTTTGGCAGTAGTTTATTGATTTTTGTGTTTTATTTTTTATTTACTTCTCTGAATTCCATATGGCTTTCGATTTAGCTGTACAGGAGAAGGACAAAGAAAAATCCCACTATCTGGTATGTCAAAAACTATACTTTGACTCAGTAGGGAACGATAAGGTAAAGGGTGAAAGACTTTTTTTCTGTAGACCTGCAGAACACTGTAGCTGTTTCAATAATTCACAAAACCACTGGTTATTATAAACCATTGTCTTGTACCAGGCTGTGGACTGTATACAATTGCAATGAAATGACAGATCCTGCCTTCATAACTGATTGTTCCCCATTTACCTACTACAGTTAGAGAGTTCCTTTGTTTATTGATCAGTTCATTCATCCTAGCTTATATTAATGTTAGCACTAAAAAAGAAAAGTGGATTTTTTTTCTGTCCTTCTTCCTGAGAAGACTAATTTTCTTTCAGGACTTGTTGTCCTCCCTCTGTTACTAAAACAGCTTTCAGTTTCCAGGCTACCTAGCTGAAAGACTGTTTGTGGCTATAAAAGAGCCAACCTGGGGCTCAGTACATGGATCTGAGGAGGATTACTAAGGATTCTAGGGCATTTTGCCTCTGTCCAAAATTACTTTAAGGCATTGGTGTCAGATAGCTTGGCTGTGTCTGATGGATCAAGGGGACGGAGTGAGAGTGAGAAAGAGAGGTGAAAGGGATAAGGAAAGGATTGAGGACAAAAGGAAGATCAGAAAGCAGTCTGGGTAGTGAAGGGAGAGACAGGAACAATATCTTACTTGTGAACTTCTATTTCTAACTCTTTGAATACCAAAGGCGATTGAGAGCATTTCTTCAGACATATTGACACAAGCTGGAGACAGGTGACTGGCTTTAAAATTCATTGCTGATCGGGAAGCATCTATATAATTTTAAGATTTCTATATTTGACAGTCTTTAAAAGTAGGAAGGTGTATATTCCTATTGTGAGTCATAAATAAAAATGAATCAAGTGTTTTTCACTGTGGGACTATTTCCTTTCAATTTCATTCATTTTGACAATTCTTGGCAGTAGCTGTTCAAGAAACATTCAAACCCACAATAAGCAGTGTTGGAGGTCAGGACTGCAGCATGTTTGTAGAGAAGCATGTTAAGAGAAGCATCCTGACCGTGGTGTGCATGGTTGTGGGTGCTGGACAGGCTGCCTGCTGTGAGCCCCAGTGCCTGCTGCTGGGAACTTGTGTTCAACTCATCTGGGGGGTGCTATCAGTGCACCTGCACTGTGATGCTGGTGCCTGAGTCTCACTTGCTACCTTCACCACTATCTAGTGCTGTGACCTTTGAGACAAGGTGCATAATTCTCTGTGGTTTTTTGCAGAAATAATCTTAGAGTAATTTGAAAAAAAGCCCAAACAGGAGCCCCAGAGTTGTGGAGTTTTCCCCAGCCCCTCTTCTTTTGAACAAAACAAAGACATAATTGTTCTAATGTAAGTCTGTGAGGGCTGGTTTATGACCAGTTTCCTTATCTTGCAGCCCACCTATGGATATACAGCCAGAAAAGAATGTAAATTTTACCAGGCACAAGAATGTCTTTCTATGAATGTACAGGTGCTTCTTATAATCTCTGATTCATCTGGGACAGAATGATGGTGATAGTCATGAGGGTTGGTAATGGAAAAGCCACAGTTATATCTAATTATTTTTAGTGCTTAGACACCAGGGTCACTTAGAAATACCTACAAGGTCTTGTTGACTGAGTCAACAAGAAACAGTCTCTTTGGAGCATTTGCAGCACACTGGGGAGGAGAATATGAACTTTGATATTGTGGGCCAAATTTTTTCCTCATGTATTTTGGATTTTGTCTGCGTATTTATTGTTCTCAGTGTATTTTGCTAATTGACTTAATACATGTAGATTTTTCCCGCTCTGCCTGTAATTGTAGCCTTTCTTAATCTTCTATAACAAAAAGCATGGTAAAGAAATTGGTATTGTAGGAGTTTTACTTCATTCTGCAACTTTCAGTGCTTTGCCTGAAATATATGAAATTATCGTGGAATCCAGAATTTTTGTTTGCAGAAGGTGATGATAAAAAACAGTTCAAAGTTTCAAAAAACACAGGGAATAAGACTGGGGGAGTCAGCAACCCATACAAACCAGGAGACTGAAATTTTGTTATTTACATTTATAATAATGCATAAAGAGATAAATACATGCTGGTGGTAAAATAACAAAAATTACCATTAAGCTTACTTTCAGAAGTAAATGGTTATTTCCAGTGAAGGCCTGATGATCCAGCTTTGGGTCACATTTGGCTCATAGATACAGAAAATGTCTATGAATCTATACATATAGAGAAAATGTCTATGAATTAGATTTGGGTGGAGGGGAAAAAACCCACATTAGTATCTGAGACCTTGTGAAACTCTCTCCTGAGATAGAAATATGGCTAAGTACAAACTACATATGTACATATACTTATGATTTCTTGTGTTTGATTTACTAGCAAAGAATTGGGAACAAAATAATAAACAAAGCTGTGGTTTTTTTAAAGATTTTTTGTTGTTGTTGTTTAATCCCCTATATCTTGTCAAACTGCAGTTTCATTGCTGGATAATATTGTAAAAAGATTCATTGTAAGGCTTATCTAACATTGGTGGTGTTGATGAATAGTTGCAATTAATACATTCCCTTAATTAGTCTGATATGCAGAAGATGCACCTGGCAGGTCATTTTAATACTACAATTGATTTATTGCTGCTAGAAATGATTTTACCAGCTATCTTCAGAGAGCACAATTAGAGAGGATTTCATTTTTTAAAATGCATTTTCACAGAGGAATAAACATAAAAGGTCTATGTAATTCAGAACAAAGCAGCTATATTGTACTAACAGTTTATGGATTTTATTAATGTTCAACTAACATTAGAATCAGTTTTAGAGAAGAGTAACCTATTTTCCATATGAAGTATCCATTTTTAGTATTAGAGTTTTTTATTTAAAAAAAAACAATAAATCCATGATATTTTAAATTAATTGCTATTACCAGATATGGGAAATCTTAAAAATGGTCTATGCAGCAAAAATATATCAATAGGTGCTGCATGTGATGTATGTGTCAGATGCACTGAGATTTAGGGAAAACTATATATAACTATGCATATGTATGATATTTTTTGAATCCAGATGAAGTCCCTTTAAACAAAGAAATATTTTTCTGAGGTTACTCCAACAATGTTATAGAATCAATGTCAGCTTAGTCTGTCATAAAAGTATCAACTTCAATTTCTAAATCTGCTGTTAAAATTAATGTTGAAATTAGCTTGTTTTCCTTTTTTTCCCTTCACCTTACTGTATTTTCTCTATTTTTAGTGCTGCAGCAGACAGCATGGCTGCCTTTTGTTAGCCTCTCAGTGCACTAATATCACTGACACTGTGGAAACGTCCAGCAGGCTCCCTTTCTACATCATAGGGAAAAAAGGTCGTTTCTTCAGTAACAACCTGTTCATGCCTAAGTTTTTTAAAACCTACTTTTTTCATCTGTATTCTAAATGAAAAAATGTTTTCCCTGATGGGGGGTCGTGGCAGGGGCAGCTGGCACAGACAGAACTGTTCAGGGTTTGGACTCTCTGTTGCTTGTACGCTCAAAGTTTTAAGTAAAATAATGGGGAATTTGTTCATGCAGTAAATGCAAGGTGGCCCTTTTTGTTTTAGGCTATTCTAGATTCACCTCAGCTTTGTCTGTCTTCCAAGCATCTTTTGCTCTCCCTGGGACTTGAGGGGCTGTACCTGATATGCCAAGTGCATCTCCATAATCTTTAACATGGTGTTAGGGTGTGGGGACACTAACTGTTCTCTCAGCCTTGGCATCAGGAATTGAGTGATCTGCATTTGGAAGCAAGGGCCTATTTTTTTTTTCAAAATCTCCAGTAGAATAACTCCTGACCTTGCGATAAATGTGTGAGAAAATAATTATAGTTCAGTAATTATGGGTGGTGTTTAGCCTGATGTGTTATTTTGCATCACTTCATAGTGCATACAAGGTGCCATATAGAAAAAATAAGAAAACATTCCCTTTCACCTTTGAGTCTTCTGATTCATTTTCAACATGACCTGGAAAATGGCATTAAGTTATAAAATAATGTAAGAAATTGTTACTAAAAAAGGATGTTATTTATAGCAGAGCTAAGACTTGGTTTAAGCCTTCCTGAACTCAAGATCCAAGTCTAGGATCTCTACTTTGAAAAGATGTAGCCCAAAATGATGGAAATTCTCTGTTATTATTACTGAAATGTTCTGGGCACATGCATATGTTGTTTTTCACTAGAGTTACTGGTGATTCTATGAGGAATGCTTGACCATGAATGTCTCAGCAGCTTTGCAGACAACCTGTCCTGAGGGCTAGGCAAATACAATTGGTGAAATGGGGAGACTTCTTGGTAGCAATGTGGGTTTGAGCAACTCCTAAGGGAAGAAAGAGGGCAGTTTGGAAATGACAATAAAATTGTGATAGCAAGAGATTGTCTACAAGGCATGCTGTAAGTAATGTCAAGACCTTCCAGTACTGTTTCATCAAGAGTAGATGAAGATGCAGCGATCAGTGATAATGAATGACTTAAGGAGTTTTGGCTAAACAGAAATCACTTCCTGTCATTTTAGATGACAGGGAAGCTGATGGACATTAGCAACACTCTGAATAATAGGGCCAGGATATGGATGCTGTACACAGGAGGCATAGGTTTAAAAATAAATAAAAAAATGAGTTAAGTTGTAAGGTAATGTAGCACTGAGATAATACCTCTGGATGTTTGGGTTTAGCATTTGGCTTTCTTTTTTCCACAGCAAAAAAATTCTACCGGGGCATTTGTATTTATTTTCTTGTTACTTTTTTAGAATTTCCCTCTGGCTCATGTTCTTGCTAGATTTGATACCAAAGGTGTAACACAAAGCCTTCAGATGCCATGTATTCTGGAAGCTATGTGTTAAAAACTGTCTCAGCAAATATTTCTGTTGTGGAAACACTGTGCAATCTTTTAATCTTTGTGGAGGATGCAGAGGTTTTCCTACAATTAGGACTTAGACCAATTAATTTGAAATAGTGTATAATAGTGTGTTAAAATAATTTAGGTTTAGTTTTTCAAGGCCTAAAGTGACTTAATGCAACATGCATGAAAAAAAATAACCTTTTATTAAAGTAATAAAATTATAATCAAAAATACATCAAAATATTTAATATAGAACAAAAAGAACACAAGCACTTCCAGTTGCAAAGTCAACAGCAACATATATGTGGTGTGGTGTTTTGTTAAGTTTTTTTTTTTATTTTGTTTTGTTTAGTTTCCCAAGGATTTTAGTGAAGATTTAAAATTATCATAGGTCTCGGTGAAGTTTGTTTGCTCCCCACAAAAGCAGAGATGATTTTTATTGACCAATCTTTGATCCAAGAGATTAAAGAAAGTACTGTAAGAGCAGTGAAAAGGATAACACTGTGGGGGTCAATAGGCTTACTGCTACTTGGAAATGAAAGTGAAGCATTCTGTTGGGAGAGGGGGTAATTTAGCATTCTTACTGGGAACTTGAGAGTTTTCCCTTTCCTATTTTTTAAATTTTATTTTTTAAGGGAAGAAAAATTATTCGTCTTACTTCCAGGTTTCTCCATGACTTAATACCATGGCCATAATACGAGGTCATTTAGAGGGCACTAGATGCACCCGACATAATTCTGCACAATGCTTTTTAGCCCAAATGGCCTGGCTGTCACATACTCACTTCTTGATTGAAATGTTTCTGGTAGACTTTTGGAATGCAGTCTGAGGGCTTAGTGACTCAATATTTTCAACATGAATACATTTTCTATCTCATAGAAACTTTCTATGAACTACTGCAGAGTTAATGTGTCTTTCTGTTGTTTCTTGAAGTGCTGTGAACTTTACACAAATCTGGTAAAATTGTATGAGTCAAAAGGAAATGAAAGTCCTAGCTCAATACAGTTTTATTTTTTATGGCATCATCATCATCATGACCCTTTTTTATGAGGGTATCAAAATGTCTGCTGAGAAGAAAATTTTTCTGCTTGAAATAGCCATTAATATCCCTTTCTTTTCCTGATGTGTGTTGTTTGCCTGTTTTTTTCCCTTTCTTCTCCAAGCAGTACGATTTGTGACTTCTTTTCCACTGCAGAGAACAAGTGCAGCAAGAACAACAGCTGGTGTGACTTTGATTGGGGATGCACTGAAGTGCTTTTGTTTACAGAATATTCAGAGACACAGGAGGCCTGGCAGAGTGCTGGTGTCACGCTTCTTCCCATCTTTGAAAAATTGCCAAAGAAATCTGATTGAAATTGGCCAGTTGTATTTATTTTGCTGTTTGCCAGAGACAGGTTTGCAGGCTTAGAGCATTTTAACATTTTGTTTAGCTTCCTGCTGGCATATAATAGATTAGTAATTGTTTTTAAGAGGAAAAGGGGCCCAGAAAGTTCTCAGAAAGCTTCTTGTGTCCTGTGAATCTGTGCAAGATGTAGCTTACAGCACATCCTATCATTTCACCCAGGAGGCTGATTTGCTTTGTCACAAGGAATTTCCATAGTTAATTTAGCTGGTCACAGCTTGTGAAACTTGGCTTTTATGCTGGTGTAATGTGAAGTAAACATTCCTTTACTCCAAAATCAGAAAACACCTGTCTCTGCTTCTAACGGTCTTCCAAAAGCACTAATGAAAATGTAATTCTACCAAGAGCAACAGCAGAATGCTCATGGACCTAACAGAAACTGTGACTCTAATTTATCAATTAATTTTTAAGAATTTCCTGCAGACTAGTGACTTTGGATATTTTGGTAATCATATAAGAGAGTTAAACCAATTATTGAAATTTACTAAATATTGAGATAAAATGCCTAATATGTTTACAATTAGGTGATGTGAGTTTTTTACAGTTCATTTATTATTTGCAAGTGGTTTGTTGCAACATTAGCTAAATTCTTGAAATTCTATGCTAAAACACATGTTTTAATGTACCTGGTTCATGTTAGGTTTTCTACTAAATCATCACCAGCCCTGTTATTATTCACTATTTGGTCATGACTGGGTGTGGGTGTTCTTGGGTTTTATTTGCTTTTTTGTGCATCCCTGACCTTGACTACTCAGGATCTTGTAGTACTTCATTTTGTTAATAAGCACTGATGTATAAAAGAGTGTTTTCAATTAAAGCATGGTGTGAAAATCAAGCTTTCTGAAGTTTACAATCCATATTTATTCCCTCCCTTCTCTTATTAATTTTTCGCTTCTGTGCTATAAACTTACACTTTTTTCCAAATTCTTTTTCTGTAGGGTAAATTGCATGTTTTCCATCTCTTAGCTGTGGCAATGTGAAACTAGAAGTGTATGGACTTGACTGAATTATAAAGTTTCAGAAACAAGAGGAGAAATAGAGTGAATCCCAAATGTACTACAGAAAAATAAAGCCCTTTTGATATGGAAGGACCTACATTTTTGAATGCTGATGTCTTGGGGTGATGTTCAGTGAATCTGGCATTGTTGCACAGCAGTATATTCAGGAGCTAGAAAGATCCCAAGTGTAGCAACCAAGATTAAGGCTTTTACTGGCAATGTTAGAAGTAAAATGACTTTTGTGCTCAATGCTGACTTTTGGTATAATGGACAGGATGTGATATTAAATTCTGTGTGCCCTGAAATCACATTTTTCTGTTCACAATTAATGGGCATGTTTTTAAGATCACTTGTTACTTTGAGTAGATTTCGTCAATGTTAGGCATGTTCCTGAAATTCTAGTGTGATCCACAGGTGTTTAAAAAGGAAAAATTGAAAATAAGTAGCACAGATTTTTCTGGGTAACTTCATTATGAATCTCTGATTTGTGCAAAAATAAACAAGCTTTTTTTTTTTTTTACTACATTTTGAATTTAAGACATACAGATTTTCTGTGCTGCAAAGTGTGGGGTTTTGGCTGTGAAAAAACGGAAGGATATATTGAGTGTTACCAAAAATGTCCATTTTTGTTTTCCAATTCAAAACTACATGACTTAATTTAAGCAGTGCAAAAGAGAGCTAAGAATGTTAAATTGAGCTAACTGAATATTGTCAAGAATTGTGAAAGACATAGAAAGTAAGTAAAGGACATCACTGAAAGCAAGCAAAAAAACAAGGGAGAAAATATTGACACTGGATACTTCTGGGTTTTTTATTCCAGTGAAACTTTCAAGTACCTAAGACTTGCTAGTTCTAAGTGCTGACAGCAGCTGACTTAAACTCTGTCCTGGGAATTTCCAATTTAGTCAGTTTTGGTTCTTGTCTTTCAGCTTGCATCCTTCCACTCAGGGATATGAGTTTGGTTGACATAATTCATTTAATCGTAGGGGTTTTTAAATTTAATAATGAGATTATCACCAAAATATATGCTCAAGGGAATGAGAGATATTATAAAAAGGTCAAACCAAAGGGATCAGGACTTAGTTTAGAAATCTATACTTATTATTTCAGTTGGCATGAAACTTCACAGGCTAAGGTGAGGAGTTTGGATATTTATTTGTAAGTTTTTCCCAGTCTCTAATTTTCATAGGTATTTCTTTTTCAAGCAGGCTTCACTTCTCAGTTCTCCTAAGCTTTTTGGCAGGTATGGTGCTGTGTGTGTTCGGCAATTTGGTATGCATATTTCAGTATCCCATGTTCTGTCCAAGATGGTGAGGAATAAAAGGAGTATATTTTAATGATCTACGGGATTATGATTGATTAAATTCTATCAGATTTGATACATAATATAGAAAATACTAATAAAGCAAATATCTCTTGGAGTTACCTTAGTGGAGTGGGCATATGAGGTGGGGGAGGAGAGGAGTGTTGCTGCTTCGAAACTGAGTCCTTTAGGCTGTCAACTTCAACCAAATTAAAAAATGTGTGCCAGCCTTAAGTTGGCACGCTTGAGTTCACTTCACTCCAGTCAATGAGGCACCTTAGCGCAGTAAGCACAATAGAGACAAAGAGATGCCTTGCAACTGACAGAGAGAGAAAAGAGTCCTTTGAGATGAAATGTTAACATAAGAAGTGAAAATGGTTTGTGGTAGTCTCAAGCTGGCTCTTTTGGGTTCACTTTCCTATAGTTACTGAACTATAGTGCTGTAGCTTAACAGAGAAGTCTCAATAAAATTAGAAAGATATCCTAAAAAGGACAGAAGACGAGAGAGAGTAAAAGCGAGCGATAGAGATGGAGAGTTCTTTTGATAAGGAGCTTAACAAAAGTGGAAAAAATGGTTTATGTGAATGTTAGTTTTCATGGCAGTCTCAAGCTGACACTTGGGCTCCCTTTATTACAGTCAGTAAGCTACTTTAGCAAACAAAGGCGAATGGAGAGAAGGATGTCTGGAAACAACAGAGTAAGGGAGAGAAAAAGAGACCTCTTTGACAGCATCTAACACAACATGAAATCTCTGCCTCTGTGTTTCCATTTTTGAAACGTTTTTTGTAAGGCAGAGAGAAACACAAATAGTTGAATCTTTGTAAGGTACTTCATAGATAATGAAACAAATGCTGAGATTTTGAATTTGCTTAAGCAACATACAGCTTAATTGTGCTCAATTGGGCAAGGGATGTGAATTCCCTTCTTATCTCTCTTAAAACACTTTTTTTCCAGCATGCTGCTTTCAGAAAATAATAAATACTCTCCAATCTAGGAAATTCTACAGTAGTGTTGAATTAATTTAACATCCCCTTTATGTATAAAAATGCGTGGAAAAAAAGTCACTAGAGTAGATGTAGATTTTTTTAATGTAGTACTCAGTAGCGCTGAAAACTAAATGGATGCTGGCTTACATTTGCATCAGGTAGGTGATGAATGAGTCTACCTTTCTAAACAGGTGGAAGGAATTTGTTTCTTTTTTCTGCATTTAATCCAGTTCTTTTATTTTGGTCATCTAATATTTAGTTATCTTATATTTCAAATTTTAGATATTGTAGTTACAACCTGTTAGTTCTCAGTCTCACTGGAAAGGAAATTTGATTAGCTTCCACAAATTTAAGCTTTTCAAGGTAGATAGGAGAGTGAGGAAGATTTCAGGCCTTTTGTACCTGTTAGGTAAAATATATGAGGTAAACGAAACCATACCCATCAAAGCTGTAATTAAAATACCCACGAAAATTGGCATATTTTGAACATCATCTATTCACTGTGAAATGGGCCATTAGATATCTGGCTGACAAATGTTTTCATTCTGAACCTAATGTGCACTGCTCATACGTCATCTGCAAATTCTGTAGAGGCACACTTTGGAAAGGAAGGGAAGTCACAGTCGCAAATTATTCTTGCCCTCCATTAGGCAAATTGTCAACTTCATAGAATCAATAGAAGATTCTTTATAATAATCAAATTGGGGTGTAGCCATGAGCAAAAGCAATGGGACAACCAAGGATGAAACTTAATTAGAGAGCAGAACTTGCTTTTAACAATATTGGATATAATGAAGATGCAGTGCTAAGCACACAATATTGAAGACTTCAACATCTTCATAATTTTGTAATGTAAAATCCATGGCACTCCAACTCTACTAATTTTTTAATGAAATTTCTGTATGTAGAGAAAAATTACTTTTCATAGCTAAATGCTAATCTCTTAAACAAGATGAATAAGTTTATAGGAGTATTGTATACTGACATTATACTATTTAATACTCTAGTCTGCAATAAGTATTTGCAGATAGGAGAGTAGGAAAAAAGTGACTGTAAACAAGTTTGTCTGTTTTGTTGTAAATTGATTGCTTGAGCCTTATGCTCTTTGATATTGCATTATTTGTTCATTGAAGTCGTGTGATAGCTTTTCTGCTCTGTAATGAGTTTGAAATGTTTGAACTTCAGTTTAACAAGTAACAAATTCCGTTATTTAAGAGGATAAATTTAATTCACAATAAGAGTCATGAAACTTTTGCAATTCAAAATTTTTCATTAATAGCCTTCTGTAGATCAAATATTCAAAAACAGCCTGAAAGATAGTAGAAAATTTACTGATATTGCCAATTCTTATTGGAAAAGTATTTACTATTTTCATTAATATTCAGTTGAAACTTGTCTTTGTTGCTGGCACTGGCATTTAAGTTACTTGTTCTGATGGCTCTTTGAAAGCCTCTGTTAAAGGCTGGAGATAGCTGAGGATTGAGTTCTGTGTTTAGATTATAGCAAAGAATTACAATAACCTTGTATCTGGAATCTATATAATTTGGTGTCTGCAACCTGGCCAATTTTAGTGAAAACACAGAGAGCATGTGGCCAAAAATTGATGAAGACGACAGCATTTTTTCAGCAGGAAAGTGTGTTCTTGTGTTTCAGATAACCAGTGGTTCTTTGGGCTTTAAAGATGACTGTGATGTTCACCCAGGGCTGCCATATATCCACAGGGCTAGGCAGCAGTACTTGTGACCAGTCTTCTCTTGTTTGTTTTGTTACTAATCCCTTAAATTTTGACAACGCTCTGGACTGGCTTTGTATCAGCTCATGTTTTGCTGAAAAATGGAACCATTTTAACTTGTGCTAGATGAAGAAACAAGAGTGGGAACTGTACAACTATTCAAAACCTAAAAGAATAAAACCAAAAAGGACAAAATAGGAGAACAGTGAAACAAAAGAATAGGAGATAAAAAGAGACTGGAAAAGGAGAGCAAAAATCTAGTTACTGCAAGATAAAGAGAAATCCTTTAGTCAAGCCTAGCAGTACTGGTCCTGCATTTTGGAGTTCCATAAATTCCTATCTACATTTTTATTTATATTCATTTTGACTTGATGAATTCCTCAGTCCCCTAATTTGGTTTTTTGAGAGAGCAGATTCAAAGCAATCAAGTTATTAACTACTGGTAATATGAAAACAATCAATTTTAATTGGTAATGGTAAAAACAGGTGGCAAGAGTAAACTTTTAGTATTAAATTAAATTATTCTTTTTTTCTGCCTTGCTAATGTGGTGGGATGTGTGTAAGAGAGAGACAGACTGACATCCATCTGCTTGGACTACAGAGACTAGTGTGAACAAACATGCAGCATACTAAATGGTCACCTCAAGAACCAGCACTTCTGTTTAGGATTATTGTGTGCCATCCAGTTTTGCAAGCTATGGAAAGACACACCTCAGTAATTTACAGTTCATGTAAATTACTTTAATGATTGCTGTCTACTTTCTGTCAAGACTACTACTGATAGTGTTACCTTTGCATCATGAAATCAATTCTTCCTTCGCTTCTGGTCTCTTTGTAAGGAGCCTTAAGGTGAAACCACATCAGAAAGCAGCCTCTCCTTCTCCTTCCTCTGTGTATTTTGAGTGATGATTGTTTCTGATGTGAAGGCTCTAGATCTTCAAATTGGATTTGCTGTCAATGTGTCCTTTTCCAAGAAAGTGATTGTGCTTGTCAAAGATACAGTTTTAGCGTCTAGGTGAAATGGATGAAATTCCAGGGCTTAGGGTACCTTCTCTTAGCTGCTTTGATTTTCATTTTATGGTCAACTGTATCTCTTAAGAGAAAGTATGTTGAGTTACTGTTGATGCATACATCATGCTGGGTGTGATGCCTAGAAAATAACTTTTCTCCTACTTCTGAGGAAGGAAAGAGAGGACTATAGATAACATTTAGGAGTGATATTACTAAAAGACCCATTTTTGTTTCACCTAATAATGGAGAGGGAATGCCTGTCTGGTAACCCAGCTCTGCTGCATGACAGTTCATTTTTGGCTCGGACATAATCAAGCTGTCTTATGTATGCAGTTGCTTGTCTGTGTCTGTATCATGCTACTGTATAATGTCCAACCTGAATTAATACAGCTGGAGCAGATGCTAAATGACTGTATCTAAGTCACTTGTGTCCTATTTTACACTTCACTTCATGATCTGTGTGAGGCTCTGTGAACATTTGATATTCATTTTAGAGTCTCACCATATGCCCTCACATTTATAGGCTATAAATCTGTAATCAACAACTCTGTCGATATAGACATTACTTCTCTCAGCTGCATATGTGAAAGAAAGCATTTGGAAATAACCTTTATGACTAAATGTGCTTACAAGAATTACTACTAAAGAATCTGAAATGTTGTTTCATGTAACACTCTATGAATGTGCAGAAAAAACAAAATAGGAGGCTAACTAAAGTTTTTGGATATTTAGTGAAAGCTTCAGTGAGAGTCTCCTGCCCATGCACTCTATTTACAGGGTTTGAAACAAAATTTCCAAATGTGTGCGCAAAACTCTTTTATTCCTGCATAACTTTTGTAAGAAAAAGAATGATTTAAAAAACCCTTTTCAGTATAGTCTTTCTTTTAAGCAAGTCCTTTTGTCTGTGGTAGAAAGCAAGAAACGATGTTATTTTCTATGTATTCCCTTCCCACTGAATAGTCAAACATCTTATACTTACCTATTCTTTATTTTGCAGTTCTTTGATAAACAACTCGTCTTCCTTTCTTGTTTTCTTGTGTCCAAAGTTCAAGGTTTGTTAGAACACTAGTTTCAGTTCTCTGTCCCCCTCCTGCTCCATTAAACACACAATATGTAATTTCAGATTATTGGAGATTCTCCATAAAGATTTTTTTTCTTCATTATTAGCAATCATTGCAATAAAATGGGGAGTTTATGCATCTCAAGCAGAATTCTGTAAATAATACTTCAGACAGCAAGCAGTTACCCTAATTTTCATTTGTTTTTAGGCTGCAACTTCCTTTTACAGTTTAATGTTATATGCTTTCTACAGTGGTCACCCAAAGTGAGTTTTGTATTGTGGGGTAAGGCACAGTATAAATATGAAAAAATTGCTTTGCCTTTTTGTTTCTCAGAATGTTCCAGATATTGTGTTTTAATACTGGCAGCCTCTCTAAAGTACTGTCAGGATTAATAGAGCGCTGAAAAATGCTATTTATGTATCATGTTATGCATCAAAGGCCTCTTCTTGAAGGAGCATGTGATTAATCTTTACTTACATGAGTAGCTGTGCTGATAGGTTATAGTTTTGGTGCCTGGCAATAGTAGGTTATAGGTTATATATAACCAGTAGCTTACAGTATTGGTGCATGGCAATATTCAGCTACTTATGATCAGGTCTTTTGAGACACTACTTTTCACATGAATTCTTTCTTCCTCTGTCTCTTTATGGAACTGAATCTTCATTGACTTACAGCTGACTGTATTGGATTCATAAAATAGTCTTTCACTTCTCTCTGGGTATATGCTGTATCATGAATTGTCTCCTTAGAGACAGCAGGCCACCTCGTTATGGTTACAATAGACAAATTCCTAAGCATGTGGTCTGCTTTTATGGCCTTGACTTGTGCATCTTTTACCTCAGAGACTTGCCACTCATGTTGACACAGATTTGTTGTGTGTGATGAAGTGATAAAATCAATGAAGAGGACACATGTGCTTCTCTAGCTTTCAGAAGGATTTTATTATTTATTGTTTATTGTTGTAAGTTAAATCTACTCAACAATTTTCTGCAAAGGTACATTTACTTTTTGGATATGTTTTATTCTGCCTGCCACTTAGAAGTGGCTCTTAGGGCATACTGCATGTGTTAGCTTTGTAAAAGTTCCACTGGAAAATAGAATGAATAGAAATGTATATGTCTTGTCAAGAACAATACCCAGAGAGTGAGGAAGAAGCATTAAATAAACAATTTAAGAAAAATAAGCAACCTGAATGCCAAGCATTCCTGTGTTATTATACTTCTGTCCCCCAAAACACATTGCTATTTAAAAGGATAGAGAGACCCAAAAAATTCCTTTAATTAAATTTTAATTACTGTTTTAAAAACAGGAAAATGTTACTACATCAGGAGCTGAGGAAGAAAGTGTTTTCTGAGAAAGCTGAAAGTCAATGGTACTCATAATTTCAGGCAGCTGAGAATAGTACACAGTTGGATTTGTCAATGCTGAAAGTAAATTTGTTGAAAAAATCTGGAATAGGCTGAATTATAGAAACTATGCTGCAGGCAGAAGAATTATGGCCTTTGAGAATTTTGTTAACCAACTTTTCATAGAACTGAAGCTCAGCTATATGTAAGGTAAGATTTGAAAAGAACTTTTATGGAAAGTGTATTTTTAAAAAAAATTAAATATTACATAAGTATGTTTTGGATGAGAAATCCTCATGAAGTTTCCTAGTGAGTATTAATTCTCTCAGTCCATAGTTTTTTGTTTTATGTGTTCTTTAAGTAATTTCCCATGGTTTCTCAGACCTAAGAAACAAGGGGACAAGTTATTTGGAAGGATTTATAATCAACATACATTGCTGAGAGTCTCACTGATTTGGTGAAACAAGAGTAGCTGTTAGCATTTTGTTGTTATTTGCAAATATTTGCATGTGTTTTATAGAATAAGGACATTCTCAGCAGCTGTAGAGTGCTGGACTTTTCTCAAGTACTCCTACTTTAGCAGAAAGAGTGACATTAGACAAATTACCTGTCTTTTTCTAGTTTCTTGCGTATGGCTCAACTTAATGCATATGATCTGCAGAGCCCATTCAAGTATCATTTGATGAAACAGTGAAAAGAAATGGAAAAATCTGATTTAAGTGATTTTTGAGAATCTGAATCTGACTGACAGACCACAGTGTAGATGACTGGCTGGTGTATTTTGAAGGTTTCGTTGGTAAACATATGAATGATTATACTTACAGTAGTCTCTTAAAATATAGATTGTCTGGAAGAAATAAGTGTAAGAAAGAAAAACAGGCTCAAACTTGGAATCAGGAAGACAGAAGAAATAAAAAACATGAGAGAAAAGATGAAAAAATTCAAATTCTCTGGCAGACTGACCTCTGCCTTGATTCAGGGCATCTGACCACTGGATTTTAAGATAGTGTTCTGCCTGACTTCTCTCTACCCTAGGACACACATTACATCTTGTTTTTATCCTTTTTGATTAACCAGTAATTTTACAATTGAGGACCTTGCTGAGGTACAAACACAGACAACTGCCATGCCTTGTTTTGCCACAGGCTGAATATGGTGGGGTCTCAGAAGCAGTAGGTGAGGCAGCATGCAGGAGTGTGATGCAGGACATGACTACATGAGAGAACAGCACGGGCTGGTGCTCAGAAAACTGCATTGGTCATCTCCTTTGGTGCATTTCTTTTTTTTTCAAATATGTTTAAAATTAATCTTACTCTAAAGGCTGTTCTTTCCTGCCTACTGACCACATATAATTCATCAGGAGCTTTACAGTGAAAAGGTCAGTAAGTCCCATTCAGAGGGATAGATCAGAAGTGAAACCTAGTATCTAAAGTGCTTGTACCAGAAAACAGGGTGCAATAACTGAATGTCAGTTCTTGGTCTCTGGTAAGAGATTTTGGAAAGATTATGCAGAGATTTTAAAATAATTTCATTTTAAAATATTCATTGTCTAAGTTTTTTGATAGCAGATAAGTCCTGGTGGAGAAAGAGTAGATAGAGGTTAGGAGTCAAATTAATACTCTAATGAATGAATTAACAGTAATTGTGTGGGGTTTTTGTTTTGGGTTTTTCTTTTTTCATTTGCATCATGTTAGAGAATCTGAAGGTCTTTACAGCACCAAGCCTTAAAATCTTGCTAGCTTTTAACTTGCTGTAGATGGCCCTGCTGGATCTAGTGAGACTCTCTGGCAGCATGTGAAGTTAGGCATGTGCATACATCATTTGCGAAGTCAAGACATACTTTTAAATTAGTGACTAGAATACAGAGGCTGTGGTTCTTGGTGACCCCCTGTGCTGTACTCCAGTAAAAGAAGTTACTTTGTCTATGAATTTCTAATAAGTTCTGAGAATAGAAATCCTGAGGTGCTCAAATCCAACACACTATGAATTTCAGGGCTTGCAAAATAAGGCAAAACATTTTTTAAGCAAGTCACCCCCCACCACCCCCATCCCTCAGCTGTGTGAAACATTTGAAAAGGAATATGTGCATGCTGTTTAGTGTGCTCTCAGACTGTAAGAGGGATGTGGTTATTCTCCACTGATTCACTTAATTATCTACAGAATTACAAAATATTAGAATGCAAATATCATGTTTTATGTTTGTCAAGCACCATGAGGATGTGGTGGGGCAGGGTAAAAAAAAAGCAAAACCCAAATCAGCACTAAAATGGGACTAACCCTGTTCTCATTGCATGCCTTGGCTCTTCAATGTTCCACAGCATTATCCAATGCTTTTAGAATGATTTACTTATCAATCTGTTTTGAAATGGCATGGTTTTTTTGGTTGTTTTATTTTTTTTTTCATTGTCTCCAGCAACAGTTTTATTTGAATACTCATGTTTACTTACTGAAGTGCATTTCACTTGGAATGGAAATGCAAAACATTAGTGCAGGCTTTGTGAAATTTACCACTTCTCTGATATATGAAAAGTACTTGAGATAAGGACATCTTTTCAATAGTTGTAGGCAGAAGCAGGGATGTGGGGGGAGACTCATAAGCTGTTCAAATAAATATAGCCTGCTTATTTTTCAGTGTTGTCTATATTTAACAACCTCATTGATTCTGTATGCTTTTTGTTAGAGATTAATTCTACTGATTTGTTAAAAGATAATATTGTACTTGTAGCTGTGGTAAACTGTTTTTTTTTCCACTCTGCTTCTTTTTTTTTTTTGTCAAGAATGAAAAACCAACATATCAAGGGAGCTAAGCTATGCAAAGGGCTGTTGCAAAACTCCAACGGATACAAAATTTTAGGGTTTTACTTCATCGAAACATTATTTAGATAAATCAATTGATATTTCCTCCATTGGAAGTTTGGTAAAATCACACTCTTGATTTTTTAATATCTCTGTTGTAGAAATTAGCCAGGCCCTAAATCACTACATTTTGTTTAAATAGTAAACGGAAATGGCATTTAAAATCTACAAAGCATTAAAACTGCTAACGGATTACTTACATCATTGCCTTATAACCTTTTTGATTTGTTGATCCCCAAGTACTTTTCAGCAGAGGCATGTATCTCTGTGCAGCAAAAGTTAACTTACTGCAGTAGGCTTCCTTTTCACAGCAAGGTCGTGTGAACCCAAAGAGTCTGCAGACCACATGTTGAAAACTATTGATCTACATTATTTATATATGACTTGTTCTCTGCAGATGTGTTCCTGCTTTTGAGATGACTCAGTAAGACCATGCAATAGTTTTCAGGAAGGAACTGGGAAAAGAAAATGTGACCCTTAAAAGGGGAGGTTTAGATCGATAAAATGTTTCTACAATTCAGGAATTAGACCTTCTTCTTGCCACTAATGATACAATCTCCAAAAATTAAGAATGGTTATCTGTTTTATACATGATATGCTACAATATTTTGTTGGCATTATGGAATCACTGCAGCTGGACAAACTGGTTCAGTGCTTCTTAAGAAGATGGGAATTCTGTCACTTGGTGGCTACCAGACAGTGGATTCCTTATGCACTAAGCTATTTTAAAGATATTTAGATTATGTCTTCTAGCTGACTAAAAAGGTCATGCCAAGCATGTATCACATACCCCTCTACTTTGTGCCTTGATTGAATTCTAGCACAGTAAGTTATGGATTTGATCTCTAGATAAACAAAGCAGTTTCCTGCCCCTTAAATTGAAGGTATAGGGCTTTGGGGGATAAGATCCATTCCTTTATTGTGCTTAACAACAAGCAAGTTGAAATTAAACAGCAGCATAACATAGTTGTAGGTTCTATTTGCCAGCTTTTATAATGATTCTGAGTTCCTGAAATTTCTGCTAGGCAACAGGCTGGTGTCACATTGAAGATGTGAGTTGTGGTAATGCACATATTAAATGGTAACATTTAACACATGAGATGTTTCTCATCATGGCGAATATTTAGAGCTGAAGGTGTATTGAGTAAAGGCAGGTACAGACCCTGCTGCTGGTGAGGTGCTTACACTTCCCAGGGTGAGTTGGCTTCTGGTGTGCTGTTATGCAGCAAGCAGGTGACCCAGGGGTCTTTGACAATTTCATCATTTTTTTAGTAGTCGAATAAAGAAAATATTTCTAAACATTTCAATATTAATATCAAACATATGGATGTTAAAAGAACACTTTTCTCCTCATGATATTCATGTGAGCAAGCAGCTAATTCTCTGGTGTGATTCTCAGACTACATTCAGTAATGTAAGAGATGGAGTTTCACGTGATAATGAAGCTGTTGTTTTTCTCGAGTATAGTGCTGCTTGAACTATTCTTATGCTCACACTTCCTAGTGTGCCATGTTGTGACATGAAATTCTCTTCAATGTTGAGCAAACCCATTTTTTCACTTTGTTCTTTGATCACTTTCTATCAACTGATTTTTTTATTGGCTTCAGAACATGATAAAAAAGACTAGTTTTGAGGCATAATGGCTTTTTATGGAAGGGGTATGTATAAGTAAAATGCTTATATCTTACATATTTTTAAGTATTGTTTATACTAACAAAAGTTGTATAAAATGAAGGTATTTGTCCTAGAAGGGATCAGATTATTTGTTTATAACCATAGCACATTTATGAAAAATATTATTTTTAAAATATTGAATTTCTATGTTTTATTAGTATACACATAAGCTTCTCTGGGCATCTTGTTGCATAAGCTGCCTGTCTGTAGGCCACACTCTCTAGCAGAAGTGTCTGTATAAGCAGTCATTCTGAAATGCTGATTCTGTTATTTGATTTGGGATTAAACAGTCTGTTGCAAGCCATCTGTTTCCCTATGCATGTGTCCTTGAAAGGTTAGATTTCCACAGATATTGCCCCATAACTTTAGCCAGTGCTTGAAAGATCAGAATTAGGTGAGACATATGCCACTGAAATTATCTGTTTTATCCTAGAGGACTGGCTGTTTTTTGACATCAGTGCCCATGTTGGAGAAAAGTTTATTCTCTCTTATTGTTGCTGATTTAGAACCCTGCTGATTTTGGCCAAATGCCATGAGACTTAGGAGCACGTCCTTTGAGGGTATTTGAACAGTTGATGTGCAGTGAGCGCATGAAAAGTTCCATCAGCTTTCTAAGCTCCTCAACAGATTCGTCTGATAGATGCTGCATCACCCATGTCTAACAAACTGCTGCTACTACTCAAGCAGCATCACTGTGGCCATTAGGGTCAGAAGATGGTGTGGGTTCAAAGATTCTTTAGAGACTTAAAGAAGTCTTACATAAGACTGGACCTTGCTATTGTGCAATGTTGTTGGTTTTCATATTTTGTTAACCTTTTTTTCCTTTTAAATTATTTTTTTGTCTGTCTGTTCATGCATCAGCCTGTGAGTGCTGGGTATGTGTGTGATGCACATATGACTACTAAAAGACAAGTGTCATGGTAGTGATCTAGCCCTGTCAGTTTGCTTTAGGTGTTAAGAGGAGCTCAGATTGGGGAGCAGGTCCTTAAAAGCACTGTGGAAGCCGTCATGTGAGGAGCCTGCCTCTGGACTCTGTTTACACAGGTATAATTTTTGTGGTTGCTTAAACTTGGTATTCTTAAGATGTAACTTTGTCATTAGCCATACAGGGCCTCACATGTTTTACCAGCCCTCTAAAAGCTATCTAGAAAGCCACTCACAAATGCCATTTGTGGATCATAAGTCCTCTTTATTTCAGCCAGAAACCAATTCAGGTTTTCTCCAACTTTGGTATTCCAGAGGCTTAAGGATTTCAGAGCTGGTTTCATAGCATAGTCTGTAAAATTTTGTTATGCTTTGCACTTACAAAGCAATTATCCCTTGAATGTGTTAGAGTTCAAAGGTGTTGTTCAGCCAACATGATAGGCAATATTGTGCAGAATTATTTATTTTTGCTCTTGAATGTGTTTGATTCAAATCCTGCTTGAGATCCTAATTTCTGAAAGTTCTGGAAGATACGGATTCACAATATGCTACTGTTGAACTGGTAAATCCTGTTGAAACTTATGTAATTTTTTTGGTGAAATATTTTTTGTTCTTTAATGTTAGAGTGGTTTTGAAATGTTTTTGCTTTTACTCAACAGTCTGACTACAGAACCACTGATGTTTCTGTACTTCTGTCTGGATATTTGCCAACTCAGGCATTGCACACATGGCTGATCTGAATTTGTACACCCAAACAGATGATTGGTCAAATTAACATTTGCAAACTGCCCTGTTTATTTGCACAAATGTAGGTTTTATGTGTGCAAAACTGATGTGTTTGCAATTTTGCGAGTTGTATTAAGGCAAGCTCGCTATAAATATATCCCCTAAAATTTAGTTTTTGATTAAAAATACTTACTAGGCAATTCTCCTGATAGAGTTTCCAAATTTACATTTCCAGGTGAAAAGGAGCCTTTAAAACCTTTAAAAGCAGCCATGGAAACAGAAGCTGCACAGAGCTAGGCAGTGACATAGGGCATTACATCTAAGAGGCACATTTAGGGGGGAGCTTGTCAAGAGCAGAAAATGATGCTTGCTCTCTCTCTTACTGCAGAATACTGGACTGCTGACGTGATCCATTACTAGAAATATTAGGATATGAGAAAAATGAGAAATTTTCATGGAAAATAAAAATCTTCCTTTTTTTCTCCCTTCCTTTTAAGGAAGTATTAAGCAACTCCTGTAAGCAGTAATTTCCCCTTTGAATAATCAGTGAAAGAGTATTGAAATGTTAGTGAAATCCAAGATAATTATTTTAAATAATGTGCAACAAAGCACACAATTATATTTGTAAAACAACATATGAAATAAATTTTGAATTATATAATCCTAGGAATTAGTAGTTCCCTGTTTATAGAATACCTGGATATGAATGTACCTGTCTGCAGGTATTGGGATGAAATTCAGTCAAACCAAATTAAGCTTTTGCATTGCTGACTTGCAGAAAATATTTGTTCTTCTTTATGTCTGCTAAGTCTCTATTTTAAAAAGGTAGCATTTCTGTAAATACCTGATTTTGGTATCCATGCATGTTGCTAATCCTTGATGGAGTACTATATTAACTGCATGATGAGTAATAGAGATGGAAATGAGCTTTTCCTTTTTTTGAGATGAATAATTTTTCCACTTTTACAGAATTCCATTGCAAGTACTGCATCTGAGCTGCATGTAGCTGGCTTTCCTGTTAGTTAAAATTGAAAAAAAAGCATTCTATTAGTTGTCAGACTTTTCTTCAGGCTTTTTAGAATCTTGAATGCAGTGTGATGCTGTTGCCTTTGTACATCACAACCTTGGGGTTAAAATGTACCTAATTTGCAGTAATTTAGATAATAGATATCCCCAACAGTATTTTACATGAGGCTGCTAAATTGTGTAGTGTATGGTCTTAGAGAAATAGTAAAATCTAATTTTGGAGATTCTTAAATTTTCCCTAAAAACTCTGCACTGAAGCAGAGTCTAAGAACAAAAGGGACTGCTTTTCTCCACCTTCTAAACTTCCATGATGATGTACAACAAAGGACCTGTTCTAAACAAACCAAACCTGCCTGTAGGACTGTGAGGGAACCTTATAAGATAGTGATGGTTTTATTCTCTGAATACACATTCCCAGTTGAATGCCACGTAAATTGTATCCTGCCTAGTTGAGGTATTGGGTTTCAAGGAGTTGGATGCTCATCTCATAAGTCTGGAAAACTGCTTGGCAAATGAAAGAAGCAGGAAATGGCTCACTACATACAGGAGATCTAGCGGCTTTTCTTGTTGCGTTGCTGATGAAAAACATCAAAATTTTTTCTCCCCGCCTCACCCCCCAGTATATTAGTACATTCAGGGCTTAATTTAGAGAAGCTCAAATAATCTACAGAAAAGGATACATTTCCAAGCAAAATCAGTACTTCCAAGAAGAAACTTATGATGTTAAAAAAGTTCTTTGAAGAGTCCTTTTATTTGTGCTGTGTTCCAACAGAAAAATTATTCTACTCATCTTGTCTACTCTCATGATTTTTTCCTGTCATCCTGAATTCAGGGGAATAAACTGTTTCACCTCATATGCCTTAACTCATTCTAATTCAGTTGAATTTGATTTCCAGGATTTCAGCACATTAGACTGGAATTTTCTCTGACTGGTATATATTTTTGCCTCTTCCTAGTTATTTCTAAGAAATTTATTCAAATTTGGGAAAGTAAGAAGAATTAAAAAGAGATGATCTTTTGCTAAGTGCTAGATAAACATAATTTCTGTAGGAGAAATTTATATTTCTGCAGCAAGTCTACGTTTAATTTCTTCTATATATATGCCTGACTTGGTGGTCCAAAATAGGAGAGAAAGCTTTTACTAGACTTTGGTGTAGAGGTCAAATCCTTCTCAAAGAATATGCAGGCTGCTTGCAGATATTGTACTTTTAAATTTCTGTGTGTGTGAAGTCAACTTAAAATAATGATGTACCAATACCAAACTGGTAACTGACTTTGAGAAAATATAAACTCAGCTAATTCTTTCTTGAATTTCTTTAGCAAACAGAGTATAGCAGGAATTAAAATCATGAAGTCTTATGTAGATATTTTTGTTCTTTTAATATTGCATTTTTATTCTATCTTGTTCTATTATTATTTATATACAACACTGATAAAATATTTCTAGCTAGGTTTGGTGGTAGCATCCATTTATTATAATATAAATCACTTGCCTCCTCTCTGTTTTCTGGAGATATTTTAATCAATACTCTTTCAAGCTTAGTCTTAATATTTTTTGTGGGTTTTCATCTCTGCACTTGATTTATTGAGTGGATGGAAGGAAATGTGACTCACCATTCTATCCTTTTGCTTATTTCTGTCAGTAGGGAGAATAAAAATGATCTTTCTAAATTCTATATTTGTTATTCTTTTTTTTGTCTTTGCGAAATGATCTCTAAGAATATTAAGTAGCTACCTTCAAAATTAAACAGATTAGAATATGTTGAACAGATTCTTTTATGGCACAAAGAAGCATAAAAAAGATTTTCTTTGAAAATATTCTCTACCTTGCATTTAATTTACAATTAATTCCAAGGTAAAAGAAGAAAACTTAATTCCAGGCAGAAAACAACAGCCTGAGACTTTTGAAATAGTTTGTAGGGGGAATGGATTGTTTAGTATCAAGAACAATTTGTTGCTACTGTTTCCACAGTGTTGGTAACCAGCCAGAAAGATTTTCCTTGCATTTGTTCTGCTCCCTTCTAGCAATGTCTATGGCTTAGAACTATTTCCCAACTCTTTCTCATCCGCTGGAAAGGTGGCTACATATGATGAACGTTTGTCACTATTTTTCTGGTGTGTTTTAGTTTCCTCAGCCTTCATGGCCCCCTGCCTCTTGCCGTGTAGCACGAGCACTGCTGGATGAGCCAATGTTCTAGCTTTCAGTCACTGGGAGCAGCTCTATGAAAAAGGCTCCTAAACTGAGAGCAATCCTGTTCACTGCCATTTCCAGATTCATTGGTAGCTTGCAGCTTGTTGGTGTTCTTGCAATGCTTCAGACCTACAGACACCTACACTGCTGTAGGTTTTTCTTGATATTTCTTGGGTAGCATTGGTCTTGTATGAATGCTTGTAGTGTTTCATCTGATATAATGGAATTAGACATGAGGGTGACTATATCAGAGCTCCTGACAGGTTTCTGCAGTATATTGAGCATGAACAGGTGCAATATATATAATATATATATTTTTTTTTCCTTCTGGATTAGTAGAATTACAAGCATTATTTTTGTTCCTGCTGTGGCAAGTTCTGAAGGTAAAACTTATCATTTGCTATGAAAATAAAGTAATTATTATTATTTGTTAATTTTTTTCGTTCTATTGCCTGTTTTACTTATAGGTTGCTGTCTCTGTCAGCATTTTTATTCTGTTTGTGCTTTGCAGTTTGTTGAAGGGGTAGATGTATATTCTGAAAATAAACTTGTATCTATTAAAGTGGCTAACATACAGTGATGTCTCTGTTTTGTAAATTGAGTTCAGGCATAGGCTATCTATCTCTTTGGCAGCAGTGGAGGTGCCTTTTTGCTTGAATTTTACTGTTTAAGCTTTTAGAGTCACTTTCGAAGGTGGAAGAGGGGTCAGGGTAGCATCAGATTCACACATTACTGTCTTTACTGAATTTATATGAATGACCTCCTTTGAAGATTGAAGAATGTGGCACGAGTATGCATAAAGCCTCTCAGACTTTGAGGAATGTGATCTTTTGTCTTTTGTGCATGATCTTCTATTTGGCTGTTGATATGTTTTGCTATTTAGGGAAGATGAATTTGGATATATTTGATTAAAGAAAGAAATTAAAATACAATCACCTCCACTTAGCATCGCTGCACCTCTGCTTGAAGGCTCTCTAATATTGCTAAAATTACTGTGAGGCTAACCTTGGTTTTGTTTTATTGTTTTAGCCATGTCATCCAGCTTTGGCACTGGACCAACCTACACAGGCTTCTGCTTCTTTCTCATCTGTCTCATCCTTCAGCAGGCACAGTCTCATTCAGAGTAGTTTATCTAGTGGGCACCAGCATAATTAAAAATATTTTCTGCTTTTCTTGAAGAGATGTAGTATATAAGGGACAGTCAGCTTTACTCCTGTAATTGCAGTCACCAGGGAGGGCTTAATGCAAAAGCAAGTGTATCCCATTATCTTTTTCTCATTCAGCATATCACAGCTAAAGCCATGAGAAACGAAATTCTGCACTTATGGCCTAATCCAAACTAAAGTCTGGTGGGTCTTCTCATCCCTAGTATCTCCAGAGCAATGAAAACAAAGGACCAGAGTTCTCCATTTCCTTCTTACTGGAAATCAATGACAGATATCTGAGTAGGAAATAAAGTGAGGGCACAAAGGGCAAGTGCATTTTTTCTTTACCTAATTATCCTTTTGCCTTTATTTCTGATGATTCCCCCTATCCCATACAACTAAAGTAAAATACCTTGCATATGGCCTTTTCTGCAGCTGGAACAGTGGTAGCATTTTTCCCAATGGGTGAGTGACATATAGGAGTGATTTTATGTGTTATAAATAATAAACAAGCTCTGCTTTTGTTAAGGTGTTTGTTTGGTTTGCTCTGTTTGTGGGGTTTTTTTGGCTTTATTTTTACTTGTGGGATTTTTTGGGTTGGGGGGAGAGAGGAGTTTGCTCTGTGTGGTTTGTTTGTGGTGTTTTTTTGCCTTTTATTTAAATTTGGAAAGAAGACTCACAAGTTTATTGTTCAGTCTTAGAGCATTTGAGCATACTGTTAATATCTTTCTCAAGTGCTTGCTGATCTCTTTCAATTCTCTCTTTAACCTATCCATATTTGAATAAACAACTCACATGAAAGTATTGCTAAAAAAGTATAGATTGTGCACAAAACCCACTATATCGTTCTGTGCCATAAGAATTTATAATGAGGGAATACTTGTGATGCTTTATCTTTCTATCAAAAATGAGATATATTACCGGGCAAGTAAAATTTTGAGAAGTAGCAATGATTACTGGATTTCCTGTCTCAAAAAGAAATCTGGAGGAAATTAAGAGCTCCTGTTGACTCAAACATGAATTGAGCCAAAAGTTTCCATTTAGCTTTGTGGGAAACCCTCTGAATTTGTATATCTGATTTCCAGTGGGAAGAGTGCTGTCATTTTAAATCTATGCAAATTAGTTGTTCTTCTCAACACTGTTGTATCAGGGGAAAAAAAAAGAAAATGATGCTGATCTTAGTACTCAGAAAAATATGAAAGAACCTAAGTTTAAAGAGAATTGACAAAAGACATTTCTCTGATGTGTTTCTGTTTCTCCATTTCTCTTTTTCTGGCTCCAACTGTCCTTGGTTGTCTTCTTCATTCAGCTGGGGAGCTCTCAGATAGAATTACTTCAGCTCTAGTGCCCTACCAGCCAGCACCCGCATGGCTTGAATCACTGTTGCTTATATCATGGAGGAGGAACTCTTTCCATCAGACCTGTGAATCTGTGAGACTAAAATTTATTTTTCCTCTTCCAGTGAAAGCATAGGTAATTCTGGGCATTTTTCTTTTATTAAAAAAAAAAAAAAAAAGTAAAATGAGACTAGAATAAGTATGAACAAATAAGGGGCATTTCTTTCATTACTTTGTAAATTTCAGGGTTCTTAAGAAGTTCTTGTTCAATTTTTTTTTGCTTATAAGCAAACATGAAATTTTTGAGGCAGCTCCGATGCACAGCTGGCAGCTTGCAAAACATATACAATATGGGCAGCAAGATAAGGTGAAGGCTCATTAACTTAAGAAACTAATATCAGATGCCTGGAATTTAAGTAGAAAAGCACAGCAATCACTTTACTTGAACCTATGAAATATACACAAACATATGCATATATGATATACAATATACAATTTATTTATGTATATCTCTGTGTGCATTCTCATGTCTGAATATGAAAGTATTTTAAGCATTGCATTTTTATAAGCTCTTGCTATGCCTATATTGAAAATCACTATTTGATGTTTTTCCACACTTGCGTCTCTTTTTGCTTTTATGTTAAAATTAATTCTTTTTGTCTTGAGGGATAAAGATAGGACCTTTTCCTTAGTGCAGTTCCAATAGAAGATAACTTGATGCTTATAACAGTTTGTCAGTCTGAGAACTGTTAAAATAAGACTGAAAGAAAGAAAAGCTCCATTTACTGTGGAAACCCCTAGTGAAATGAAAACTATAGTTCGTTTCTTTAGATAACAAAAGACACTTCCATGTCCTCCTCACTAGCAACTTTTTTTTTTTTTTTTGACACAAAAGGCAGAATGAGGGGGCAAGCAATACCCTAATTATAAGTGCTTTTCCCCAAGAATTTTACCCTACTTTTCTTGCTCTGGCTTAGCAGGATGTTCAGTGCTGTTGTGTTTGAGTAATAATATGAGTAAAGGGTTAATTTTTCCTGTTTGGATGAGGTGTGCATTGCTGGAAGAAGGACAGCAATATGCAATGCAACTTTGACCTTCTCATTGTTCTATAATGTCATTGGTTGGTTACTCCTGTGTGCTTTCACAGCCTCAGCAACTTGAGCTGTGGCAAGGAGGGGTCATCAGTGACCAGTCAAACGCGGAATTAAAAAAGCATTAAAAAAATTAGAAGTTACTTTAGGCTTCAAAATTGATGTATTGTTCTTTTATAAAGGCAAGAAAAAGATGTGGCATTCACCTGTTTTTAAACATTTGTGTTGGGAGGAGGAGCAAAGTTAATATGGATTTTACTGAGTTAAGGGTAAATCTTGCTTTACAAAAATATAAGTAGTTTGTCTATATATGTGTGTGTGTGTCTATATTGTTATCATTGTTGAAGATGTGTATTTTGACATCGCCTTCAATGTTATAAAATGAAGTTAACGTCTTGAGTCTGCTGAAATAATTGTCATATTTCCTGGGGGGAAGGAAAGGTGGTCTGTTTTGTCACTTTTAACAATCTTTATATCATTAAGTTCTTCAACATTTTTGCTGCTACTGCTCCTTTTTTTGTTCTCTTTTAATGTTGGTGTCATTGCCATGAAGGGGTAGGATAAAACATACACTAAGATCAAGGCTAGAGGGTGGAGAATTTTGTTCTAACACCTCTGTTCTGAGGAATGAGCAATGATCAGGAAGGGTTTTTCTTAATCTTCTAAAAAGGGCATTATGCACCATAGAATGGGTGAGTATGAAGCCCAAAATGCAGCAGTGGAAATGGAAGTAATCCTCCAACTTCACTTTAATAACCAGAGTATATACAGGTATAGGTTTGCCATTATATATCTATATGATTATGCTTAAGTAATCTGTGATCTCTAATGGCAGAATCTCCAAACACAAGTTTTCTGTAAATTCTTTGTGTGGAAGGAGTTAGAAGAAAATTGAGGTTAAGGAAAACCTCAAAGGAAGAGGATAGGTTACTCCTGGTCTGATACTGAAGGACTATGTTCCACTTCAGAAATGTGAATTTTAAAGTCATCTGTGTGCTTTATGTACTGTTTATTCCACAGTGTCAATAAGAGGTATGCTATCCTGAGCTGCATGTCAGTGACTGAAAGGGAATCTAGTGGTGAAGATCTGAGACAAAGCCCCAAGTTCTCCAGTAACTGTCTGTAACAAATGCAAATGACATGCACCGTAGAGGAAGATGTGTGCATAGCACACGATGTACCAGACTGGATCAGTAACCTGTTCTTCCATGAAGTAGCACTTACACGCTACAGTCTTAGGAATAATAGTGTCCTTTTTCTTTGCAAAGTTCACCTAGGTGGTTGATCACAATATAAACATGCTAACTTAGTACCAACTACAGAAATCAATTTGAAGAAAACTTTCAGCTGGAGGTAAGTTAAGAAGAATAGCAATGAAGGTTGCATTGGTTGTCATATCACAATTTTCCCCTCTCAAAATGAAATTATTTTGTGTGAAATAATGCAGGGATTGGCCAAGGTATTTTGGTTATGCCTCTGATACACTTCAGTTTATCTCTCAACTTTGCTGATTTCGTGAAGCCTTCATTCTTTTGCAAGGTTTCAGGCATGGTTTAGCCTGGATGGCATAAAAAAAAGATTGTGTCTTGTAAGGAAGATAATAGCTAGAAAACAATTAAGTTTTATATCCCTTTTGAGGAGTCTGTTTCTAATGTTGTTTTCAGAAAATGTTTCCTGTCTGCATCTAAAAAGCTACATTGGCACCAAGCTAGTCATAGTGTAATAGAGAGTCCAAACATATGGTCATTTGAGTTAATTTTGAAGAAGTAAGATGATAAAAAAAACAAGTCAGCCACTCCCATCCCTTTGTCAACAAATTTTTGCTGTTTGCTTGATTCAGATTTAAATGTACAAAAAGAAAAATCTTCAGTCATGGTCTTAACTACGTATCCGCAAACTACTATTTTTGGGAAGCAACATATTGATGGCATGTCGTTTCATATGAATCCTTCTTTTAGCAAGCTGGTAATGACATCTTGTGCGCCATGTGTTCTGGTTTTCGGTTTATCTGAAGCATTTAGTAGTATGATGCGCTGGTACAATATGTGCAAAACTGTATCTAGTACGGGCTCCACACCAACATCCTTTCAGAAATCAGTAGTTCCATAAGCAGCTTCTAAAAATGTTTTACTGCTAAATCTAGGACCCAAAAAGGCAACAGTTTTGGAGATAGATTCAAAACCATGGGTATTCTCTCTGGTAGTTCTTACAATCTCAATTTCTAAGTTTTATTCTAGTTTCATAAGAGTGAAGGTATTTCTTATCAAGTCAAAGGTGTTGTAGACTCATGGCTAATGTTATTTATTTTTGTGCTAATAGTAATTTGAAATAAGTGTGTTCTCCCAGCCTGGAAGTGTGCTTGGCACTTTACTTACAAGATTGAAGGTTGGTTCTTTCTGTAGACTTTTTGAAGACTTTAAGATAATACACTTTATGCAAGCAATCAAAATTTCGTTCAGAATAAAATGTGTGTATTTTTAGTTGTAAAAGCAGTGCTTAATTTAATAAGCTAACTAAAGATACAGAAAATGACTTTGCTGTCATGTTTGATTGTGGAATTGGATAACTTGACATTCAAGAGTAGTGACAAAATCTCACTATTTACAAAATTTTTGGTCTTGTGTGATGGTTGTCACAAGGGTTCTTGGGTGAAGGAAGAGACGAGATCCTTGACTCCATTATCAGAAGGTTTGATTTATTGTTTTATTATATATACATATACTATAACTATACTAAAAGAAAAAGGAGAGATTTCCAGAAGCTGCTAAGCTAAGAAAGAAAAGTAAAGAATGATAACACATGAGCTGGCCTTGACAAACTGCGAGAGCCAGCTCTGCTGTGACTGGTCGCTGAACTAAAACATCCACACCAGGCCAATCACGGATCACCCTGTTGCATTCCACAACAGCAGATAATTATTGTTTAGCTTTTGTTTCTGGGACCTCATCTTCCCAGAAGGAAAAATCCTAAAGAAAGGATTTTAGTGAAAAGGGTGTCTGCGACAGTCTTGCAGCCATGTCATGTCAGCAGTGGGTTAGTGGTAGCTGCTGTATGGACACCTCTATCAGGTCGAATTACAATATTCCACAACATTGTCCACTTTTAAAAAAAACGGACAGTTTTAGGAGATAGTCCTTTATGTACTCTAATAAATCCTGTCTAGAGGGCAGCTTTCTTTCATGGGATAATCTGTCTTGCAATTTTATTTCACTCATGCGAACTTAGTAAGTTAAAAATGAGTCTGCAATTATTGTACATTTCTACCTGGTATACCAGAGATACGTACATTATCCACATTTGTTCTATTTCAGAGACTTTAAATTACATGTCCCCAGAAAAATAAATATGTATTCAAAATATTTAACCTTAAATTTCATGCATTTGTTGTCCATTTGATTTGTTACCTTGTACTTTTAAATGTGAAGATAGTCACAAATTATGCAAGATCTCCCAGTATATATAAATGCTGGTCTTTGAAACATGAGCTAGAAAGTATTTACAATTATTTTAGTTATTAACATTAGCCACTTGTTAAGATACACTATTGTACAGGCTTTAATGCTAAAATTTTAAAACCAACTAATCCATGAATATGTAGTTTGTTTATCAGAAGTACGTCTACAGGTTTGTATGTGCAAAAGACACCTGAAATTTGTGTCTATGGAATGGGAACAAATTTTTTTGCCTACCTTGCCTAGGTACCTTATTGCTTGCCAAATAGCAGTAATAGGTTCTTATCTGAAATTTTGGAGGACAGTTAAGATAAAATGGGGAAAAGGGCAGGAAAATTGAGTTTTGAAAAATGTGATATAGGCAGAAAGTGCGGTGAAATTTTTGCTTTCAATTTTAGCCATTCAGTGGTGGCTTGTTTGCTGGAGAAGCACATAGCAGAAACCATTACAAGTTCCCTATAGTTGCTATAAGCATGCACATAGTGTATAAGCTGCAGGACGTGTTTCTCATGATAAAGAACGTGTTTCTCATGATAAAGTACAGATTTTAATGCAAAGTAAATATTACTGTGCTGGAGCATTGTATGTTTCCTTTTTGCCATCTGATCATGGTTTTTAATGGAATCCTATGTGTCAGAATTGCAGATAGTGTTATTGCAATCATGGTTACAATTGCTTTAAAAATTGTTTTATATATTTTGCTGGTGTGTGCTCTGTAACTATATTTTGTTTTTTTCCTATCGGTTATAACTCCATAAATTGTGGTAAGTTTTAGATGGTAATTTCTAAACTCCATAATTGTGATATTTTTATTCGTGGTAAGGAAGAGGGGGGAGGAAGGGAGGATTTTTCGTACCTCTCAGATCTATTGGTCTATTCTCCAAATGACAGGTTCCTGACTGATCAACTATGCCACCTGCTACTAAAGCTCAGTATAACATTAGTCTGCGCAATGGCTTCACTCTCATCTCACACCTCAGAGATCTTGAGCTCAACCCCAGGCATCCCCTGTGTGTTTAAATCAGCTTAACGGCTCATACAGCGTGCTGATTTCCTTGTAGGCCTCTGTTTTCTCAAAAAGTGATCACCTTTTGCCAATGCCCTTAGGATTAAACAGGGCAGTCTGGTTTTCCTTTTCTGCATTGGCTATACCTTTGTAGTCAATAAAAGACTAACTAGAAAAGAATCAGCTGATGAGAGAATCAATCTTCTGGAAGCCTCCCCACAGTTTTCTCATCATTTTTGTGCCGTCTGTCATCTCAGATTGTAAAATGGAAACCAAAACTCAGTATGTGGGAAGACTTTTAGTGCTCCTTGTTAACAAAAACAGTAAGACCAGGGGTTTTGATCTTATGAGTGTATAGGTAAACAGTAAGCTGTAAGTGTGCACTCTTGAAGTAGCTTTTCCATGTTTCTAATGGAGGTCTGCAAAAAATTATCAAAGAAGTATCTCAAAGGTCTCATGACATACTGTAGTGTAGATATCCATTCTGAGTAGGTCAGGTTAAATCTGAAGTTCTTCTCTATAACAATACAGGGGTATCTTACAGAACAGCTGTACCATTTATCACGGTATAAAAGCCGTATAAATAGAAAAGGTCCTTAAAATACAAGGGAAGCTTTCTTTCCATTTCACTACTTGCTAAGCTAAAACAGTGGTCTGTCTTGATAACTAGTATTCAACTATATTTAAGCTTTTTGAATAATAGCCTACTTCAAGTTGGTTTATAATGACAGATGGACAACTTAAAAAAGAATTGGAGGTTCATCATAATCATAATTCTTTACAGTTCTAAATTTTTCATTCAAATGTATCACAGTAGTTTACAAATATTAATTCAGTGTTATAATCACCCACCCACGAAGCAGGTCAGCATCCTAGTTTTACAGAAGTTCAAAGTAGGGTATCAAAAGGTTAAGAGCTGTGAGGAATTAAGGGGTCTGTTGTTATGCACCATAAGGCTCATGCTGGGGACTCTATTTTTTCCACATCATACTTTAAACTTCATTTGAAATCTGATTTCCTTTCCTGGACTGAAAATCCAGGGACAAGTTACACAGAATGTGCGGGTTATATTAGTGACTGGTTGACAGTCATGCTGAAAGCACTGAGAATAAGGAGTGTTTAACTAGAATTACATGAAGTAGCAAAGGTGACTGAATCACCATCTTCAGCAGGAAATATCCTCTTTCTCGTCTGCAGGTGCTCTGGGCATTGCCATACTGTTCACTATAGAAGGGGAGCTCTCAAGCTTTGCATGGTCTGCAAAAACCTGACAAATATCACATGCTTATGGTGAAGGACTGTGGCAGACCTTGGCTACTCTGTCTCATTTGCCTGACGTTATCTAATATGGATGAAAAAGTTTAAATATGTTAACCTGTGATTCTTGTACAAAAATTCAAGTCCAGATCTCTGACCCAAAAAAAGGGGTAATTTCCAGAACAGAGATGCATTCCTCTTGCAGTTTGAGTTGCCTAAATCATAGCTAGAAATTAGAGTAGTAATATTAAATACAGTTTGTCACCAGCTGTATATACTGCAATGCTTATATATCAAAAATTCAAATGTGAAGAAGTGGGATTTCCTTTCTAAGGAAGTTCATTTCACACTTGAACCAACACCTGAGAAATTCAGAAACAAGGTAAAGAGGTACCTGGCTCTGTTCCTCCCTTAAAAGAGGTCTGGACTATGAAATATTTAGCAGGTATTGGCTCCGTTAAAAGCCATGGGGACATAATTTCAGAGCAGAGTTGGCTCCTTATTAAGAGATTGTCTGAAAGCTTTCAAAGTAGCATTCATTTATTTCAAAGCTATAGAATTATTGATGGTTTAGGTTGGGTCTCAGTTGTGCATTCCATAAATAGAGGCATCCCTTTGCTTGGGGCATGGTGCTGCCAAGACAAGCATAGCTGTGATGGCTTTTTGTAGCAGTCATGGATTGCTTCATCCCTTGGCAACTTCAGATGGTCACTCATCCTGCAGAGTTGCTTTTATTTTTATTTCAGAGAACTTTGCTAGAAAAATTGTTCTAGAAGACTTATCTATTGAAAGACTCCCATCTTTAGGCAAGCTCTTCAAGGCTTCCTTAGGTGAGGAATTTTCTTTTTTTGGCCACCTTTTTTTTTTCTTACTGCCAGTATTATTTTAAAGATAGGAGAAACAAGAAGTGTAACAATTCCATGTGTTTCAGGGGCAAGCCAACAATATAGTTTGTGCTACTGCAATTCTTGATCACAGCTTCTAAAGCAGCTGCTGGGTTGATTATGCCTAGTCTAAAAACATCAGCTATCAAACCCCCTCACCCCTGGCAGATATTGAAAATGCAGGTTCCACTAATAAATATCCTTTCCCTTTTAAATCTGTGTTTTTTGTTTTTCTTCAGCATATGTACAAATTTGCTTTGCAGTCATATCAGCTTGCTATCTGTCAGGCTGCTCTTTTCATACTCCACCAAATCAAAGTTTCTCAAAGGATTGTTACAGATTTAACTGCTGGTCAAAGAATGTCTTCAGGGCCACTTCAGGTTCATGGAACTACAATTACACTCTGGAATGTTGCCTAGACCATCCAATTTTGAAGTCTGTTTATGTGAGGTTTATGTGATTTTTGTACACATTATGCTGGGAACTATTTTGATGAATTCCTCAGTCCAAAATTTCTCCCACTTGTTAAATGTACAATTTGCTGGATCCATGCACTGGGAGTAAATATTATCACATGCTAAATGCACCCCAAAGTTTTCAGCATGCTTTATCAATTATTTCTAGTCACAGACAAATATTTTGAAGAGATATTTCAAAACATATCAAAAGGAGCAATACAGTTTATCTAATTTTGTAACCTTTTAACTGGTATACTACTCTAAACATCAAACCACATTATTTGGTGTACAAGTAGCATGTTCTTGGATTAAGGAGCAAAATCAGAATCTGTAAAGGAGTGTTGCGGAATAACTCACCTACGTTTCTACTGGAATTATTTTCATTCAGGAGTATACACTGATATATTTCCTATGATTTAGTAAGCAAATGAACTTTGTAATGTTCAGATTACCAGTACGTGGGTGTATTTCCTAATATTGCAAATACTTTTTGGGAATTTGCCATTGATTTCCTTTTGCAATATCTCCTAACCTCATAGGCATTCTATGTTTTAATCAAGTCTGACAGAAGTTGGAATAGCCTCTATTTCCATGATAATTGTCATATGGTGAAAACATAAAGTACTTGTTTCATTAAAATAATAGAAAATTGGTCTCTCCACATGGTATGTAAAAAGGACCGATATTTCTTAGAGCTGCAGTTAGAATGATTGGATCAGAATACCACAAGAGCTGTTGTCTTCATAGATTTGTTCCCAGTCTGTTGAATTTATTACATTCTTCTTTACCTGTAAAATAAAACACAACAAACTGAACTCCAAAAAGTAACAGTGGGAGGTGCAAACTATCCAGATCCATGATGTGTGTCAGTCTGGTTTACCATTTTCAGATGCCAAAATTTAGAAATGAGGAATGGACTGTGATACTCTACTCACCACTTTTTTGTCTGTTTGGAAGTGGTTATAATGTATGTCTCTGACTTCTGCATAAACATCCTGCTGATACTGAGAGTGAAAATTTCTTGTCACAGTTTTTGTCCTCTATAATTGGTTAGTCTTATGCAACTTGTTAAACCTAGCTTTTTCTCCCTTGTGCTACACAAAACTGATTTTCTCAGAGCAAAACCTAAGATGAAAAATATTCTCAAATCAAAACCACTTTAGACTTGCTTTTGATTGTCCCAAGGTATTTTCCTGTTGCAATTACATTTTTTGGATAGGTTGCACAGAATGTGCTTTCCTTTCATTGCTAATCCAACCTGACGTGCCATGGCATCAAAATCTCCCACAATTCACTCCTTGGAATACTCAGAAGCTAACATCCAATTAAATGCAGTAAAAGTCTTCCATCTCCTGAGCATGTATTTTGTGGAGGAGTTAATTTAAGAACAGGCTATGGTATAGGTTTAGATTTTCAGGCATCTTTTCTGCATGCAAAGCAGTCTTGATAAAATGAGATACCTACATAATCACACAAAATCTCTAGATATATCTCAATTAATTGAAGCTAGGAGAATTGTTCTTTGCCTTCCCAGGAGTCACAAATCATGGCTTTTACTAGCAGGCATTTGCTATAGTGGCTGCCATTTCTCTAGCCTCATCAGAGAATAGTTGTCCAGGTGTGTTCATTGCGGTCTGGTGTCCATTGGCACAAAGGCACAGGATTAGGAGTGCAACAAACAAGTCATTTCTACACTGGAGGGAAAAAAATGAATAATGCGAAGAAACAACAGAATGGATAAGGATTAGCATTTACTCTGTGAAACAGTCAGTCCAGATTGCAGAAATAATGGTGTACCTGTCAATCATTGGCTTAGCTAAAACGTTGCCTGCATCAACATCTGCCAGCATTGTCAAGCGGAACCTTTCAGAACATTATGTAAAGAATAGAGATCATTGCTAGAAGTGTCTTTATTTTTTCCTTGTTTGAATATTTCTCACATATAGTAAATATAAAAAGATAAACTGAGCAAATGGTGTGCCGTAAGGATGAGAGACAGAATATGAAGGAAAGGCTAGAGAATACAGTGTCTCTATGGCAGAAAATGAATGATGGATTATGAATTTGTTAAAACAATGTTACTTAGAGCTGAAATGTATTGAACTGCTCCTGTATCCAAGGTAGACAGTTTAAGCTAATGTCAGATTGCATCACTGCAGCCTTCGGGAACAAAGCATATTTTTATGGTCTGTAAGGGAGGTGGATGTTCTGCCCTTTGGTGCCTGCAGATAATCTGCAGACACACTCTCCCTTAGCAGATAGGTAAACTGACCTGTTGCAGAATGAACTCTTGTGTGCCAAAGTGTGTGGCACTCCTCCTCAGGGCACCTTCATCTACTCTAGTAAGTAACTGTTGGAAGTTTCTACGAGGTGAAGTAGTAATCAAAAAAAGAGATTTCTTGGCCAAAAATAACATTTAACATTTGCTAGACGTTCACATTTTGATGGATTCAGGGAGATTTTTGACAAAGGATCGGGTGAAATGTCTTGCTCTCGCTTTGGTGTGGAGAAAATGTCTTTTTTTTTGGTCAAGAATGATTTCAGTCTGGGTTAAAACTTATATATCGTTCAAAAGGCAACCCAATTATAGCATTATTTTTTAAAAAAAATTCAGATTGTTGAAACAAGGAATGTTTTGAGTAGGAAAATGATTCATTTTCTCGTATTTTATGAAAATAAGTATTTTTTTGTATTTCTGTGTCAGAAACAGTCTGATATAGGGAAAAAATCTTGAAGTTTCTGTCAGGATGAGAAAACAGCTTTCTTTCAACTTCTTCCTGCTATAACATGTTCTATTTTGGGGGTGAGTTTCTAGTTTTATGTCACCATTTCCGCTGATAAGTGGAAAGACAGATTGTTGTTTCCCCTTTCCTTTCAGAATTAATCCCAAGTATTAATTAAAATATGGTTAACCTTTAAAACAAACTTGCATCAAATTTCAGAGCTTGAAAAAGCTACTTAACGTAGAAAAGAAATTTGGTTCTCCAGTTGTTTCTGAAAAGCATTTCTGTCAACAGAAGATGTGAACTTGGTGCATGTGGCATGCATGCTAAATTACAAATATTATGTATGGCATCTCTTTTTCAAAATTTAAAAGAAAAAATCCTTATCACCACATTAGGAATCTTGTCTTTCCAATCCATCTGTCCTCCTCAACCCTTGCCCTTGCTGTGACCATATGGATTAATACAGAGTTGGGATGGTGATCAAAGGTGTGAGAGAAGAATGCTCCCACATCTTTCCAGGTTCCTTGTTGCACTCCTCCTCCTCTCCTCCTTTGGCTTTCAAGATAGAAAAAGTTGTAGGAAGATAAATGTGGGAAAACAGTATTTGCACTTAATGCACTTTAAAAATATTCTTTCTTTATTTTTTTTAAACTCTTGCTCAGCTGTTTAACAATATCTCTTTTTGCTCCCAGTATTTTGTCATCTCTTTTTCTCCTCTCTGTTCTTTCTGTTTCTGGTCATTGGAGTAGTTTTAATTTCATTAAATTATTTATTTTTGCCTAGAATAAGAGTAATTTTTCTGGTTTGATCTCCTTTTGTTTCAACTCCTTTATGTTTTCATCTGACATGATTGTAAGCAAGGCTTTTTGGCTTTCTTTTCTTGATTTAATTTTCTAAATTCCCTTGTTTTCATCTAAATTCCTTCTCTATTCAGCTCTACCTTCTCTTTTTTTCCCTCTGGCTTGCACATATCTGTTTCTCTTTTATCTGCACTTGTTTTTTTTCTTTAATTTGTGGGGTTTTATTTTTTGTTTTGTTTTATTTGCTTTTTCCTTGTCTTCTTTCCTCTCATTGCTGTGGGTGCCTTTTCGGATAGATGAGAGAAAGGCAGCCTCACCAAACACCCATTCAGCATCCATGCAGTAGCTTCAACTCACTTTGGAAGGAACTACGAAAGAGCAGAGAAGAGTAAGGAAAAATATTGTGGCTCAGATGCCCTAAAAGGAATGGGGAAGTAGGGGAAAAGAGAAGAATGAAGAAAACAAAAATATTTGGGAAGAGAAGAGGGGAAATCGAGAGTGACTCTCGGGAAAGAGAAAAGTGGTGGTGGGATGAGGAAAATGGTGGCAGTCTGGATGAATCCAGTTAGACAAAATCCTCCAGTAGAAAGTAAGGTAGAAAAGATAGGGGCTGTAGATTCCATGACATAATTTTGTTTCTCTCTTTTTCTGTCCTAATTTCAGCCTTCCAATACTTGAAGGGAGCCGACAAGAAAGATGGGGAAAGACTTTTGCAGGGACATGTAGTGATAGAACATGGGTGAATGGCTTTTAAACTCAAAGAGAGAAGATTAAGTGAGATATTAGGAGGAAATTCTTTACTGTGAGGGTTTGAGGCACTGTCCAGAGGAGTTGTGGATGCCCATATGTAAAAGGCCAGGCTGAATGGGCTCTGAGCAACCTGGTCAGGATGAAAGGTGTTCACATCCATGGCATGAAGGTTTGATCTAGAAGATCTTTAAGGTTCTCCCCAGCCCAAGCCATTCTATGATTCTACTGGTTAACACTAATGCAGAGGCAGGGCAACAAAGTACACACAGGCCATTCATTCACTTTTTTTTTTTTTGTCTGACTCTTTTTCTTCATTATTTATCTCTTTTCCTGCACTTGCCCTCTGCTAGAGGAGATCTGTTCTCTAAGGTCATTTGACTGTTCTCAGAACTGCTGAATGGTGCAATGATCTCATAATTATTCAGTGACTGTAGTTACTTCTGAGGTGTTGTAACTTTCAATTATTTGAAAATGTTATGAAGTACATGATCAAAATATTGGAGAGCGTGGTGAAGCACTAAAATAACAGAAAAAGCAGCAGTACTGTAGAGGTGTTTTTACAGTTGTTTTCTTCAGCCATGTTTTCTGTCTCCTTCAAAACTAGATAGAGAGCACTTTTAGAGACTCCAGGGATGCACAAGAGTCTTCCATTGAAAGTCAAGGGAGCCTTTGAAATTGCTCCTTATATGTATAAAACATACTCTGTGTTTTTTATTGTGATAGAAATTCAAATTTATTTATTCAGTGAAGTAGATCTTATTTCTTGCATTAAGATCTAAAATATACTTGGTCAGAAATTTTTTTGGGGCTTTTAGACAAAAAATAAAAAATATAAAAATACAAAAATATATAAATAAAAAAGACAATAAGAAATGTATCTTTGCGTAGTTCATGTTTTGTATAATTTATATTATAGTTGTTCTTCAGAGATTCTGTGAAGACTGAAATTTCACTGTGCTATGTGTTGCACAAATACTTGAGAAAGAACAGTCTTTGACAAAAAGAATTTGTTATGCAAATAGGTGAGGTGGACAGGAGAAGTAAGGAGTAATAGGTAATGAGACTCTTTCTTTCCTAAGAATCAGTCACTAAATGAGTGGTGGAAAAAACATGATCTGTGTCTGCTTCAATCTAATAACTAGCCCTTGGATCGCATTCATTCTTACCATGCAGCCATGTAATGTATTTTTCCAACTGCCTGTTGCTTTCACATCTCTGAAGCCTCAATTTTTTTATACTTGATTCACAACACTCGACTCTTCATGTCTACAAAGTTGGTTGTTGTAGTCCTAGTTTCTTAAAGCTTTTTTAGAGCCCTCTCATCATAGTACACATTTCTGTTGATGCTCCTTCAAGCCTCCCTAGCACATACCTTATGTGTAGACAGTGCTGGTGGCTTTGCTGTTCACATTGCTTCTGTCACCTGCAGCAACAACATTGATTTCAGAGCTGTGGTGACTGAAGAAGCAAAATCTTCTTATGCTAAAACTGCATATTCAGCCTATGAACTGAGAATCACTGTGATGAACTTCGCTGGGAGTGGCTAGAAAATATTTTTTTCTTTATCCCAATAAGGCAAAAGGTTTTTATCATTTTTTGTGGCTGTTAACAATAGAAGAACTAAAGCAGTCTTTTATGAAAAGCAAAAACAAAACAAAACAAACAAACAAAAAAACACCAAAAAACCAAAACCAACCCATATATCAGAACTTGGGGAATTCAGTAATTTTTTAAACTAGAAAATTGACCCACAAAACCAGAAAATAAATACTCTCTTGCCCTGAAAAAAGAAATAAACAATTGTTCAATTAATTTTGTGAGATAAGATTTTAAAGAACTATGTATTAATGCACATCAAAATTTTCAAGAACTTCTTCTCACTATTTCTTAGGAATTTATTTATGAGACAACTGGAAATAAGAAAACACCGCTCAGTATGCGTGCAAATATTGTTGTGGAATTACCACATGGCAAATGTTGCAATGCTGCATATACACATATTGTTTGAGCACATAATATGCTATTTTATGGCCTTGGTACTGTCCAGTGGACCCCCATGGATGGGATGTCAGATCTATTTATGTATTTCATTAGGTACTGCCCTGTTAGCCTAGTGCTAGCTTGGAAAGAGGATATACTGCTATGCTGGTGTTATAGAAGGGGTGTTTCCACCATGTAAGCAAAAAGATGCCCTGCACTGCTAGAAATGGTGGTTGTGAGCACTGCTCTCCAAGCCACATGCAGATAACTGGCTGCTGACCGTGTATGTGTGCATTCAGCCACCAGCTCGTATGCGCCAGGAAGCTTTTCCTCCTGGAGAATTTTTGTTCTGTTTTTATTCCTGTAAACTTACTAATATTCCCTGAAACTCATAAGCATACACAAACCTGAGCCACTTCACCTGCTGTCAGATATGACAAGCTTATTTTCAAGTGTACAGCTTTACAGCTGCTGTACAAAAGATCATATTTATAAAGCCGATCTCTTATCTGAAGGAGTAGCTTCATTATTCTACTTCATTGCCTGATAGCCCCGACTCTGAGAGCTGTGTGAATGGTAACCACAAAGCTGTTCCATTATTTAACTCTAAGCTGCTCTCCATGACTCTCTCTGGGTTGATTTCATCATTTTCCTCCATGCAGGATTTTTTTAGTTTGTTCATATTTGAAGGAAAAAATAAAGAGGTATAGGGAATAAAAAAAACTTGGCAAGGCAAATTTTACCAGTCTTGGAGCCCCTGCAAAGCCATTCATTTGGGGGCCTTGATTATGGTAAAAGTGAAAGTGACCACTTTCATTCTTTTTTCATTAAAGGTGCTTTGTTTTGAGTGAAAACAATGATAAAAGTCAACACTAGCTTTCAGGTTTGAGCTGCAAGGGCTGAAATTTTGACCATTTAATTTGTGTGAAATATTTGAAATTCTTGCTTTTCATGGTTGAGGAGAATAAAATGTTTACAGGATATTTACAAGTAATTACTATTATTTTTTCACACATTAATAGTATGCATTTCTGGGTGGCTTGTAGCAAAAAGGCAGTTTAAATCTGGCTGTTTCTTTCTGAGTTTAAAATAAGATTTGAACCTAATGTGAAAGTAAATTCTCATAATATTAAACAGATTTTGAACAGATTTATGTTTTATTGACTGGTTTTTCCGTTCTATACAACTGCTGATATTTTACATCTTTTACAAATGAACAAATTTTCAAATTTAGATGTGACATTTACAGATCAAAGCATGAAATTCATACAGTTCCTTTTGGAATCTGAATTCTGGTAAATATTATCTGTGTATTCACACAACCTGAATTCCTGTATTTATTACCGGAGTAAAGAGTTGATAGCCTTCAATACTAACAATTCATGATCAGCAATGACATCTCCTTCTCATCAGCACTGCCCAAGGCAGGCTGGGGACTCCCCACATGCTGCAATATTGGCTGCAGGTTTGCCTTTGCCCTTTGCCAGTTTACCCTGGGATTGCTGCCATGTTCAGTGCTGCAGTCCTTTCCATATGCTTCTAAGGTAGTGGCGAGGCTCAGAACCTCAGCAAATGGCAAAATTCCCTTTCTGAGGAGATGGCAAGTCTTTATTAAGAGGTGGTTGTCTAATAGCTGCTAAACACTTATTACTTGATTTCTAGTTCAGGTTTTTTTTTCCCTCTAACCCCAATGAAGAAGGTTGAAAGCAACTTTCCAGCCCATGGCACCATTGCTTTCCCAGCTTGGCAGACAGGCTGCTGGAGGGGGCAGTACTAGTCCGTTTTTTTAAACTTTAACAACAAAAAAATTTATCTGACTGTCAGAAGTTTCACAGCCCTTCAGATGTTGTAGCCCAATGAGCAGGCAGTAAGTGTCATGAAGCCAAGCTCCTTCATTTGCAGGAACAAATCTCACAGGACCTACTGGGATGAGAAAAACTGAAAATACAGTTCCTGCCAAGGGACTGGTGTGGAGGAGAAAGCCAGGGGTTTTACTGTGTTAGAGGCATCCATTCAGAATCAGAGGGAGGCAGGTAGATGGATAAGGAGCTGGGTGGCACAACTGCCATGGAGATTTTCCAGGCCAGAGTATCACAGTGCAGTTTGTAAACACAGACTTGTCATGGTAATTCCCTTACATTTTTCAGCCTCTAGGCATTATTGAAATAATAATATGAAAGAATAATACTGATTATGGACTGGTTTTTTTTTTCCAAATCGTTCCTGCTGAAAACATCTGCCTTCATCTGTGAGGTTTCGATTACAATCTTGTCAGTGAATAATTATGTTTTGTGCTGTGAATCTCTTGGGATATAAACACATTTCCTTTCTGTGTGCACTAAGTGAACTGAGTTAAGGTGAAAACTGCTTCTCTAAAAGTTTGTTTGTAGTGTTTGGAAAATGCTACTGAGACTTCAAAAGACTTTGTTTTTAATAGAGCAAAGATCCATATGCTACCTTTAAGCAAGTGAAGGGCTGTTTTTTCCTCCCCAACGGACTTCATATATGCTTAAAATTAAGTGCTTACGTCTTCATAGAAGTGTCGGGGTGAGATGACAGAAAGGATGCTTTAATCTATTTCAACTGACTACCTAGTCTGAGAAATCATGCTTTTTAGAGAAGTCACCTTAAGAGATACCTTTTGTATTTAACATAATTTATAATTAAAAAAAATTTCCTGAATGCCTAGACATTTGTAGCCTTCATCTTCTGTAACCTCATTTTGAAGTGGTTGGGTTGTTTTTCTGTGTGCTTTTTTTTTTTTAAATGGTTTTTAAAATTATTTTTTAAATGCTTACATTCGCCAGTGTGCCTACAACCAGCTGAAACTGGAGAAGAGAATTAAATGGACTGTAATATCTTATGCTATGAGTGACCCACAGTCGAAAGAATTTCGTCTACTTTGTATCCAGGCTTCAGTAGCATAAGGAATGGCTGAGAGCCCATGACTTTGCCCAGATAAAAGTGGCTGTGGGTGTAAGGGCCAGCACAATGTTGCTTTTACACCTCAAATTACTTTGGGGTATATATTAAGGAAGTTTGTAATAGCCTAATTTTTTTTTGAACGAATTAATTTCTCTGAGCTAGTGGAATACTCCTAAGCTGGCATAGGCATGTTAGAGCAGGTTATGCTGAAAGGAGCTCAATGGCTGCCAAAGGCAGTCACAGACCTTGTGGAAACCAGTGAGTGTGCCAAGCATTCCTTTAGACTCATCAGAAGAGTTTAGTGCTCCTGGGAGATTCTCCAGGAGAAGGGCTCAGTGGCAAGCTGTGTTTGGTCTTTTGGAATATAGCAAGAGTTTAATAAAAACTTTTAAAGCTCAATTAAAAATTCTCCTGGCCTGGGGATGTAACATTTGGTAAGTGTGTTATAATTGTCACAAAGGACATGATCCAGCACATGGTTAAGTCAAGGGGGCAATTTTATTGTCTACAGCAGGTGTTGGATGAAGCCCAGATTTAGGAGTTAACACTGATATTTGTAACAGTGAGTAAAATTTAGAACTTTGTTGCTGCATTAAAAAAAAGCCTTGGAAGGGCTTGTTTATTTTTTGAGTAATCTTCAAATTACCTTGGAGTCGTTTCTGTGATGTTTATGATGTTAAAGTGGATTTGGACTCTCTGTGATATTGGATACTGGCTTGGAAAATTATTTTTGCCCTAAATGAAGCAGACTTAGAGTCTGAAAATATTATTTAAAAGGTCAGAGGAAGTTTAAAAGTTTTCAGGATGTATGCTAAAATTCACTAGTAAAACAGAGCTTTCGTTAGCTTATTTATAGGAAAGTTAATAAAATCTATAAATTTAAACAGTTACTGTACAAAATTAAACTGTGAAAATTCCTTTGCAGTGACCATACTAATATTATATTGATATCTGTCATTGTATTAAAAAAATAAATTGTATACTGTTTCCATTTTTCCTGCTACTATACTTACATATCTGTATATCTCTAAGTACATTTATCTGCTGATTCCTGTATCTAAGAGAGCTTTTATAATCACTGCTGCTCTGGACTTCAAAGTCTTCACAAAGTAACTAGACTGAATTTCATCAGCCTATAACTTCATCCCCCTCTTTTTTTTTTTTTCTGAGAGATTTTTAAGGAATAGGTGCAAAATCTCAGGTAGGCTTTTATCATGTCCATTTGCTGAAGTTGCTAAAATTAAAAGCAAAACTCTCCACTACTTACTGCTTCTAGAAAGCATTGGGATTGTCCTGTTAGACTGCTTTCTACAGTTAGAGAACTTGATTAGAGCTGGAAAATGGTTTTCTTTCCAGAGATGCATCCTCATGTCTTTCCTGTTACATGTTTCTGTAAGTACAGTCTTCCACTGTACTTTCTGCAACATTTATATTTGTTTTGCAACGGGACAGGTTGTAATGAGGGACTCTGCTCCAACCAACCTCCATTTCCAACTATCATTTCTCTTCCAGAACTGGCAAATCATAGGAATCCCCTGATCAAAAGCACATTATGCTACTTCATTAGAGTTTGTCACATGAAAGGATGCACTTTCATTTTCTGATTACTTGTTATATGTTCTAGTGAGTGATCTGAATTGTACTTTAAAATTAATTTTTTATTGGGTGCTAATGAATTATTTATTTATTTTAAAATGTAGTCATCTGCAATCAAATTTTTTTCCCTTCAGTTTCTATATTTGGAATCTGCTGATAGTTACTGGAAGCTGTTTGGGGATTGGAATACTCAGCACTATTGTATTGTGATCAATAATTAAACTTAGTGCTGACATGTATCTAGTTTATGCAGTAGCCTCTGACAATCCATCTTGCAAAATTAATCTTTTCCAATTTATTTAATAGGAGACTTGAACAATAAAATAATTCGAATGAGTACCAATGTGGGATTATTTCTGGTCAATATTGCTTTATTATAAATTGGGTCCACGTACTCATTAGTAAATTAACTGTCAAACCTGAAAACAGCTTTTTTTTTAAAGGTAATTATTGGTACTGAAGACAAGAAGGCACTTAACCTTGCTGTGCAGTCGTCCTTACCACAGTGTTTTTATTCCAGGCTATAACTACCCATCAAAGCTGCAGAGGGAAAATAATTAGAGATATTAAATGGATGGAATATTAACTATTGAAAAGCTGTGTTCTTTCTGAGCTGCTCAAATTTGTTTGGATTCCCAGTCAATGAACTGTGTGTTCCTTTCGAGGTTATTGTTTGGGGTGTTTTTTTTCCAAACATTGAGAAATGTGGTTGCATCTATGAAAAAAAAAAAGAAACTCAAATTTAAAAAAGGCTGAAAACTGTGAAAAAATACATAAAAATTATTAGCGCAAATGAAGTATTGCTTGTAATTAAAAAGAAATATTTATAAAGGAAAGTTTAAAGAAATAGAAAGTTGTGAAATACTCAGGGTTGTTTCTTTTTTTAATTAAAATACACTGTCTAATGAATTTAGTTTTAAACTATTGCCTGCTCTGAAACTGGGCATTTTCCATTTTGCTCTTACCTCAGTTCAGTAGCTTAGTCTGTTTATTCCTGCTTAAGACATTTGGTTATGCCCAGTAGAGCATTTGTAAGAGCTGCTCCATTCAAAGCATTTGTGCTAAACAGGATTTAGGATTTGAGAGTTCTGTTCTCAGTGTTGATGAATGACAGCCATTTAAATTTTTATAATTATTCCCTAAATCCATTTTTAATCTGTAGGAATCTCCAGAGCGATATATAAGGGAACAGGTAAAGCAGCAAATCTTATTCTAGTTTATTTAGTTATTTATTTCAAGTGAGGGGCATCAGAACTTGCATAAGCGCTGAATTTGTGGGTCCTAATTTGCATTTCAGGGCTGGCCAAGAGCTCTCACCACTGTGCATAGGGTGGCAGAGGGGGTGGCAGCCCTCCCTTGGAGCCTTGGGACAAGACTGGCATCTTGGATCCTCTCCTCAGCTGTGCACTGAGGAGAGGTTTCTTCTCTGCTTGGCCACCTTGCTCCATCCTACAAACAGGAAATCAAATTACTTTGAAATCTCTATATCTAGATTAAATTTTACGATAATCAGTTGACAATTTCTGAAGTTTATTTCCCCAGAGGAGGTTCAGATTAGATATTAGGAAATCCCCCTTTCACTGAAAGAGTGGTTAGGCATTAGAATAAGTTGCACGGGGAGGAGGTAGAATCATCATCTCTGGAAGTGTTCAGGAGATGCCTGGATGAGGATGTTGGTTAGGAGTGATTATGGTGGTGGGGGGTTGATGGTTGGACTAGATGATTTTGAAGGTCTCTTCCAACCCTGATGATTCTGTACTTGTGGAACAGAGACTTTCTAACATTTGTTTAAAATACCATTCCAAGTAATAAACCCTTTAATTTACTGTACATTTCTGAGAGTGGCTATGCTGCATGGTATAACTTGAGTACCAATAAGGATAGATTTGCTGTGTTACAAATGTGGTGAAACCTCTAACATGCATTTATTTTATCAGATATATTTTTTAATTAATATATTTTATTATGCAACTGCTTGCTATTATAAAGAAAAGATAAGTTCTATGCAGATTACTTGTTAAAAAAATCCAAAACCACTTGAGATTGAATTAATACTTTGTTTTATCCATGGTAACATGGCAGATAAGACTGCATAGGGTGTATATTTCATGCTTACAGTTTTCAGCTGAAGGTAACATTCACTTCTTAACTTGCCTGTTTTATAATTCTCTGAAAAAAATCTAGACCCAACAACAACAAAAATACCCTTAGAAAAGCCCAAAGCCTCAAGGCTCTTCAACAGTGTTGAAGTTAACTATGAAAGAAACTATGATTTTTTTTTCTTCTTTATTTATTCTGGCCTAGGTAGATTGATGGAGCTTTAGCTGGCAAAGGAACAAGGGCAGGTGGACTTCACCACTGCTCTGGACCAGATGAACACAGAGTGGCGTGTGTACAAAGGAGAGAGCAAGACAAATGTATACAACCATGAAGAGGCCTTCAGTTAGCGTAGGGGGGAAATATTGTGGTGTATTAAAGCTAAAGAAGGATGTATGAAAGTGGGTCACTGCACTACTATTCTTACTCCTTCTGTTCCTGTACATGCAAAAGGAAGCAAGATGGTATATATGCAGATGACTATGGAGGGCAAGTGTAAAGGTCAATGTATATAGTTCTGCCCTGGATTTCACAACAGGCCTGGCAATCACGCAGTCTGTAGAGGTAAAAATGAGTTTTTCTGCCAACCAAGTCTGAAATGAAAATAGAATCCTTGGGTTTTTTATGGCCCATGTATTTCTGAGACATAAAATACACAATAGTTTGGGGTAAATTTAACAAAAAATTTCAGTTTTTGAGATGTGCAAAGGCCCTCCATTTTACTTTCCTTTAGGAATACTGGCTATTTCTTGCAACCACAATATTACACTCTTTTCTATAAAACTGTCTAATGTTCAGGTAACATATTCTGTCATTTCAATGTAAATCTACATACAGTGACCCTTTCGGCCATTATGACTTTTTCTTTTGTTTGATGAAGATTTAGGTAAGATGGCTAGCTTTTTCTAGAATGTTTGGGAGTAATCATGGCATGCCTTTGCACAGGCGTCTCATGCATGATATTTGTCCACACTTAGTGTTGGCAAAGTTGACAGAGATGTGTGTTATAACTATTTTTGGATTCTGGGCCACAGTAGAGCCTGAAAACAGACTTAGTCAGGATACAGCTTTTTAGCAACAATTCATAGAAATAAAATCTGCTCTTAAAGCCATAAAGATGCCACCCTGTGATAATAAGACATCCCTTAGGAGGTCGTTTCAAAGGTGCAAGATGATGCCCGTGAGTTCTGGGAAATGATTTTTGCTTCCAGTGAAATCAATCAGTGCATGAGAAGGCCCTGAGTGATAGATGGACACTTCCTTTTATTGAGCTAAATAATTTCCTAATAAGGGTTGAGTAAATGCTGCTGTTAACCACAAGAAATGTGTTGATTAAGTACAAGAATAAGATTGCAGTGATCTACAGCACTAAATAATTGTTTGGAAATGGGCTGTATCTATAAATTATAGAAACTATAAATTGTTTAATCCAGCAATATTTTGTTTTAGACTACGACAAAAGTACTTCAAATCTGAAACATGTGAATTATCATGAACCTACTGATCATCTATTAGTACTTTCTCTTACCTCCATTTTATATTCCAGTCAATAAAATGAAAGTATATCTTGACTCATTAGCTAGTTGTCTGTTTACAATTTTCAGAGTAGTTTGCAGACTACTCTGAATTATAGGGCTATGTATTATTTACAAGTTTTTATGGCAGACTACTTTGAAGGATTGTAAAAGGTTTTTTTTTTAAGTTAAGGGTAAGCATGAGAAATATATCTTAATTGGAATCAGCTATTTTATTTTGCATGTGTATTTTTAGAACTGCCATTCATAGCATTTTTTATAAAAAGAATTTTGGTTTTGTACCAATGTATTAGAGACTAATTTTTTCCTCCACTTTAGCGATGAAACTAATTTTAAAGTATTATTAGTGGTGAATGTGATTTTAGTCAGGAAATCAAGATGTGAATTTTTGAACATGTTTCTCCAAAGGTGCACGTCTCAAATTATTACTGTGAAAGTAATTTATTTCAGCCAAACACTCTTCCCACATATTGTTAACAGGAGTCTGCACTCCAACTCATTTAACAGCTTTTTAATTCAGTAGTTATTCCATTTTAATAGAGCCGTTTCTTCATCATTCTGCATTTAGTGATAAATGGTGCCAGGATATATGATAAATTAAACCACAAAGAACTGTGTTAAAGTAATCTAAAGGGTTTGACTTGAAAGGAAGAAACACCTAGTTTGCTCAGCATAGCTGTCTGAAAATTCCTGTAGAGAAAAACACTTTCTCTCAAAGCTAAACTGTGAAATAAATTTGAAAGCAAAGTTTTAAACTCTAACTGCCTTTCAAAGTTCATCCTGATAGTACCCACCAAGCTGCACAATTGCATAATGGACTCATCAGTCTGAAACAATGTGTCAAAAAGCTACATAATTTAAAAAACGTAATAATTCAGGCGATACCTATTTAAAACTCTGATAGTAATAAAATCTCAGTTTCTGGAAGGTATGTTCTGAGCGGACAGAAAAAACCTACCCCAAAAGTTACATGAACTGTGAAAATAAGTAGTTTTTGACATCTGGAACACAAGTACTTTTGTGGTTTGTTGGGTGGTTGAGCTGGTTTGGGGTATTTTGTTTGTTTTGCTTTGGGTTTTTTTGCCTTATTTTTGTTGTTATTTTGTTTTGGTTTTGGGGTTTTTTTTTCTGCTCACAGGAAAAAAACCCTGCAAAACCCTGCAACTTTCACCTATGGATATTCAAGTGTTGGAGAATTGTGGTGTTGTAATTCAGCAATATGGACTTTTTTTTTTAAGAGGAAGTCTTCTTCCATTTGCTTCAGCTCTTCTTTGCTATCTCTGTTTTACAAAAAAATATGCACCAACCATCTATCTACAATTTCCTTGAAAATGAACACAAGCCTTCTAGTTTCCTCCTTGATAAGTTAAGGTCTCAAATTTCTGTAGAGAATAACAAGTAAAATGGTGTAGGAATTAACATATAGGCATGTTTTAAAGTAGGTCATACAATATGCATAGCGTGTGTCAGCTTTCTGCCCTTGGCATTTTTGTTACTAAACTATCTTAATTCTGAGCTCTACTTGATATGGCAGAGGTAAATTTGATGGTAAAGGAGTGCTTAGATAAATGATAATGAGATATGAACCCCTTTTGAAAGGTTTGAATCTGTCTATAGAGAACTAAAGTAGCCATTAAGTAAATCTGTGATGTGGTCTGCATGAACTGAGTTTGAGATCTTAGTCCAGGTTCTAGTGAATGTTTTTTTAAGATCTTACTTAAGCAATTTCTTCTTGGTAGTATGAAATGGAGTATGCAAAGAATCATTGGTGTGGTGAGGTACATCAAGGGGAGGGAGTTAAAGGCTCAGAGTTACAGAAAGACTAGTTCATTTTGTTAATTACATTTTAAATTGAGCACCTTTGTAAAAGATCCCTTAAAACCCTTCCAAGCATTTAATTTTTTTTGTTAAACAAACAACAAAACGGATGTGTATATGTTAAACTGTGTGGTGTGGGTTTTATTTTTTAATAGGCAGCATATATTCACACTGTGTATTTTTAAGCCCTTTCCAAACAAGACCTCTCTCCAAATGACTTGTTAGCAAGCTGAGTTTCTAACCGAATTGACTTAGGAAAAGAGAATATTGTGCCATCAAGGGGGTAAACTGCTGGAAGATTCAAGAAGTCTCTTCAGTAGTCTCCTGACAGCTTTGCCATTCTGAAAAATCAATGAGATAATAGACAAAGACAATTTTTCAGTGCTTTGAAATGTTTAGCGGGTGCATTTTCCATTTCAAAACTTGGTGAGGTTTATTTTGTAGTTGGTGGTTGAGAAAAATTTAGTCGCTTCTCTTCAGCTTTGCCTTGTATCAAACCTGCCAGTTTGTCATTCGTTAGGGGCAAGTAATTTGCTACTGTAATGATAACGATGGGTGTTCAATTGTAAGAACTTAAACTTTTGATGTTAAATTGGAGCATATGACTTGTAAAGCTCAGGCTTAATATTCTCTAAATACACAATTTTGTGAGTGGTCCTGAAATGTGGTATTTCACAGCAGATGATTTCACCTGTAACAGACAATAATTTCACTGAAGTCAGTAGCAAAGCTTGAATTTGAATGCCTATGTTGCTTCTTATGGGCACAAAGGTAATTTGTGGTCATTTTCCTTTAAAATGTTTATGTAAAGTTTCTACTGTAGATGTGTTTCATGCAGTGATGTTTTGGGATTACATAGTTCTATTTTAAATAAAGGCCATAAAGTACAGGCTCTTTCTTGTTAACCTGGCTTTTGGTCTAAAATTACATTTCTGAATTGTTAGTCCTGTTTGAAAAATGTTCTCTTGAACAGATCAAGTTCTCTGATTTTAAAATCCACCAACATTATATTCAATCCCTGTATAATGCTGTCAAAAGTTCATGAAGTGGAATACTCAAAATGTATTTGATTTTTTAGTTCTTTAGTAAAACAAAAGAAATTCCCTGGCATATGTGAGAACTTGAGAGCAGCTATACTGTGTTAGCCCCGAAGATCTATGTACCTCAATATCTTTTATCAGTCTCCAGAGCTGGCTATGGGAGGATATTTAGACAAGGGGATATCACAAACAGTAGGGAAAGTGTGAAATCCACATTAATGCCTAGCTGCCAGTGTTGGAGGACACTGTATTTGCATCTCAGCATAATCAGCTAGAAAGCTGCCTTGTGGAAAAGGACCTGTAGCTGCTGGGTGACAGTGGCTGAACATGGGCCAGCTGTGCCCAGGTGGCCAAGAAGGCCAATGGCATCCTGGCCTGTATCAGCAACAGTGTGGCCAGCAGGACCAGGGGCATAGCTGCTTCCCTGGTGAGGCTGCACCTTGAGGGCTGTGTCCAATTCTGCACTGCAAGAAAGACGTTCAGGTGCTGGAGTGTGTCCAGGGAAGGGTCTGGGGGACAATCTGTGAGGAGTGAATAAGGGAGTTGGGGTGGTTTACTCTGGAGAAAAGAAGGCTTGGAGGGACCTTTCTGCTCCCTACAGCCACCTGTAAGAAGGTTGTAGCCAGGCAGAGGTTGTTCTCCTTTCTCAAGTAAAAAGAAATAAAACAAGAATAAATGGACTCAAAGTTGTGCCGAGGGAGGTTTAATTGGATGTTTGGAAAAATCTCTTTGTGGAAATGTTTGTCAAGCACTGGAACAGACTGTTCAGGACAGTGGTTTTTTACTATCCTGGGAGGTATTTAAAAGATACTGTAGTTGTGGCGCCTGGGGACATGGTTTGACCTGGGTCTGGTGAACCTGTCAGTGTTAGGTTAGCGGTTGGGCTTGATGACCGTAGACGTTTTTTACAGCCTGAATCACTGTATGGTTGTACAGAGCTTTGCATAAAGCTGAGATGTTAAAAAGACTCATCTTTGGGAGGGAGGAAACTTAGAGAAGGATCTAATATTTGGTTTTAAAACAGCTATCATTCCCTCTTAGGTTTAAGGTAATTGTGTTTTTATGAATAAAAAGGGTGCTGTTTTGTTAGCACTTTGTGAATAGATTCTGCTAGTCTTAATCCTGGTAGTTATGGGATACCTGGGGAAATTTGCATAAAGAAAATGAGGGTTGTATTCCTAACCTCAAAATTGTTTTTCCTAAAGAATATGAACGTAAAAGAATTGAAATTTTTTTACATGTCAGTCCCTAAATTTTTCCCCTTCTAAGAATGAGGAGTTCTCGGTCCCTAGTACTTTCTATCCAGATACCTACCATCAGCAATTAAGTTAATATGAAATGCAATTTATTCTATGATTTGTATTGCATGGTGCATGGAAATATTCATATTGTGTGCACATACTTTTGAATTGCATACTCAGAATACAAGCATTTTTTCCCATGTAATTATATTTTTCCCAAAAGGGTACTAAGTGCCTTAAACTTTTGCAAAGTTGGGAGAGTTTCTGAAAACTGAGGGCAGAAAACCCTCATGGAGCTGCCATACTGCTTTAAATGGACAGTCACACCACAATATAGTTGTCCAATATTTCTTTTTGTATACTGCTTATTACAATGACTGGCCTTGGTAGGTTATTTCACTAAGGGCAGCAGTGCAAGAAAATTCTACCTTAATTCTTTTAGTGTCCAATTCCCCCCCCAGTTTAAGTTCACAACCCCTTGTACTTCTATTTAACACAAGCTCAGATAGCCTGCAGCATCTCTCCTTTCTGTTCCCTTCAGGATTGTGTGTACCTTAATAGAGTTTCTTCATAATCGCCTTCAGTTTTGAAAAAAGCCACAAAATTTCCCTTAGCGTTATAAATAATCAAGCTTTCCACATCCCAGTCTTACCATGTAAAGTTGCTCTCCTTTCTTGTATACTCAACAACTCTAAACTATTCTTTCTTTTCTGACATGATGACTTACTGGAGTTATCCCAGCGGCTGGAATGTTTGCTTGTTATGGAATGCTTTCCTTGACTCACCTCTGCTGCTTAACCATTTCAGAATTTGTTTTGCCTTTTAACTGTGGTGAATCACAACAACATGACCAATAATGCATATAAATGCTATAGAAGCTGGTGCTTTGTATTTTGTCATGTCCCTATTCAGTTCTGTGAAAAGAAAATTAATTTTGATCTCCTGTTTCTCTACTCTTGCTTCATTATTTTACAGTTTTTAGAATGACTTTTAGAACTCACTTTTATCCATTCAGACTCCTAGTTTGTCCTAAGACTTTCTGACCTGTATTGCTTTTCACTTTAGTATTGACTCACTCCCCCAGCCCAATTTTGTGTCAGCAAAAACTGTCTCACCTTTCTTCACATTTCTTCTGCCAGGTCATAAATACAGAAAGAAGAAGAAAAAAGCCCCAAACAAACCCAACAGCATCAATTCTAATGCTCACGGCATCCCCCTTATCAACTCCCTACATCCCCACAAGTAACCTTTGTGTCAGATATCCAAGCTAGTTCTCTAACCACCTCTAGTGCTATATTTTCTTGACCTTTATAGGGCAGGATTTTCTGCAATTCTGTATAAGAAGTATTCCTTAATTCCAATGTGTTTTGTCTGAAAGTTCTCTAGTCAACACTTTTGTTACTTTAAGAAAGAACTCTGTAATTTTCCATTCTTACTAGCTTTTTCTAGAATCACTTCAGAAATTTTTTCCTACTTGCTCTTGTCTCTGTATGGAATTGCTGTAACAGTGAGATATGGCAACAGATTTCATCTACTTTCGGCCTGTACCTGCAAGATTTGGTAGTAATCTGTGCTGCTCCATGTCATAGCATGAGGACAAACCCCTTCAACCTATGCTCATATGCCTTAAAGGCACAATTTGGAGGTTGAAAGCACTTGTAATTTTAGTGCCTAACAACATATCTGGATGAATAATTATTATGCATTCATTTCCCTAAGTGTTTTAAATATTTAGCTATAATTATTATCTGACTGTAAATTTGATCAATTTGCAACTTTTTCTCCTCACTTTCTGCATGAAGTTATTCACAGCACTGTTTTGAGACAGAATAGTATTGGAAGAATAGTACTGCATTTTGAGAGAAACATGCTGATTACATTCTGCAGCATTTTAATAGACAGGCATACCAGGTACCACATGTCTGTGATTTACTACAAGACTGGTAAGAACCAATTATTGTACCACCTCTGGCTGAAAAAAGGATGGATCCATGTAGCTTTTTAAATTACGCCATTCCACTAAAAAAGAATGCTTTATCATTGAGTTATCTGAATTTGCATGGTAAGCCTATGTGTGAAAGGAAAGCTTATGGTACCAAGATTGTTTGTTCCTGTAGGAACCTCCTGTATGTTTTATGCCGGGGCGTTTAATGCCGGAACATTTCTTGATGAAAGTGGATGAATAATACCTTCTCGTGTACAGACAAAACACATTGTGTACTATCTCTGTGGAATAATTGCTCAGATTTTTTTCCTTGGTTTTAATAAATAATTAAGACTCTGAATTGCTGTTGTCTCCAAATTTAGTTTCATGAAATCTTTATACAGAACATTTGTGACTTTTTTTCCAAATTACTTATACGCATTCCCAGTAGAGATTTTATTTTTGCTTGTGCAATGAACAGGAGGTTATCATCAAATTTTCTATAGGTTTGATGCCCTATTATTCTGCTAAGCGGTCACTTAAATAACCTTGTTAATTGATGCAAGGTTACTTATGCAACAGATCACTGACAGAGCAGAAAAAACCCGTTTTGTCGAACAAGTTGGTTTTTTTCCTAAAAGACCTGTTATCTGCTTCTTGTATTGTCAAATGCAGTGGCACATTGCAAAAACGACATGCAATGAATGTCGTCTTTTAAAAGCTTTCTTTGCTCATCAATTTTTCATAGGTAGGGTCCAGAACATTAAAATTTGGACAGGAGAAACTCCAGTAAAAAGAATTGCATTGAGATTCTCTTGGAGGCTTTCCTCTAAAATAATACATTGATATTCAAACTATTCTTTGTTCATTTGACTAATGAGGCTTTTGTTAGCTTCATGTGCTAAAGACAGTGGCTCTTCAACTGCTTATTAAAAAGGTCTGACTGACTGACTTACACATTAATGATAGAAAGTCTCCTTTAAAGAAATATGCCTGTGAAGCAGAGACTAGACATCAAATCCTGGTGTTAAAACACTTTCTCAAAAGAAAAAAAATAAAAATCTGTGTGAGGTTCTCTGGTGTGGTGATGGCTACAAGCCTTTGAAAAAAAACAGTCTAAGATCCGCAAGAATGGTGTTTCTTTTCTTTTTCTTTCTTTTTCTTTTCCTCTCTTCTTCTCCCTGCTCCCACCCCCCCACCCATTTGCTGTCGCAGCTTTTCTAAGGATTTTTCCAAAAGAGAACACAGAAAGGGATTTGGTGGAAATGCATCAATAGGTGCAGAGTAGTAAAGCATATCACGAACACTAAAACTTATTAAATTCAAATAAATGAGGAATTATGGTAGAAACTCAATACTCCCTACATATTGTGAAGTGGAATAACAATGTAAAATATGGACAACATTCCCCCCCTTTTTTTTTCTTAAAACAGCTTCATTCAGATGATTAATTTCCTAATGTTTTTCAAAAACCCTTTAAGCCATTTGTAGAAAAAATGGCTCCTTACTTAAAGATATTTGCAGCTACTGAAGTGTCTATCACTCTTTAGAAAGTACTTGTCTTTAGAAGCTTCAGTGGGTTTTCTGAGAAGATGTATGATTTGAGGTTTTGTTTTCTTAATGAAAATTTAACTCAGGCATAAAAATTTAAGACCAATTATGCATCAAAAAAATTCAATTTTAAGCTTTTGCATGATTGGATATTATTAGTTTAGTCATATTTTTTCTGCTAATTTCATGTTGTATGAAGATAATTCTAACAGCAATCTCTTGATCTCATATATGAAAAGAGGATCATTCTACATTCTGCAATACAAAATGCTGGCTAAGTAGTAATTATATATTATGTATATTTTTTTAGCTGCTGTTGAAGGGGTGTTAAGAATTTTTAGCTACCTGAGAACTAGAACCCTCATTTCATGAATGGGTGAACTTGCTGCTTTCTTTGAGGCATTTTTGGCATAAACAGATTCTATTTGAAATAAGTAATAAAAAGTGGCTGAGTTCAATAATTCTGCCTTTGTAAAATTGATTAATGTCTGCTTCTATAACATGGGTGTTATAGCATCTTTATCTCTCCATCCTTTTTGGGTAGAACAAAATGCTAACTAAGATTTGGAATGACCTAACAGAAAATCTGACCTGTCAGATTTTTTTACCTCAAGCTGTTTCTTGTAACTGTTTTGGTTGTTTTGGAGTCACTTTTTGCCTCTATTTCCCTAAAACAAGTTTTTGTTCTCTGTAGCAAAGCATTTCTTATTGGGCTTTGATGCACTCCAGGGAACCTGTGGTTTCTAGCTGTCATGTCTGTCTGTGAAACCCACCAGCTTAGTCAAACCTTAGGTAAATTAGTGTGGCAAAGAGAAGCACTTGAGGATTTTTCTTTTTTATTAACGTGTAGGCCTTTTCCAGTGTTGCACTCTGAGTGGTGTCAATAAATCCCTTCCAGAGAATTCCGGTAACCTCCTTTCATTCAAGTCTCTCCAAGTGTTCTGCTTGCAGTCTGAGACTTGATGGATTGCATAGGTTTTTTTCTATAATATATTTTTACACATGTTTTTGGCTGCAGGTTTTAATGACAACTGCTAAATATAACCTGAAAATATTAAGACACAGACAGGTAAAATTAGAAGACAATATCATATAATCTGGTGGTATAAAAGATATATATGATTGCTTTGTGTCCAGAATGGTTCACCAGGTCCAAAATAGTTATCTTGTACACCTGCACCTCATCTCTTTCCATAAGTAGAGAGACTGCAGTACATGGTTCATGGATGACAGGTGAATGGCATTGGAAGTTTTACATTCAGAATAAACATTTTACAATATAAATGTAAACAAAACACAAATTAAAAAGAATAGTGTTTAATCTTAAATTTACTAGTATTGCTACCTCTTTGGAAATCACATGCAGAGGGATTTATATATTTTATATAGTTCTGAAGCCTCTGAGTTGGTGTAATCAGCATATTGAAAATGGCAAAGATATGGACAAGGTGAGCACGGGCTTAAAGGAAGACAATGCACAGAATATATTGCACCTTAAATGAGGTATCAAGGGTAATCAGATGTATAATTTGATGGGAATCTGTCACACATCTGCATGGTTTACCAAAAATAAAAATTCAATTTGTAATATATAGGCTCATCTTCCACAATAAGCTCTGCAAATTCCTGCAAGAGATATAAAACTATACAACGCATAGTAGTTTGTTTTTTTTTTTTTTAAACCAAACAAACCAAAGATAGAAAGTTGGACTAGCCCTGCAGGAGACTTTTTAAAAAAAATAATTGTTCATGCTCTGAGACATGAAGCATCTTGCAATACCCTCTGTAGAGTCAAATAATGTAAACAAGATTTATATTTTCATCTATTGTACCTGTTTGGAAGCATGCTGAATACAAGATGATGTTAATCTAAGTCTTGATTTTGGGAGGTACAGGTGTTTGGAGATTCTACAAGTTTAGTAAGAGGTATGGATGTCCAACAGATGGTTGGCAGCAGCTGCAGTCCCACTGAGTATTTTTTGTATGCAAGTCCTTTATGATCCTGTTCATTGCCACCATGTATTCTTTGCTGCAGCAATGCAGGCTTTCATTGTTCCCTTAATTTCGTGGTTCTATAGTGCTGTAAAGAGCCCTGTGCCAGTGATTTGAACTATGCTGTAGAAGTCCTCCAAATGTGCGTATTTTGGGCTTAAGATTGGTATGCCATTTACCTGTTAGGCAGTGATAAAGGCCAAATCAAAGATTGAACTGCTAACTGCTCCAAGGACAGGGGCTAGCAAAGGTGCCAGCACTTCAAAGTAATTGTCATGCTCTCATTCTGTAGAGATTTTTTGAGGTGGATATTTTGTGCGTGTTTATGTGTAATTCAAGGCTTCAGCATGGCAGAGAGAGAGAGAGAAGCTGGCCTCAAAAGAACTCTTTTAAGAACCCAAAAGAGCAAGAATTGTTATGTCTGTTTTATCTTCAAGCATCAGAAAGACTTTAATTAAGATATCCCTGGGTTCATGTGAGTTTGCTAGAGCTCACTCACCGGGAGGGTTTTCTAAGCTCTTGAAACTCATTTTTAATGATACTGCTTCCAGAGAAATATCTGAAGAGGATCACTGAAAAATGCAATATATATTGTATTATCATATCATGTACTGTTACTGTTGTAACCCATCATAGCTGATTTATGTGAAAAATAAATATGGAAAGTCTAGTGGTCTGTCCAGAGAAATAGGAGACAAGAACATCTCAGTTTTAATTAATAGTTTGATTCCCCTGTAACCTTGTTAAATTTACCTAAGTCTCTTTGTGCCAGGTTTCTTAATCTTCTTGCCAACGATGACTGAAATAACTTTGTTTTAAAAGCTTTCCTATTAGCTTTTAATGTTATCATAATTATAAAATGTGCATACAGAAATTAAATCCTTTGTGCCGCCGTCTCTCATCCCTAAAATTGGGGGGGGGGGGGCACACAATATTTTCTGCTTCACAGGCAGTTTGGAAGTGGAATTTTTAAATTTTTGAGAGGTGTTAGATATTATGGTAATGAGGGCAATAGAAAAACTCATTAACTTGTTAATAATTAATTAGCTAATAATTGTGAAGGTAATAGAAAATGGAAAGAGCTGCACAATGAAAATCTCAGAATTACTATTACTAAGATTGTGTCCTAGTTTTGAAGACTTTTTGAGCTGATTTTAAAAAAAGGAAAAAGGCTGCAAATGGAGATCACTCTTCAGGACAGGAAATAATGCAGAGTATGAGTACTATAGCTTAAGAGCACAGCAGAAAACATATTAGACTGGACACTATTCTTCTCCAAAAGGAACACCTCTTTCCAGTTAGATTCCTATAAACTATTTATCCTGGTATGAAGCAGGTAGGCAACAGCAATTTTAGATCAAGATACTCCCAGCTACTTTGAAGAAGCTGCATGATTTGTAAAATTATATTTAAATGAGGTTCTTTGAAATGATACGTGTATAGGTAAATAGATACATTTATCTATTTATTTTTTGATAAACCCCTGTTAAGGTTCCTTGAAATACTAGATTATTGTGTCAATGATTTACTTACATGGATATTATTAATGTTTTCTTCTTAACACAATCATATTAAATTTTAATGACATGGATTGTAATATCTAACTGGTATCTGGAAGCTTGTGGATAGCCCAAAGCTTTTATACAAATTTATATGTATAAAGCTCTCACTGATATACTTTGCCAGTAGATATTGTACCTTGAGTAGTCAGCTCTGCAAATCCCTTCTCACAAAAGATTAAAAACATCCTCCTATTACATCTAGAGACTTCTTTTTGTTATTCAAATACATGAATATGTTTAGAAAAATGTATATGATTTTAATGCCTTAAACCAGAAAGCTACCTTGATTCCCATTAAAAATTGGAATATTTAATGTTTTTGCTGCTTCTGTGGCACTTTTTTTGATATTGTGAAGAACAAAAAATATTTCTGAGAACATATAAAACAAAAAACTGTGTTTGAAGTATTATAATAAAACAACCTTCTTCTTTTAATGCTAAGTCCCTTTTTAATGAAGATCCTCTGGCAGCTCTTGAATGTATAACTAGTTTATATCATGGGATGAAGCTGTCTGTTCTGATGATTGACATGAGCCCACATTACAATGTGATTCTGAAAATTAGTCCATAGAGGTCCTTTTCAGGTACTACTCAGACTGAGAGCTGCCCTCCAACTACAGTAGAGCCTTTTTAACCCCACTCATTGGTATTCTAATCTGGAAGTGCTGTCCTGCTTTTTAAATAACCCAGGCATTCAGGCTAGTTACCCCCCTTGACACATTACTTAGCCAAAGGATTCAAATGAGATTCAAGAAACATGCAGTACAGCACAAAGGGATTGGAATATGCACAATTAATAATCACACAGTTAATTCATTTTTAATACAAGGAGGTTTTCTGAATTTTCACATTCAAATTTGTAACACAAAGTAGTTGCTGTCTATTCCCATTATGCTGCTGAAATACTATAAGGATAAAAAATTCCTTATTTTTCCCTGTCCATGTGTGCATCTGGTTAGGTGGGTGGATGTACGTGCTAAAAAAATAAGTCTGGATAACACTGAGATTATAAAGCAAACGGATAAAAGCTAGAGGGTTCAGAGTTAAAGATGTCTTAAGTCAGCTGTGAGCAAAAAAGACCCATGGCATAACTCAAAGGATGGATGACATTTAGCTTACAGTGGCAAATAGCCTAAATATTGCCAATTTTTGTCTACACCAGAGTGTGGTTTGATCAGTCTGTGTTTTCTTTGCCCCTCTTGTTGTTTGTTTTCTGTCGGTTCTTGCATATATTCTTTGGGCAGATGAGTGCAGCATCTCTTCTGAGTGATTATACAATACTGCCTTCAGGGAAAGTTCCTGACTGACAATGTAGAAAATATGATTTTAGACATTACCAGCCACATAACTTGAAAATTAAAATGGGTATTTTCCTAAAAATGCAGTTTGGAGCTTATATTTTTACTGAATATCATTTTATGGGCTCCTGATGTTGCTTCTGTGTTGTATTGTTTGGGGCACATGAGAACTGAGCACAGAAACTTTTTACAGAATAATAGTTATACTGAGTGAAGGCCACTGCTCAAGCCTTTCTAAAAAGCCATCTGTAGATTACCAACCATTGTCACAGGGATCTGCCAGATAAATACAGTGGCTGCACTTTATTGTCGGTAGGAAGCTGACCTTTACCAACAGTTACCATGTTGAGGCATGATTCCCTACTCCTTCCTTTTGTGTGGCCCCTACTGCCCTCTGCTCAAGTTATTCAAGCCTTCTGTTAGTAAATTTTACCCCATGAAGAGTGCCTGAAAAAAATTATGCTTAACTCCTACTTAAACACTGTTTTAAAGACTTAAGTGGAGACATAAAGCTTTATGTTCTCACCATACACAAGGATTAAACTCATTCTCTGTGTTTCACCAGGGTCTATTTGAAGAGACGTATATAAATGCTGCTTTTGCATGCATGTATTTATTTTTCAAAAGAAGGGACTGAACTATTTCCTTCCAGCAAATAAATCTACCTAATCATGCCCGAGATGCAAACATTTCCTAAGCCTGAAAGTGACTACAATATTAAGAAAATTGATATTAAGAATAGCATAGCATGCTTGAACCAAATTTAAGAGAAACACAACTGTAGATATTTAAATATGAAGCAGAAGCTTACTTTGGTAAGGTTAGTATCTTTGATTTAAGATAGTGCATCTGCATGCAGGAAAAATAATTGCCATTTTTGTATTAAAGTAGTCTTAAAGGTCCCCAGATGGGGCTTCCCATGTCTGTTAGTAGAAGAAATGAAGTTGGATAAAGAATACATGAAAGGGAACTGGAGATATTTTGCTTTAAACTATATGCTGATCATTTATCATACCAAGCAGCAGTTTCTGGGATGTGGGAAAGGAGCCTGTAGCCACAGCTGTTGGATTGGAAGGCAGGTCTGGACCCTGTACCAGTCTTGTGGCCTACACTATGCACTTAGATTGCTTCTGTCTATAGGGCTTTTTTCTAGCAACCATTTTGTATAGGAGATGGAAACAGCACAAATCGAAATGCAAACCTGAATTTAAAGGCAGTTCCTAATAGTGCTGAAAAAATCACTGATTTTTTTATTTGTCTATAAAATAATTTCTCTAAATCAAACCCGTAGAGCTACCTCAATTTAAGTTTTTAAGCACAGTTTTTCTGAAATCACTCTGATATCTCGTGAAACATGGCCAAAATGCATATTTGCAGGATTTTGTTACTTTTTAGATTACGTAAATCAGTATTGCTTGCACTTTTTTTTCTGAAATAGCGCTGACAAGTGTTCATAATCAGATACAGTTGAATGGTGTTGGATAGGGTTACATCTAAATATAGAAAATTAATACATTTGTAGAAGCATCACTACAGTTAGCGTCAAGACATCACTGTTAGAATAGTACCCTACACAAGAATGGAATGTTTTTAGACTAAATGCTCAAACATCAAAAAAGTTCTGCCTAAATACTTACTGTACACATAACTCATTAGCATTTCATTGTTAGTGTGCTTTTGGGGTGGAGGGGGGAGAACTTATTTAATTAGGAAGGCACTTGCTAAATAGAAGAGCAGGAGACTAGATGATCTCGCAAAATCATGAGGTGAAGAGTGAAAAAATCTCTTGTTGGAGAAAGGGGATAGTGGAAGAAGTAAAATCTCAGCAGTGAGTGGTCAGGAAGGAATCTTTAGATGAAACAAATATATTCAAATCTTAAAGGCTTTTCCCCCTATCAGTGATGATCAAAAGGTTCCTTCTTTTTAAGGCAACTTTTTCACAACCCTCTTTTTTACCGTCAAACAAGAACTAATATTTCTCTTCAGAAGCACTGTTCGGCAGATAGGTTGTCTTGCTGATTGCCCACATGTTTTCTGTGTTTTGCTGGTACCTTAGCATTATCTGAAATGCATATTGGTATGCATTCAATATGCTCTACTACATCTTGAAAAAGCTCTGTACAGGTTTGTATATTTGAGCTACCTGTAAGTAGTGGGTGGTAGCACATTAAATGTAGGGTTTAGGTTTTTAATCTTGAACGCACTTGACTCTGGAGATTCACTGAGGCACTGAAGCAATGGTTGCACTTTTTTGTTACAGTAAAATCAACCTTATGGACTGCAAATCCCATCATAATGGCAAAGGGACATTTTGTTAAACCCTTGTTTTATTATGTTTCTTTCCAGTTAGGATCATATTCTTGTGTTCTTAGTGCAAAGAACGGCATTGCAGGCAGTGCAATACTGCCTTCTCAAAGTACAAAAGCAAAAACGTACACAAAAACTGTCCCTTACAAGTAATCTTGGAGAAATTGTATCCTGAAGGGAAAAAGACAAGTCAGGAGTGGTTGTGTAGTGCTGTGAATCTCACAAAGATGCTGGTTTTCCTCAGAGGGTGCTATAATCCCAAGCATGGTGTTAAAAGAGTTGAGAAGACTTGTGTGGACCAGCAGCAACAAGCCGAGTCTTCTTGAGGTGAACTTTCTCTGGCCCTTTGGGACCATTCTCCTCTCTGGTGTCATTGTCTCAGCCTGGTCTGCATGTGCAAAACTGAAAGCCAGTCCAGAATTTGACTTGCACTGTGGTAGTCATTAAACTGTGCCTCTTCCTATTGCTCTGGGGATACTGAAGAGCAAGGTAATGTAACTAGAAGAGAGATACTTTTCTGTCTTTTAGTCTAAAATACCCTTTAGATGGCCTATCATGGAATTTCTTACTGTATTGATTTTGGGTGTCTATGAACATATGAAGGGAGAAAGATTCTCAAGAAAGTCTGTCCCCCCTCCACTCCCCACCCCCCCATTTTTTTTCCCTCTCATTGAATAACCTGAGAAAATCCATAAACCTTGGCACAGCAAAATAACACTCAGGCAGACGTGTCTGATTATGCTGTAAACTGCCTTGTGGATTTAAGTTATAATTGTATTACAAATATAACAGCTTTTCTGGTGTAAAAAATCAAGAAGGCAGATCAAGAGACCATATGGTATATAATGGAAATGAAATAGTTTTTAGTTTGCTGATATGGAGGGTAGAAGTAAAAGAATTGTTTTGGTTCAGACAGTGTAACAGGAGGATGGTGTGGGAAGGCCAAGGACCTGTTTACTACAGCATTAATTCCTTCACTTGCTCTTGTGTGCAACTACCTGGGTGAAGCACTTATTTCCTCAATATGCAGAAACTGAGGTAGTTTCAGACCTTGGCATGGCAGTAGCTCCTCTTTTTCCTTGAAGCTGCTGAAGAATGATACAGGCAGTTCTATACTGTTGCCCTTCTGAGAACCAGTAAGTTTAGTCGGAAGGAAATCAAGATGTTAGCACCTGGATGCCATTATTTTCTGGACTTTTACCAGAATTTGGCTATTGAAGCTGTCAGCCTGGTGTATCTGTTTAGTCTTGTCCTCCTCATGCCAATTTCTACTGGCTGTACGAGACTTTCTTTTGCTTATTTGGCAATGAGGTCTTAAGCACTTTTTGCCTGACAAGCATATGTACGATCAAAAAGGTCCCCCTCCAACATGCTCATTTATGTTCACACTATAAATCTGCTTTCTGGCCGTAGAGCTGATCTCATCAGGAGTAAATCCAGACCATCACTTTCAGACAGTTATATTGAGAGTGTAACCCCGTATGTGTATTAGCCTCTCTCTTTTGTGAAGCAAGGCTTAAACGCTACATCAACAGATTTAAATGGACAGTTATTGAAATCAGCAAGATAGTCTCATGTAAGACATCCATAAATTTTCTGGGAAATATTTTTCAACTGTGAGGCAGTTTCAGAGATCTAGATTGCTGTAGCAGGAAGTATTTTGGTAGGTGAACTTCTAGAGCTACTCTTTGATTTATTGTTATTGGGGTTTTTTTGGGGGGGTGGGTTGTTTTTTTTTGAGGGGGGGAGGAACTTGTCTATTTGTTTTGGTTTTATTTGGTTTTATTTCGTTTTTCTGTGAATAGTGAAATGGTTAACTATCCAGGCTAAGCTGGGTTGATTTGGAGTGGGTGCAGAAATTAGAAGAGATTTTCATTTTATATTTTACCATTAAATTTTTGCATATCTTTATAAACAGGATTTGTCTGGTTAATAGAGTTTAGGATCATAGAGTTTCTCCTTTCACTGAAGTCTCAGAGCAGTTTTGAATGCATCTCTCTCTCTCTTATGATTGGGAAGTTGTGGGAGGGCTTTAATCCCTGAGTATTCACATCCCTCTTGCACTTCTGTGCCTTTGGCTAAGTAGAGACAGTAACTATGAGTCCCTCAGTGACTAAAATGCCAAACCACACACGACACCCTCTTTGCACTCCCTATTAAAATTTTACAGGTCAAAAATCCAAAACCCACTTAATAAAAATTGTTCTTCATCGTAAGTGACAAGAGAGAGCAGGTCAATCTATGGAATAATGGTGCAGTAATTAGAACCTTTGTAGTTGATAAAGTGTGACTGTTAATCAATGTTTGGCTAATTAATCAATATTTTAATCATTAGACCTTTTAAATTTGTTTTAATGAGCATTTCCTCTAATTCCCTTGATCCTGTTGCTTCCAACTCTTCTATTATCTCTGTTAAACAGCAAAGTAGGTGCTCATATAACCAGATTATGCTGTGGTTTTGTAAGGTTTTTGTAGTTTACAGCAGAGATACATGAATATTTCTGAATGTGTGCAAATTCACGTTCTTAAATAGAGAAATATTTTTTACAGTATGTGCCCAGTCCATGTTTGCATTAAGAGCGGTGTTTGAGAGAATGAGCCTTCACAATTTTATGGTGCACTCCACTGATAAATTTTGATACATTAATAATCTTTACCTAAGGAAAAAGTGTAAATGAGACACATGCTACTAAGGGACAGTTATGCCTCAAACATCCTTTTCTCCCCTCTAAAAACCTTACTGAACACTATCAAGGTATTTAGAGTTTGCAGAGAGTAACTATTCCACCATTAGTCCAAAAATCTTATATTCAGGAATTTTTCATTCCTTTTTCTTCTGCTGCTTGCTGCTGCAATTCAAAGGGTTTTCATACATGGTATATGTGATATACAGCATTTATGGCAATAGCCGCTTGAATGTGATACATGTCATTTTAATTTTGAATATTCCAGGAAGTATGGAATAGTTCTATCCTTCTGATATAGAACATTTGAAGAGTTTTCATGCCTTGTCTGTCCTTTCAGAAATCGTAATGGGATACCATTTACCATGGCTGATGGAATGAAACTGCTTCTTTTACTAATGGGTATGAGAAATTTGCTGCCCATCTGCTGGCAGGGAGACAGATTTTGCTGAGCTCTGCACAGCAGAGACCTGTTACATTGACTTTGATTTCTCACTGGTCTCCCAAACACTTGATTTTATTCACTTTTCTGTTGTTTGTTGATCTTTCCCTCATCCTGGACTAGGTGTCAGTGAGGGACTGGGAAATGCCCTGTTCCAGACATGCAGAAATGCATGGTTACAGAACTCAGGCTGATCCTCTCTCTACTTTAACTCAATCCACAGGTTCTCTAAATCTTTTCTTGCAGGAAAAAAAGAGATTAATTTCCTCTACAAAATATAGTCTCCAGCTAATTCTAAATGCTTTGGTGGTTTTATCCCCTGCAGACCAATGCAGATTTTTGGCATCCGTCCATAATACTGTCTCATGAGATTTTTTAATGTTTTTTTTTTAGATTTAACCAAAATTTTGTCAACTAACTTGAATTTTAAAAAAATTCAACTATAATTGAATTACCATTAATAATGCTGGCAATGCTTATGGAATCTGCATTCCTAGTTAGCAAAGATTACTTAGTGTCAAAGCAATTAATCATATCCTCTCCCATTGAGGGCTTGAATTATCATCTGTGATTTCTAGTTTTCAACTGAATTTTGGGAATTAACATGAATATTTTGGAGGCATTTCTACACTGTTTACCAAGCTTCCAGCTGCATTCAAAGCTCAATTATGTTCTTCTGGAATACTTAAGATAAAGCTGTTTCTTGTGACAGTGATGTTATCTATGAAGGAACATCAGAAAGGCAGTTTGCATAACGCTGTCCAACACACGTGCAACATCTGAGCACTTTGTTACCAGTTCTTGAGACTATGACCAGTGGGAAAACCTTTAGGGTTTAACTTCAACATTTTATTTTATGGATTGATAGTCTGACCTATTCCTGCCAGCACGAGAGGTGGAGGGTTTCAGTCTTAGCAAAACATCATATCCTGAAGCTGGTGCAAAGCTCCAGCTGGCTGTATCTGAGCACAAGTCTTATGCTTTGTAGGCTGATGTGTCCACTGTGTTATTGATCCAACAGGTGTATTCAGGCAACTTGATCTGCTGCAGGATTTGAAGAAAACATTTAAATGAGTAATCTCACCTAAAGCTGGTATTACAGAACACAAATGTATCTTCACATTTTCTATCACTGCAGATAGGCCTGGCTAATGAGGGAGACTTGTTCCAAAGAACCCTACATTGATTTCTTGCATTTACCATGCAGTTTTGGGGGGGAAATTAAGTTTTCTTGTAAAGGAATAGGTAGAGAATGAAACTTGCTTTGGGATATTTTGTGGTACAGTTTTCTCTATTTTCTGCTCTGAGAAGTAATCTTGCCTATGATCACAGAGCTTTTTTCAGAATTAATCTAATTAATTTAATATTTATGTTAATAAACTACTCCTCCTGTCTCATTTACTAAATCAAGGAATTCTGAATTATGAAGAGGCACTCACTGAGGAAAACACGTGTTGGGCAAAAATACTATGAGTAATTGGAATAAGATTAAAATAATTTCTCATTATATTATTTTTATAAAGAATTCTTATGCATTGTATTCATATAAGTAAAGAAGTCTTTCATAAATTGTTATTTTTATGAAACTATTACATTCAGGATTTTTTAAAATTCATTATATTTTATTACATCAGCAGTAATGAACCAAACCCAATATCATTTATTTTATTACTACTGTAGGTTGAATCATGATGATTTATGCAGCAATATTGAAGCAGTGACTGTAATTACTTTGTTATTGTCAGCTATATATTTTTCTGAAATCAGAGTTTTTAATCACTTATAAACTCCATAAGTAAGGATGTTTCTAATTTTCAGGACCTGATTAACAGTATTTTCAATTTTCCCTGCTGAAGTTTCATTTTTGTACTCATGAGATACACAGGTGGATGGTGTCTTCCTGATTGACTGAGTGAATAGTGTTTTTGAGTGAAATGACTTCACATTCCACATTTCTTATTTACTAGCATCTATAGCTAAAAGAAATAAACAAAGCCAACATAAGGTTTCTTTTTTTTTCTTTTTTTGGTTTGTTTCCTTTCAAATTCTCTTGTCCTTTCTCACAGTGAAATGAGATTATATGTGGGGAAAATGACCAATGGAGATGTATAAAAGAGGTAACTTGCATCAAAGTAGTGGTTTTTCAGATAAGTCTGTGAGAATCCAAGGGTGCAAGTTGGGGAACTTGAAGCAAACATAATGAATTTACAAGTTTTTTTAAAACCCAACTTTTAAACAATTTTCTACTAGTAATAATCTTAATTTATGACAATTCTAAATTTTACTGCATGCATTGCAAGCCTCATTTACTCCACTTTCTCACACATACTTGATCCATCAGACCTTAAACAAAGCATAATAATGTACAGAGTTGAAATAAGAGCATTGTTGAACCAGGATTGATCTAGAAAAACAATTTCTGTATTGGTGAAAAATCACCTAAACCTCAGCTGAAGTGTAGGAAGAAACTTTTTTCTGTTTTTGTTGTGCTGCCTTAAGACACAGAAAGGCTCTTGCTATTTTGGATAATGGAGGGAAAACCAACAAAAAACCCCAACACTAAACCACTCCAAAAAGCCATTGCATACGCCGTTCATCTTCCCTGATACTTGAGGCCATGGACATTCACTGTGTCCTGTGCATGAATGACCTGTCCTCTAGCATGAATGATATCTTCTGATGCAACTATATTTCCAAGCTGTGTAGCATTCTTCCACAAGACATTTTTGAAGAGAAAACTCAGATTATTATCTACATTTTTTTGTAAAATTGGAAGTCTATTATAAGTATGATTAATTTTTTGAAAAAACATCTCATTGTGCATTGAAATTAAGGAGAAAATATTGCCTCTTAGCTATATTGGTTTACTGAACCTCAGGAATGAGCAATTTTGTCTTCAATAAAAACTTGAACCAATGATTTTCACAGCATGCTCAGTCTTTTAAGATACCCTCAGAAGACCAAAGCCAACATTTTGCTTCTTTCCCCATTTGATGCAGTTATTGCAGGGGTATTTTTGCTTAGTTTTGGTACTAGTTTGAGGATTTTTGGAAGCCCTTTGTCTTCCATTGCCACCTCAGAAAATATCTGGCCAAAGGCTACCAGACTAGGTTCTAAAATAGTATATCGCTTTAGGGAAGTTTTGAGTCTCCTAATCTTATTTTTAAGTTGCTACCAGTTTCCTTTCCTACCTATCTGTCCTTCCTTCTCACCCATGTGCCACTTTCCACACTCTCATTCTTCAGGACAGGAATAGCATTAAAATTCCATATAAAACTGTTTGAAAGGCCTTAAGTTTCTATTTTTTAAGAAATCAAAGGGAGAAATGACCTTATGATAAGGCAGTTGGATGTTCAATCTGTCCATAATGTCCGGCAATGCAATAAAAATACCTGCAGTGACCCATGGGCAGTCTCTGTTTTGCAGCATCAGTGACAGTAAAAAGACCTGCTCTCTGTACTTTGTGGAGTCCATCAGTGTTCTGATGAGCCGAGGCAGTGGGCTCAATAACTGTTTCTGCCCACCTGATCTGTGAGCAGCTAACAAGGAACTGAGAAGGAATTGTAGAATTACATTTCTTTTTCTGCTGGGATTCTTGTTCGTAGGAAGGCTGGCACCTGAAATCCAAGGCCCAATTTTGCAATTGTGATGAGTGCAGTCAGCTGAGAGTGCTCTGTGCTGCTCAAGAAACACTGAATATCTTACAGAATGGGATCTTTGGAAAGATTTGAGTGTGCTTTTGTGAGCATTTGCCTTTCCTCTACAGAGCCCTTAAGAGCAATTTGAAAGACAGATAACAGAATTCTTCCAAAGTTCAAATGTAAATCTCTTCAGAATTATGTTCTCTAGAGGAGAGTAAACAAATAAATATAGTAAGAACTACAGTAAAAATATTGCACTTACAGAGAGCTTTTCTTGTGTCTTACAGAGCTTTTCATCTAAGCATCTCAAAGGGCTTTATAGATGGTACTTATCTAACCCTCATAACACCTTTGCAAAGGTAGCACTTGGGTATCATCTTCATTTTCAGATAAGAAACCAGGAATAGAGGTGCAAGAGAAGTGAGACTGGAAAATAGGACTCCTAACTCACTGTAATAACATAAGAGATTATTGTAAATAAATGATATTTGAAAAGTATTTAAATACCACATAATCTGCAGTTAATGGTAATCTTGTAATTTTAAATTTGTGTTTTCTTTGGCATTCTGTTTTTCTAATTTACAGAGATTTAAACCATGCTTCTTGCAGTTATTATTGGTTTTGATTTTAATTTTTTTTCTCCTGGAAAACAGTTGATTTACAACAGGCAATCTTAAGGATTGTTGTTGTTCTGGTTCATCTTTAATTATATAATATTCTAATGATTAATTAATTAATTAATTGTGTCATATTCCTTGTTCTGTCTGGAGACTAGCCATTTAATATCTGACCTTATTACTCTAAATTTGGATGAAGAGATAAATACCAGTGGTAGAAGAGGAGGGGAAATAATGTATATTAATTTTGCATGCAGAATCAAAATGCTTTTAATAGTTCTGTTTTGTATTTTTAAAAAGTGAATGTTTTTGCATTTTCCACTACTGCAAAACATGGAATTTACATATATTGTTTATGTCAAAGTTTTTTCGTCTTAAAGTACCTTGTCCATATCACAGTTCACCTGTCCGCTGAAGAAATGCACAGTTCAGAGCAGAACATTTATGTCAGCATCTTTCACATGTTATTTTTAACTTCCCACGCTAATTGTAGTTGAAATTTTTTGAAACAAAAGGGATACTATTTTATAATCTGCAAAAATGGTCCCAAATGTTCCTGAGAAAGTTCAAGGCAACAAATATGCATTGTCAGTCTGATATAAGCAATATTAAGTACAGCCATTTTAGTGGATGAAATATTCAGTAATTTCCATTACTACTCATTTGAGTCTAAGTTACTTACATAATGCAAGTAATATGTTTAATGGCAGTATCGATTTTGTGTTGTTGGAAAATATTGTTAAGCATTGAAGGAGAGGTGTAGAAATTGAGTCTAGGTGAAAGTTTTCCTCTCTAGATAAATGAAACTTTTGTAACATATTGAGCTGTAATGCCTGAATTATTTACTGGTGTTTTTTAAGTCCTTTATTCTGTATCTTCACCACCTTTGGAAGACGGGTCTCAAGTGGCTGGTTTGCACACTGTCTTGTACAATATGCATGTTCTCATAGAGTATTGTAGAATATTGCTCTTTTTGACAAAACTAGGTTGAAGTAAAACATACTCAGGAGCATCTTTTCTTATATAAATTCTGGAAATTTTAGCATGGAAGAGATATGAAAAAAAACTCTCAAAATTAGATTTCCAGTGTAGCTCATCTGAGGGCCTTTAGATAGGGAAGTTTAAACAACTAGATATTAAACTGAAAACACTAGAAGTCATTTGAGCTTTTTAAGAGCAGGTTACCTTTGAAAACAATAGTCATTACACTGAAAATAACACAAATCCAAACCTCACACCCCATTTGGATACAAAAAAAAGAAGCATGGTTAGTCTTTAGAAGTGCTTGTTTGTAAAATGTGTATATATTTTGTACACAGTCAATAATTCAAATTTATGGACTATTCCAGCAAATTAACAGGTATTTCCAGTTAGAGCCCAAAAAAGTTATTCTGATGGTACCATCAAACAAATAGCTCACATATATTGACCCTGCCTGGGCTCAGTTTCAAAGGAATAAGCTCAGGACCTGATGGGCCTCACAAAGCCTAAACTTTCATCCAGCATCTCAGGAAGGACTGGTGATATTTATACTGAACAACCAAGCTGTAATCTAACTGAAGCATTTCTTTATGAACAGTGTAGACATATTTTGAATCATGGGAAGTTTTAAACTGTGGCAATACTAGCCATATGGGATTCTTAACTTTGATGAAATCTGATGGATCATTTCACACATGGTCATGCTGAGTTGAAGGCTAAAAGAAAAGACTCAAACAATCTCTTTTGATAATTATTTCCAAATAGCAGTTTGCAAAAAGCATGTACAGGCTGGCTTACCATACTTTCTTTGACATTAGATTTTGAAATATTAACATTTTTCCTTTCTGTGATTTTCACATTTCCTTTTAATTGTGTGACAGTTTGTTCTGAGGGAATAGCCACTGCTGAGCACTCCCAGCACATTGAGGCAAATAGTGATACTTTGACAGGGAATCTTCAGGCTCCTTTCTCCAAGACACTGCCAGGTGCTGGCACAGGCCTAGATGAAATGTGAGCCTATAGACTGTGCCGTTCAATTATCCAGCGTTTGAAAATTCAAATCTCAAGCTAGGGTATTTCACAGACATGAGATTTGCCCCTATAGAAGTGCTAAAGTGAACTCTCAAGAATTGTTGATCAAAGTTAACTTGTTGAAGAAGAAACTAATATTTGTGTATTGAGACAAAGTATTGTTATGAATCAGCAATTAACTCGAAGGTTTTCGTGCTAAGGAAATGTGTAAGAGGTGCCTCAAGTTTTTCTATAAAATTTAATATTTATTTACAAGTTGGAAAAATAGGAAGATAGAGTGAGTAAAACAAAGACACAAGGAGTAATCGTAAAAATCGAATTTTGTTGCCTGTTAGAAGATTCTGTTGGTCAATTATTTCCAGAAACTTTGTTGCAGAGAATTCCACTGGAGAAATAAAGAAATATCAAAAGAGTAGACATTGATGTACCAGATGGAATATTGCTCACAAACCAATACCCTCTCTAAGGAGAATGAAAAAAGAACTATTCATGCACACTAGTTAACCATCAATGGAGATATAGGATAAGATTGGAGGGGGCTCGTCAGTCCCCTCAATCTTGTTAGGGAGCTTGTTAGCGATTTTTGTGGAACAGAATATGAGGCGCTCCAAAGACCTTAGAAATCCTTCCTAAAAATGAGCTCTCTGTCTCATTTGTTTTACAATGCTCAGATCTGGAAGTTTGGGTCTGGTGTCAACACTGAAAAGAATAGAGGGTCTGTAGAGGTACACAAAGTTTAGTTGAAACATGCTTGTGTAGGGAAAGAGAAAAACATGAGTTGTTTACTGCAGACAGAAAAAAAAACCCACTAGAAAAGACATGAAGGTATGTACAATACAGTTACTCTTAATTACATGTCTCTTTTAGATCATCCTTTGTCTTGCGTACCTTTTTAAGGACATCTTCTGTGTTAATAAGAATGGAATATTCAAGTAAAACAATCAGTGGGAAAATTAAAATAGGGAAAAATGCTAGCTAAAAAAAACATTATGGAGCTGAGAAACTCATTGCCACTGCTAACAAGGGAATGTTGGTGTACATGTACAACAGACAGCTCAAGTTTATAACAGAAGACAGTGGAAATAAAAACTTCATGACTTCAAATCTAGAATTTACAACTTGGTTTTCAGAGGAATTCTCCTAGAAATAAGATTTGTGTATTTAATCTCTCCATCAGCATATATGGGAGTTGGCATAGTGGATGGACATATACTATGGCTGTTCTTCAGTAAGAAATTCATGTACACCTATGTGGACAGCTAGATTTCTTTATTATGGAGTGTTACAGAAAGCGTTCTGCCTTATGGACTGAGGGTTTTTGATGTCTTTTCTTGTACTTGCCATTCTGCCAGCACTCTGGACTTAAAGTGAATTAATGGACAGGACCTCCCATTTTCCTCAATTCATTGGCTATAAAAGTGCTTACAGAGTTGCTTTGTTTTCATGAAATCTATCACTGAGTTATAAAGAAGAGAAAAATGAGACAATATTACCCGTCTGAAGTAAAATATTATTTTTAAGCAGAAACAGTGGCTGTTGTGTGTTTATGCCAGTGTTTGATGTCATTAGTATAAGTGCTTTCCTTCTGGGTAACTGCATCTCCATTATATAACTAAATCACTGTTTTGTTCATAGGACACAAAATCAAAGATTAACAGCCTGCATGGTGCAGCATGTCAACCTGCTTCTGGTACAGAAACAATGTGTTACCCTCTAGGTTATGCACTGCTTGGCTGGGGCTTCAAGCATGAATATCATGTTTCTGGAATGCAATGTGATGCACAGACTGGAAGAATGGACACATTTAGGAGAAATGTGAGAAAAAGGATCAATTAAAAAATTAAAAGGCAAAAGCATAGGTTAGGCTGTGGTATTCCCAACCTTCCCAGTCATCTCATCATACCAGCGGATCATCCAAGTCGCATGCACATACATGAGCGCTTATCCTGATGTTTCTATTTATCTACAGAAGCTGCAGCATTTTGGAATCATCTCTTCATGTAGGGTAACAACTTTCTATGAGAGTGAAATTCTTCTAAAATCATGCCGTAACCTTCTAGCAGGGCAAAGCCATGGATCAAGGGAGAGGTCCCTTGCTGGGTCCTGGGACCCATGTTGGCATAGGGAAATGAGCACAGGTGCTGGATTCCTTTCATACTTCTGGATCTGAATCACTTACAAATCTGCAAGGATGTAGGATAATGCAAGTAGAAGTTTACCCCCAATGCCTTTTCAATAAGTCCTCTATCTGATTTTGTGTATGCTGCTGCTGAGGATTATTGCATTATTTATTTTAAAGTAGTGTATCCTTTTTGAGAATGCAGATTATCTGAGGTCAGTTTGTATGTGGAATTAGGGCAATTGACAAATTCATTCCTTTTTTCTTTTAAAACTATCTACCTGTTCTATTAGATCCTCAAAAAAAAAAAAAAAAAAAAAGGGGGGATTTTCTCATCTGATCAACCTCTATCCTGTAAGATTTAGGAAAAGGAAGGGATTACTGGCTTTATTTCTAGTTTAAAGGAGTTTGGATTTTGGTGAGTGTGAAGATGAGAAATATCTTCTTGAGTATGTCTGTCCTAGTTGGATATACATATTCAAGAAATGGATAATGGGCCAAATCCCCAGCATGAAGTCAAAAGAACTCTGTTAATATAGACTAGGTAAGGATTTGGCACAGACAAGTACATAAGAGTGCCACAGCTCACCGGGTGTTACTGCAAAAAGTCTGTCTCTTGCTGGCATTGACTTTCAAAAACAAGCTGTGCTTAGCACCTCTGAGTTTATAAAGATCACACAGCAACCTACATGCTATCAAAGCTTCAGGAACAAATAAATAAGCAGCTTATCTCTCAAGGTCTTTCCCCCTGATTTTATTCTAAGTGACAATAGAACCAAAGTTGTAAAGCAGTATAAGATCTTCAGCCCAAATATGTGTTGTATATTTTTTCACATTGTCTGAATCTGCTATTGGATTATTTTCCCTAACAAATTATATTAGGAGCTTTTAGATCTGTCAGAGCTCTGAAATTAATTCTCACTTTTGTTCTACAAAAGTCTTGCAATATTTTTCATACATCTGCTTCAGGAGAAATGAACCTCTGTCACCACATGCACATTTAAAAAAAGAAATGTCAGCTTTATGAATCTCTATCTTTGTACTGTAGTCTTTGCAGAGCTATCTGTATCTACACAGAGAAAATTCTGGGAAGCTCCATTGTATTTTAACCTTTGAAGCCGATACCCTGAATGAGTGAAAAACCAAGTAATTTCACTCATCCCTTGAAAAACGTAATGAAAATCTTAAGGCAAAAGTTTGCCCATTGTCTGAGGTAGATGTGTAAAATTTCACACAGCAGAGATGACAACAAAATAAGATTTCATAACTACTTTTCTACTGTTGTTCTTCATCACCTGTGAAATAAAAACAATAATGTTCTTGCTGTAATTCTCTTATTCCAGTAAAATCTATATGTAAAACTGATGGAGATGGCTGAGCAAAACCACCAGGCAGCCAGGACTTTTCAGCAGGAGGGAATCATTAGAAGTATGAATCACACAAAGCAATGTAAGCAACAAGGCTATCTTGTCCTGGCTTTTAATTCAGTCTCCACTACCTAGTTTCAGAGTCCTCTCTTTCAGCAACCAGGCCTTCAAGACATCCTTCTCATTGTGAATGATGGAATAGGTTGTGCCTTTGTCTTCTACCATGTGATGCCAGACCCTTCCAATGTAAAGCCAGCAAAGGCACATGCTTGGAATGGATTGCGTTGAAAAAACTGGTTGGAATTTTTTTTTTTTTTTACTTTTTAATTAACTTTTGTTCTGTGTCTAAATGCCAGATGTGAGAGCAAACTCATGGATTGTATTTAGACTATTAGCAATGTGGTCTGGCCACAGGCATGAGCCAATATGCCTTTTCTGTATTTCTTTTGATTTCTTGCTGGCCTATATAATCTTTTACTCTCGTGTGCCACAAGCGCGTTTGGTAGCTTTACGCAGTGGCAGGGGCTGCTCCCGCTCCAGCAGCATCCATTAGATGGCTGTAGCGGGAGGCCTTGCGGGAGCTGCTGCCATCAGGCTGCTCCCACATCTTAGCTCAGCACATGTCAAATGGTGCGTAGCCACACTCTGACTGTGTGCCACACATTTCCTCCTGCCATGTCATTACTCATTAGCGTCTGGAATTGCTGCCGCTGGCTTCTGCAAATGAATGCAAGAGCCCTAGGTGAGTTAAAACAAATAAAGTATCTTGCTGGCCCCCTAATGTACTGTTGCCTGCTCCAGGAGGAGGGAAGGAATCTGTCATTACCTTGGACAGATTAGAGGCCCTACAGTTACTCACCTGAAGTAGGCCACTTATCGTTCTCTCCCTGGGCTGAGTCAAACCTTACATATGTTCACCAGATGGTGGATTCCCCTAATTATTATTCTGCAGACTAGAACAACATGAGGAGAATGAAGAACTTAGCCCATATACACTCTTCTTCATCACATCTACTCACATGTGAATTGATATACATTAGCACAAAATGGTACCTAAAAATTTGAAATATAGTAGCCCAACAGTAATAATAGTGTGTTTTTACCAAGCATTGCTTTTACTCTGTCAGAGCTTCTTGAAGAACAGAGCATCATTCTTAAATGAAAACCACTGCATCTCTGATAGTTAGGGTTGACCAAAATATAGAGTTGTCGAGATATTTCTGCCTTTCCCTACCCCTCCACACCTGATCAACCCATAGATTAGTGGCACATTTTTCAATGTTAAACTGTGATTTATGATACCACAGAGTGTTCATCTTATCTCAAATTTCAAATTTAAGAAACCCTAACAATATATGAAACTTTAGGATGAAACCTCTGTATGACGTTGAGGGTTGCTGCTGTGGCTGATAGAGTTCAAAGTTTTCATTAGCAAGCTGGATGATGATGTAAAACTCAGCAAATTTGCTAAGGACACTAAGTGACAGGTAGGGGATGATAATCCCATCCACTAAAGCTTCAGTTGAGTAGAAGAGAGGAGCTGGAAGCCTAGTCTGACAGAAACCTTGAAAACTTTAACAGTTCTGCACTTGAAGAAAAGTAACTCTTTGCCTTAGTACAGACTGAAACCCAACTGAATGCATAACATCCTTGGGAATATGAGGGATACCAGCAGCGTGTGCATATGTGAAGTAATGTAAGATGCACCCTTGCCTACATTAGGAGAAACACAGCAAGTGAATGGAGGAGGTTATTTACGTTAGGCGTTACCTGGAATACTGTATCCAGTTGGGGGCTGTCCTTGTGCAAAGAAGGACATTGAAATGTAAGACATGATCCAGTAGAGGACCCACAAGAAGCAAAGGACCTCTTGTGCTTGACCTAAGATGAGAGGTTGAGGGGACTGAATTATTTTGGCTGACAAAGAGAGAACTGAGAGGGGAAGCAGAAGTATCCTACAACTAGGGGAAGAATTCTTCTTTATGATATCAAACTTGCTTGAAATGTTTTCACTCGGAGGGTGTCCAAGTGCTGGTGCTGGTTATGCAGAGAGGCTGAGGAACTTTCATTTGTGGAGGTTTAAAAAACACAGCTTGTTCTGGTGTTGGTGGTGTGTCTGCTTGAGAAAGATGTATAATTGAAGGCCTGTCCCTGGGCCTCTCTGGCTGCATTTTAACTCACAGCTATTTAATGTCTGAGAGTATTTCTCATACACATCCCACGAGTGTTGTCTTGTGTGGAGCTGTGGGTTCTGCTTTGTTCATTTAAAAGGCCTCACATGAACTAGCAAAACTAAGCACTTCTGTCATAACAAAACTAAGGGAGAAACTTACCTGTAAACTGACAGAACTGTCTGAGAAAATCTAGTCTGTGGAGAAAGCATTACAAAGTTTACTTGTGGATACTAGACATTTTACTTCTTCCCTTTAAATGCTGTAGCTCACATTTATGTCAGCATCATCATATTTGTTTGTTTCTTTTGATAAACCTGCTGCCTGATTTCATCATTCTTAAAGGCTGAAAAGATTCCGCCATGTTAAAACTTTACTACTTGAATGTGTGGCTAAAATGTTGAAAGATTTAATTGTATTGTAAAGAATGCCAAAATGGTCTTAAAAATCTTCAGGAATTTCTCACTGAAGCTGCTTAAAACTACTCAATAGAATATTAAAGGAAAGAAAATCAACAAAAAACACAAAACAAAACAAAAAGTTATTTCTTTGCCTTGCTCTATCATACCTCAAATACTGGAACTTTTAGCATTTCCAGCTGCAGATCTTTTAGAACTTCTTTGAGTACAATTTTTAAGCTTTCTGATGTTTTCTTTTGCTGTGCCAAATGTTGAAAAACAGTCTCGTCTCGTAAACATGCCAGTACCAGTGAGAAAGTGCTATAGTGTTAGTCTCATGGGACCTCACAGTGAAAAGGATGGAACTCCTCTTTGAGGTTCAGCAATTAGAAATGTGCAACCACGTGGAATTTTATAGTTCTGACTTCTTCAAGTGCTTTTACAATATTCTTAACTTTTGATGCAGAGACATTAAAACTACCATGTACAGGTGTGGTAATACCTCTCTTTCCTGGAAGATAATAAAATACCATGTTAATCAGTGGTCAGTCTCTTTGTGATATGGCAGAGCCACACTGTTATGACAAATGGCTTTAAACAAGTTCAGCGCTATAATTATGGAAAAGGTTACATTGTTCTACAATTATCCTTTTAATCAATCTTGCAGGATAATCATCCTGCCGAAAAATCTGTTTCTCAATACCAGTTTCATTATCTAGGTGATTCTCATCACTAATCATTAGAGTGTGATTCACTACATTCTTAACAACTCCTGTTTTAACTTTAAATGGGTGATTAGACTCAATATACAGGATATTACCTGCACTATCGTCTTTATAATACATTCTCCTTCCCAACTGTCAGGCCATCTCTCCACTAATAAATGTAAAAAAGCATTTCTTATTAACATCCTTTTCCATAGTAAATCATATTCAAATGAACATTACTAATGAAAGAGGACAAGGGAGAACAGCTCTTTCCCTGATGTTCCATCTTTCCAAACATTGCATGGGAAAATGTGGGGCAAGACTGGGAACCTCTAGGCTGTTCTGTAAGGTTGATGTATCTGGAGTAAAAAGGCAGTAGTAGCTACTCTTTGGAATTTTTACAGGTTCCTTAGACATTCCTTCATAGAAACAAGCAAGGATCTTACATAGAAATAGGACTGCATTTTCTTCTGTTGTGAGAGTTGGAAAAACATTAAGAGTTGTTCTAAGTCCCTGTTTGGGACCTGAAGATTAGGGACTTTCGGTGCATGTGTTACTTATAGCAGTCATTCTGTTTCTGGCTCGTCTACAGTAGGGTTACCTCTTGACTTATGAGAGCTTCAATATCTGTCTTAAACAAGAGTAAAGAAATTATATTAGCAATTTAATTTTTTAAAGATCACCTTTTATATATTTTTGTTTAATATTGAGACCTCTGTCATCATAATATGTCAAAAAAATTGTTCTTCAACTAAACACCTTCAGCAGTTTCCAAAGGACTTCAACTAGTGATATAGAAGGGGGTTGCAACTTTTCATTTATGAAAAAACAGGTCTTAATTACTTTGAGAATATGAGAATTCTTCCCATTTAAATTCTTCCCAGCATATTGAAAGTAACATATAAATGAACATCAGTAAAAAAAATCTGTGAAATAATTTTTGGTGAGCTGCTTTTAAAGAGCCTCAAGATCTTCCCAGTGAAAAGTAACTAGGGTTGGTTTGTTTAATTATATTACTTAATTGTGAAGTTCCAATGTCCTGGTAAACTCCCCAGTTCTGCCTCTTTTATGCAGCCAGAAATTCAGTCCTATCCGGAGCCTGTTTAACTCTGACCGTGACAAGGCCCCTGTTGTGAGGGTAAACTGACTTTGGAGATGATTGCTTCTTGACACTCTGCCTGCCACTTCTGTGTGTAGATTTATGTACTATACATTTTCATTGAGCATTTAACCCTGAATCTTTATATGAGCCTACCATAAAGCACATGCCTATCATCCAGGAAATGCTTGGCAATGCTTTTCCTAGACAGAAATTATTTTAACATGAAGAAAAATTAATTGTACTGAATTTCTAATATCCTGGGAAATAGTTTCTGCCAGCTGTAAAAAGAAGTTTAATTAATCTGCAGTTATTAATTTTCTTATTCACTTGAAATTATTCATTAGTATGTTTGGACTAATGTTTTACTAGTTTGTTTTTTTTTGGCTTTTTTTTGCCGCCATCATGACAATCTGCAGAATGAAAACATGAAAAATAATAAAGCCTAAATGATGTGTAGTCAAGCAAGTCAAGATGTTGATTGTGCTTTCTAGAATATGCTTTCTACCTGTGAGAATAAACAGTGAATGTATGTTTTCATTTAAAGCTGGACTCTGCCCAGTTGCTACTAATACAGACAAAGGCTTGTGGAGAGAGAAAAAAATGCTCTGTCACAATGACTTATATAAGCTTAAGCAGCAGACTTCCTAAACCGAGACTTATCACTTCAGGGTTATTTCCATGTGACCTGTGGAGGATGCCCATGAATAGCAGGAGAAGACATGCAGTTTTCTCTGCTGTAGGGCTCAGCCTCTCAGTGCAAGACTAGAAGGCAGTCCTGGGTGTTGTGAAGTAATCATTAAGTTACACGCTTGTCATTTCTTGTACATTCACTCAGAACTAATGCACATCACTTTTTCCAATTATAATCATTCCACCATTTAACAAGCACAAAAGGCCTTAGATTCCAATTTGCCACTGATGCTTCACTCTCACTTGCTTATTTCTTGGCATTTAGGTCAGGCTAGGTTGTGCACAGCTCCAATAATGGGGTATATTCACCCTTCATACTGCAAACGTACAAATGATGAAGGCTAGAACAGCTGGTCTCACAATGTGAGAGCAGATCATTTCCACTGGTATGGTAATTCCTCTATTCATAGTTTTCCTTTCAGTTATTGCAAATACATTTTATCTTTTTGGCTTGCTTATTGCCAAAGCCAAATAGAAAACACACAATGATATAGGAGATGCAGTCCTCTCCATGTTTCCTTGCTGGCTAAATCAAAGTTGCTCTGGAAAGCATGTCACATTTCATTTAGCTTTTCAAACCTTTCCACAGCTAAAAACAAACACCTGCCCTTCCCCCCTCAAAAACAAAACAAAACCAAGCCAAAAAACCCCACAACAAAAAACTACCAAAAACCCCACACCAAATCACAGCTGCTGAAATGCCTAGTCTTTAATCTTAGTTACCCTCTCACTAATGATAAGTAACTGGAATGTTAATAAACAAGCTTTGGCTTCACCATTAGCCAAGAATTAAGAGTATAACACAGCATCTAAAATGCTTTTACTCTTCTTTTTGCTGAAAATAATCTATTTTTCCTGGAGTGCTTTCCAAGTTTTGAGATTTTGAGCTCAAATCTGCTATGACAGTATTCTATAGGAAATGGAAGCAAGGCTGGGTTTTCATTTTTTTTTACCCCAGTACAGTCCTGCTCTTCTCTTCCCTGTACACAGGCATCAGAGGAGATCAGTGAGGATTTGCTGTTGGTAGTCAGTAGCCAGAATTGGCCCAATGATCAACCAGAACTTGAAGCTGCTGTTTTTGAGGAGTGATGTTGTCTGCCTTCCCATTCACAAATATTAAGGGGAGGGAAGCCCTGCAAAAAACTTTTCCTCTTGAAGGTAAATTGTCATTGACAGACCTCCCTGTTCAATGTCCCGAAGAGATGTGTGGTCCCAAGTTTGTCCTGTATTACAAAGAACATTTTCATACATCACTTATTCGCACATTGACGATGAATGAAAGTGAGTAACACAGCCAAAATGAAACTTTGCAGCAAAAAATACTGTTGCTGTGTCTGCTCTAGTGCGTGTCACGATATGAACCAGTTGTGTGGCTTTTCAACAGTTTCTGTGAGTTAGCTGGTCTAGCCTTTGCCCATGGGGTTTGCAGAAAAGGTACAACCTTCACTCAAATCTGGCCCTGCTGGTAGCAGTTGTGCAGAATGTTAAATTCTTAGAAATTTGGGGGTTTCTTCATCACATTTTGATGATGCAGCAGAATTTCTAAATTACCTGGAAGCTGCATGCTTTGTCTTTCCTGCATAAGATGACAAATGTTTTCAGAAAGACCACTAGCTACTGTTTGGGTCTTCTTTACAATCGAAAATAATATAATTTTTTTTAAAGTCAAATCTAACATTAGCCCTTTAAATATCAAAAGAAAAAAGTGCCAAATTAAATTTTTTGTGCAGCTACAGTTAGTGAGACTATATTATTTTTTTTCCAATAAAATTATAACATTTCTGTGGTTGTTCTTTTGGAACAAGCGATAAAGAAAGGAACAGGTGCTGCTTAAAAAGTGTGACTCAGATGCACAAGACATTTTCCTCTGAAATTCCCTCCCTCAGATCCTTGTTTTCACAATGCCTTAGTGAGTCTCATAAATGAAGATGTTTCTTTACTAGGGACGACATTTAATAACTTACATACTTTAAAGTATATCATGTATCCTTAAGCTTAGTTAGTTGTTCTAATTTTTATTTATGTTTTGCTTCAAAATATCCTTTCACAATTTTCTTTCTCAAAGCTGAGCCTCTGAGAAAATACTTGCATGAGCTATACAGAGCACAAACTTTTCTCTCGAACTTAATTTTAAGACATAATTGAGTTGTTATCCACAAAGTATTTTCTCCCCGATTGCAAAAAATGCCAGCCTGTCACTGTAGATAATAAATGATGGAGATGCAAACTCTGTAATGGAATTTCCCATGTACCTCACACAGCCTGAAAGACGAGAATCCTCTAGATAATATGTGATTGCTTCAAATGCAGCGCGCCCTTCTCTAAGCTTTGACCACGATCAAGTATAAGACCACACAAGTATGATTTTTTTTTGCCCTGTTTGAAGTCAACTTGCAGGTCATGATAAAACAATTAAAGAAAATACTACAAAAAGGGCAAGATTTGGATCTGTCCCTCAGAAAACAACAAGTAGACAAAATCACATTTTATTTAATTCTGATAATAGCTGAAATAATTATGTAAGAGTTAATTCCTTATTTATTTTACTGTTGTCATTTATACTATTCCGGTAAAGAGGAAGTCTAGTCTATATCAATATGTACTACATTTTTCAGACAAACAGGATATACTATCACTGAAATCAGTAAGAAGATTTTAACTTTTTGCAACAAAAATTAGATGTAGTTAAATAACAAGAATTTGGCCCATGTATAAAATCTATGTATTTGGGGTATACAATGATACACTACAGTTTGTATTTAAGTGAAATGTTCTATGTCTCTAATCTGGACAGGGGATCATGCATAACCTCCTATCATTAAGAAAATATCTACGGGGTATTTCATTTTGATAAAAGGCCACAACCTTAATTTTAGGTTGTGACTATGTATTTAAGCATTCTGTTCTGCTGGATACTGATTCACTACTGTTTCCAATGATAAAACTGTTTTGTATATTTTACCAATATCACTTTTCACAGTGGCCTTTCTTTTGAGATTTCCCATCATATATTAATTTGGACTGATGCAATTCTTTTATTGAGTCGACTGTGAACGGAACAGAATACTTTTATCTAAGATCACAGACATACTTTGTCTCTAATGTTTCTTACCACTTAGTAATGAACAAACTGATTCAGATAAAAGTCTCCATCAGTAATACTTAGAGACTTAAACAAGAACGTGAATTTTGAAAAGTCTGACAAGTTTTTAAAATGTTCATATATCTCCAGCTGGGAGTCAAGAATAAAAATTCTAAAATACAGTCATTGAAACAAAGTAATACCAAATCATTGGCAAAAATACTTATGCAGAGGGAAATATTTTCTTGTGAAATGGCTTCAATGAGTATTCTAATTCTTCAGATGCACAAAAAATAGATTTTTCACATGCTGATTAATCCCACTGCATCCAGTCTGACAGCTCATTTGCTGTTTGTGAAGTCTGAATCTGGAAGTTTGTAGATTTTCTAGTTACTCTGATACATGATCAAAAATAGTACTTGTACAGTTTTGATATAATTGGTATCTATTTTTTTCCTTCCATTTAGACTTTCTAGTCAGATTCACCATGGAGTAACAGAATTATTGATCTGAAGAAAACCCACAAGTTTTTTTGATTTACCATATCTTTATCTTTCTAGTGCATATGTGCACACTAACATGCTTTAGCTTGCATGATTTTAAGCAGCTTTTTTTTAGTTTTCCCCGATCAAGCTTAAGCAAGGTAATCTCGTAGTGTTATTAGTCTTCCCTTAAAATTCCTGACTGGTTGCAATATTGTATTGGCAGCCTCTTTTTTTGGTTGATATTAATAATTAACTAAATTTTGCCTAACATTCAGGTTACTTAAAATGCTCTTTTACACTGTGGAATACTAAGTATTTCTTCAAAATCTTCTTCTTGTGATTGTTCCTGGCAGTTAGTGGTTTCTTACAGTGGGGTTGGGTAGAGTTGTTCAGCTCCTGAATTCTGGAATACTGAGTGCAAATTTCAGAAAATCATGTAGCCCTTTCCAATATGCTATTGTGCTTTATTGTGTTTCTTCCTGCCCTTGTTTTGGTTGAGGTGGAAGGCAGAACATAATCCTTTCTCTCAGAGAAAGGGGAACAGAGGGGTAAAAACCCCTGCAAAGCCTTCTGGGGTTGCTGTTGCTATTGGAAGTGAGAGACTGCCTTTCCTAAAGTAAAAGACAGGGAGGCAGGCCCTGCTAGAGGTTCATGTACTTTAGGCAGCCAGTCAACTGGATTCTCCACTGAACTCCAACTTAAAATCTGGAAAGCTCTTCCAATCATTTGTTGAGATGCCAGTTTCTTGGATGAATGCCTATGGCCATATGGCATTGAATTGACACAGATTTTCACTGAATTGACACAGATTTTCAAATTTCATATGTTCTGATATCCAGCATTATTAGCAAAGTGGAAAGCACATCCATTCAACAGACAAACTTTTTAAAGTATTTATAAATTTCAGCAGTGAATGCTGATTCTTAAACAAAACAAGCAGTATTTGGTTTTATGCCTGTAATTTCCCTAATGTGTCTCTTGTCATACCATAGAAGAAAACTATCTTGGTGGTGTTTGTTTTTTTTTAGGTCAGACTGGGGAAGCCCTATTCTGCTTGATGTAGGAACAATATCAGCTGTGGGGTTTCAGTCAGTTGGGCCATGGAAGTCCCCAAGGACACAGATTCTACAAGTTCTCAGTGAAATCTGTTCCAGTCCCTAACTATCCTTTCAAGAATTTTTATTTTCATTATTTCTAGTCTTTTGATTTAATCTGTGACACTCGATTCTCCTTTTCCTGCATTTCCTTCAGGGAGGACCCTTGCTCTAGAGCCAGGTAACCTCCCCTCTTGCACAGGCAGATGCTGCAAGTTCCCCTCAATGCCACCTCCTCTCCAGGCTGAACAAGCCTTAGCCCCTCCTCGGAGGTTAAATGCTTCCTACCTGTGTTGGTGGCCTCTGCTGGAGTCCCTAAAATTCACCATCATATAGGTGACACTGAGAGCCAAAGCTGGGTGGATTGCCCTAGCAAGTACCTAGGAAAGGGAAGGAATTGCTGTCCTCGACCTACTAGTTGAGCTCTTGATGGCAACAGTCCAGGTTCCTGCTTGCTTAGGAAAAGACAGTGTTTCAGCTCTTTGATACTTCACCCAAATAAGTCGTATAGCTAAAGCAGGCGCCTGAAACACCAGTCTTAAATAACAACTGGTGTTTCAGGTCCCTGATTTAGCTATGCAACTTATTTGGGTGAAGAAGCTGGACATTTCAAAGGATCTGTTGATGTAAGTGAAAATTTCTTCCATGGCCATCAGTGATTTTTAAATCTCATTCATAATCTATTTTTGGTGTGAATTTCTGTTTATATTAGCTGACTCCTTATTTCTATGGTCCATCAGATTCATCTTGGTGCTTAAAAAAAACCCCTGTATATTTCTTAAATGTATAATGTTACATCAGCTACTCTACCTGTTTCATGAGATCAAATATGGTTTTTACCATGCTTTTTTTAAAATTTTGGTAAAATACATGTTTGTTCTGTATTGTGGTATCAGTTTAAAAGCATCACTTCCCTTGAGGAATGAGTAATTATATGTAACTCACATTTTCCTGCTACCTCTATGACAAGAATCCAGCAGCAAATCTTTGGTCACTGGCGCACTATCTTTTTTTTCCTAACAAATCGTGTCTCTGTGCTGGACTGTGCCTTTACAGTTTTAAATAAGATCCTAACATCTATGCCACTGTCCTGCGTCGTATTTTCAAGGGAATTTTTTTCTTAATTTAAAGACACCGAGTGACAAGCATTCCTTATGGCTCTCCATTTTAACCAAGGTACTAAAGGCTATTTCAATTTGACTACAGCAGTGTTCTGCCAAATGGCTGCTCTAAGTTATATTGTGTGCATTACCCACCAGAAAGCACAACTTGATAAGAGTGCATTGAGAACTACACCACACATCGATATGGAGGTTATTTGATTTGAAATTGGATTCTAGCCTTCCTTGACGTTTTGTATAAATAGAGACATGAGTTGAGGGAATTCTCATGAAGTTTATGACGAATGGGATGTGGTTTTCTGTTTTGCTTTAGAGCTTTACTTCTACTTCTTAAAGTATCAGTTCCAGGTCTGATAAATATTCAGAGATTAAGCATAAGATTTTTTTTAAATAGGAAGAAAACTTGCAAAAAATATTCATTGAGTGGATTTCTACTCTGATATTAGTGAGGTGTAGGTTGCACACTTTTGTAGCAGGATGTCTTTTTGACCCTTCTTTAAACATTTAAGACTTAGTTCAGTAGTTCATCCAATTGATGAGACATGTTTCTTAAGTACAGTGTCTTCAAAGTACTCTAAATATATAATATTCTCTGAGAGACATGTCAGTCATTGTCAAGATGAAAATAGCTTAAATGCTAAGTTTCTTGTAAACTGTGTCCTTGTCTTAGAGGCCTATTCATAAAGCAGTGATTTACTGTATGTGTGACACTTAAGAATGCTTGAAAAATAGATGGAGGCACACAATTTCATTATAGGGCAGATGGAACTGTAGATATTGTGATGGGGCAGGGGGAAGAACTTGCTGTGCAACTTGCATGCATACAGACAGCATGTGCATGGCCCTAAGGGCAGCACACAGAACTTCACAGAAAACATATTAAATGGGCATAGGGGAAGCATCCTTTGACCTACATAAAAGAGCCTTTGTGTAGATCGCATGAGCAAAAGTTCGTATTTTCAGACAAAGATGTGCTACTTCTTTGGAATCAAAGGTAGATTGGCAACACTTTCCAGGAAATGGCAAAATCATTTTAAGTTGTGTTTGGTATTCACTGTATTGGTATTCATCATTGTGAAGGGTTTTGGCATCAAGGAGGTTGTAATATATGATCCCACATGAATCCTGTTGTAATTTACTATTAATTGATGTTCTTCTGCTGTAAAGTGCTGCTACTAACTTTAAAAGAAGCTGAATGAAGAAGGAAACAGTGCCCTTACAAGCCATTTGTAGCCTGGCTGTATGATGGATTCAGAGATAACTGTAAAGTGATTAGCTTAAGACTCTCAATTTGCCAAGGATTGGGGAACACTATGCAGGGAGAGCACGGGATGTGTAGTGCAAAACTTGGCAAGTGGGCTAAATTTAACTCTGTCGTTCAGAGCATTCATGAAGTTCTTTTCTGAGCTATTGTACCACATTCATGCTTTGATAATGAACTGGAATTTGGCTTTTGGAAAGCATTCCGTACAGGTAAGGTGTTGTGAAATGTGCCAAGTAGGTTGATCTGAACATAAAATGACCTGTGTTTGTTTTAAGGATTAGAAAGAAATTTCTCAGCAATAAAAAAGCACCTCTTGGACTTGTTAAGAGTGACAGAAACCCCTTAATATTGAGAAAGAGAATATTTTACTGTGTAGTCCTAAATGTATTATAAAGTTTTTGTTTTGCTAGAGAATCAGAGGTGGTAGAATATGAATAAAATTATTTACACACAAACATTTTCTGTGTGTCTGACAGTCAAGAAATCTCAACCTCTATTGTAATGCTGTATTAAAGTGTATTCATTAGGTACGTAACAATAGCAGAAATTACACTTCAATTTTATCTAAAATGTTTCCCTGCTGTGCACTGTTTTTCTGTGCTGGCTGAATTGTTTTATATCCCACACAATATTGAAACTTTGGACTTAGTGGTTCCATGCTAACTAGATGGAAATAAATCTTGAGAAGGGAAACTTGTTAAAAGATTTCTCACAATGATATAAAACCGTACAATAGGCAATTGCCCACTCATGTATTTCACTCACTCTGCTATCACAAATTTTTCACTGCTGAGAGTTTTTTCCTGATTTGCACATACCTGTTTGAAAAATTCATGCAGTTCCTTCTAAGTAATCTGCCTCCTATTATTATCATTCTGTAACAGTAGCATGTATAGGCCATGGATTCTCTGAATTAAGCACTTTACAAATGTATAACAAAGACAATCACTGCACAGGAAAACCTACAGTGTAAGTAAAAGGTTTACACTTTTACACAAAGGATGGATGAAATAAGGATAACATAAGGGAACAATGAGACAGTACTCTTCATGAAAAACAGTGGTCAAGGCAATGCAGCTGCTTAGCAGCAAGCATTATGGCATGAGAGAGTGTTAGGATGGGAAACTGGTGGGGGACTTAATGCTTTTGGAAAATCCCAAAGAACCCACCCCCCACCTCCAGCACTTTTCTTGGTGTAGGTTGTTTTACATTGTTTTAATGAACATCCACAGTGAAATGTAGACATGGAGTCCCAGTCAAGCAGCCATTCCCCACCACAGTTATAATTTGACCCAGTGCCCAAAGGAGACTGAGTTTTCACCCTGGCCACAGGGCAGGGCTTGAATGCAGACCCAGAGAAGAGGTGGGCACCTCACACTGTTGAGTGCCCTCTTCCCACCAGTTCCCATCTGACTAGGCTTAACTCTTCCTGCCTTCTCATTTCTACCTTTACTTCTCTTGATACTGCAGAGGTGATTTTAAATGGAAGAAAAGCATGGACAATGATGATAATGGAGATAGATTTTATTGTTTTTATTTGTGCATTGGCTTCTTGGATAACTAAGGAACAAACAGAATTGACACCAGATGTTTTACATGCAACTGCTCCTAAATTGTCCAATGATTATGTAAAGCAAGCCATGTCTGCTAAGAGGCCAGCAGACACATGATGGTGGCAGCAAAACTGTCCCCTGGTTGAGCTTTGGATGCAGTTCCAGAGTGTGTGTGTGATCCGGGAGTCAGCCAGCTCTGTAATGGATGCTATGACCAATATCTCCCTTGTTGAGATCTCACCTTTTTCATTTATAGTGTCATCTGTTATATGGCAGTGGGCTATTCAGCACAGGAGATGAGACTTCTGTGAGCTATAATGCACACAAAAAAGTGTGACAAATTGCAATGACAAGGTTGCATTTGTACTGAGGTACAGTCAGTTGTGATATGATGTAGTGGAATGAAATAATCCCTTCTTGGACAATGCTGGCTGTGGTATATTGTGTGCTGCCAAGAGTCAGTGCTGCAAATACAGCTTGCCATCAGAGAATTATTTTGCACAAAATCAGAAAAACTCCTCTCTAATGAATGCACATGTTGTAATAAGAGAATAGGGCTGTTGATGCATCAGAAGTCTGTACATCCAGCTTCAGATCCATTTTGGATCTGAAAAGATTTTAAATCTATTCCATGTTGAATTTGTACTCCCAAAAATCCTATGAAACAGACATGTTGTCTAGTTTGCACCATGTGAATATGCAGTAGTATCTGCCTTTTGCTGCTGGGGCTATAGCCTGCCCAAAATAATTTAGTTTTATACTGTCCTGGAGCTTGCTAGAAAGGTGTAAGCTCTATGTTTTGCATTGCAAAACTAAAAGAAGTTCATCTTAGAATTGAACTCTGCTATGTGAACAGTGTCTATCTAAACACGGTAAGCATTTCTGAAGATTAAGTGAATTCTAGTTTACATGCTTTTATTTTACTACCAAGATTTTAAGGACTTTCACAGTTGCTTAAGAGTACTGGAAAATCTTCCATTAGTCTCTCCCTTTTACTCTTTCCTTTTTCTTATACTCCTCTTTTTTCTTTCCCTTTTCTTTCGTGGGAAGGGGCTTTGATGAATCAAAAAATTTACACTTGCATTGAGAAGAGTTAATGGAAATAATAATTCATCTGAATTCTTCTACTATTAAAATGCCTGTTTTAGCCTTGATTGCTATTTAAAACTATGAACATACCTGGAAACAAACAGACAAACCAACCTTACAAAGGAGGTCTGTCTTCCACTAAGTTGTGTCCAAAACTTGTCTTAAATTCAGTGTAGAAATATACAAAAGATAGTCATATAAACGATATTATTTCTTTTAGGGTTTTCCTCTTAGTATGCTTTCTTTGTTGACAAAACAATAAAGTATTTAAATATAAATGTGGGGATTATGCCTTTAATTCTCTAGGAAGCTGAAGAAAACTCAAATGAAGCCTTCCTGGTAGTTTTTAGACACAGTAGCTCAAATTCACCACATTTACCTTCAGGCTACTCACTGAATGGCCTCTGTTTTACTAGTAAGATGTATGCAACTGAAAACAGAATATGTGGGATTTTTTGTGTGTGTTAGAAAACTCTTTCTATCTCATTTTATTGAAATTGTACCCTACTATCTAATTATATCTAACTTATTAAAATAAAAGGCACATTTAAGTATACACATTCTCTTATGCTGACATTTAATAATGGAGGGAAGGCCCAGACATGCCCCAGGTTGAAGCTTAAATTGTGTAAACTCAACAGAAAGTAAATGTTTTCTATACAACATTTATGTAAGTCATGCTCCTGAAGAGCATTATAACATTTTAAGGAAAATTTGAGAAGGCCTTAAAGCTAAAATGATCCCTGTCATTTTCTCCACCCTCTCTCCTCCCTTCCCCCCAACTTCTCTGCATTCTTTTACTATGAAGAGCCTGTAGGTTTGGTTTTAGATTGGGTTTTGTTGGTTGGTTGGTTTTTTTAACAGCGTTGTAATATTTTTGAAACTGGTTTTAAAGAAGACATTTCTTTGGTGCAATTGCAATTTTTACCAACAACTGCTAAACTCTTTGTAGCAGAGCTCCACTGGTGTAGAACTAAAATCTGGAAGTAATCAGCAACCACTGAACATCAGAAATTCTTCAAAAAACATTTAAACACAGTTGGAGTCTGCTAGTAGTTGGGATAGGATTCAGGTACCTAATCCCTTGAGGTTAGTTGTCATCCCCCATCTTCCTTGTCTTATATGTGGAACTAAAAAGCCCCAGGGTGTTGATGATTGTAAAGAAGCTGCGGCATCGCACCCCCGCTGGGAGCAATAAATAAAGCCTCTGCTGCCATTGTCAGCTGTGCCTTCCCCGCCCGCCCCGCTCTGCTTTGGTCCGGGGCTGGGGAGGAGAGGGGAGCGCCGCCTGTTTAGCCATGGAAACAAACCCGATAAGTAACAGCAATCGCTGCTGAAAATCCGGCCAGTTTTGACACGCATGCTTGACCTGTAATACAGGCGAGTCTGCCTGAGAAGTAAACAAAATTGTAACTTCACTTCAGAGAAATATTGGTGTAATTATGTTGGAGATTACATGACTCTGAGTGTCTTTGGATCCTGCTTAGTTCACTTTGAAACAGTTCCCTTTTTTTCATTCCCCCCGCCCCCCGGATTGTTTCTGATTTCCTTGTTATATCTAGTTAGTCTGGATAACCTCTCTGGTTTGCATTATCTCATCTGCTCATGCACTTCATAAGCAACAAAATAAGGACATCCATCATTTTGCTTTGAGATGAACTTGTGCTTTTGCTATATACAGAAACAAACAAAAATGCCTCCCTCTCACCATCACAAGTAGAAATGTTTTCTCTCTCACCTCCTATACATGCAAACGGTGCTGTGTGTCTAGGTGAGCCGAGTGATGAGTGTGGCTGGGAGCTGGCAGTGCAGGCTTTGAGCTTGGCTCCCTGTTCCCAGTCTGCAAGGACTGGAACAAGTGTTATGGAGAGGCTAAAGGAGAGGAGAGGACTGATATTCAATGGTCACTCATACTTCACATTAACACTCTTACCTGTTTCTGTTCTAGAGGAAGTCTTTGAAGAGGAAAAGGTGAAGGCAAGTTACTTTGGGGCTCAAACTTCTATTCTTTATCCTGGCCTCTTCTCAGCCTTGTAATATTCAAAAATTCATATGACTGGGACACATGCAATTAAATGGATTTTTTTTTCCAACACGTAAAACTATATATAAACTTTGTAGTTACTGTAATTGCAATTTTCCCAATTAATCTGCAAGTCAGTGTTTAAAAAAGGCTTGATTTCTGCTCTTCCTTTGTAATGATCCTCTGCACAAAAGTAAATTTTACTCACTAGGTAATAGCACTAAAGAACAGTCTTTTTTTGTTTGTTTGTTTTTGGTTTTTGTTGATTTGTTTGTTTTGAATAATGCACGTTTGGCTTGCAGTTGTATTTAAGTATTATAAGCCTATATAACTTCTAGAACAGGATCCAAAATCTCATCAGTGCTACAGAAAAGCATTGTAATAAAGTCAAGAATGTGGAAAACCACAAGAAAAGAATTACTCATCAATGAAATCCACCTTAATCGTACTCTTAGCCCTTTGTAGGGCCACAAGATTTGTGATGGATTGATTTACTTATTGTTGAAAATCAAAGTGGCTTTTGGGTGATGTGGTATTTTACATCTCAAATTTTCCAGAAAATAGAAAATTTGCTCAAAAATTTTGTCCTAAAAATTGGAGACTCTGTCACTGGGTGCTGAGCTAATTAGGTTTCAAGTAAGCTTAAAAGAGTTATATACGTTGTTCATACTAATTTGGATAAATCCCAGAAAAATTTGTTATGATCACTACCCAAAATTTGTGTTGATTTTAATGTTCAATGACATGAAAAGCAAAAGTCTGCAATTTTCCATGTACTACAGTGGGATTTCCCTGTATTACCTTTGAAGAATGGTGTGTATGAACACGAGAGAGAATTAAATCTTTTCCACTGCTTGCCAGTATAGGCAGCATCATAGGCCATTATGTCAGAAATAATTTAAAAGCACTTAAACATTTAAAATAGTCCACACAAAATGATCCTAGAATGGATTTATGTTGCTTTAAACATTTGATTATGATTATATTTTATTATTTACATTTCAGTAGCCGAGACTATTTTCTGTTCCTTTCTACGTGATATTTGCTTAAAGTAATTATACCAACTGAGAACAGTGGCAGATTGAAATTAAATGTTTGGATTAAATATTTTGTCAGCAAACATGCATCAACTGCTTTACTAGTGCTTCTCTTCTTCTCTGCATACTGATTACAAAAAGATTGGCTTTTATCTTGTCATGATTTAAAAATGCCTAGATAAATGCTATTTGATATTGCAGTTTAAAAGAAAATCTAGAAAGAATCTGGATCTAAATAATAAGAAACATGTGACGTGTAAGTGAAAAAAAGACTTTATATGTCTATCAGCTTAGTGCCTCACCCTCTCCTCAAACAGGCTACTTTTTATTTCCAATTAATGTGTTGCAGTTAGGATCAAAATATGATTAGCTGACAGCTTCCACATTGCTGCTGATCTAAATAGATGAACTTCTCATAGAGCTTTTCAGAGACCTACAATTCAAGACACCCACTGCTTTCTAATCCTGAAACATGGGAAAACATTTTGGTGTTGTAATAATGATGAAAAAGTCTGTTATCACCTATCTAACAGAAATTCTCATTAACCTTAACAAGACTTTCATGTGTAGATAAGTAAATCTAATACGACTTTTCAACAATGGCAGTTTCAGTGCAGAAACTTAGAAACAAAACTTCAAACTGACACAACATAGCTGTCTGCATCCGCATTTCAGCTGTGTTTTAGTTTGCTAAGCCACAGCTCACACTGCTCTGAGCTGGGATAGTTTCCTCTCTTCCGCTGGCTGCCCCGTGCCCCCTGCTATGTGTGTGGGTGGAGAGAGGAGCTCCTTGGGCTTCCTGATCTAGAGTTTGAATCTCAAAATGCTGCTTTCTCCCTCCACCTTCTCCTCTGGATGCTGCAGGTTTCTATGACCATCGCACTCTTTTCCTAGAGATGGCCCCACTTGTTTTTGTGGTTATGTCAGCTTACATGCTTCCATTTTTTCTTACAGAATTGGGTAAGATCTAACTTAGCTGGACTCTACGGATGTCTCCAGAAACTACTACATACAATAGAAAGTATTTATAACTTCTATAAGACTTTTCTATAACTGAGCTTCACTTTAAAAAAATTAAAAGCTATGTGTCTTTTTTCCTTCCCCCTTGCTTTCTCTATGGACACAGGGAAGAAAATGTTTATATTGAAAATAGTACTGTGTATGGATGTGTATTATCTTATACTTCTTTTGGTAAAAAGCCTTCCCTTTTGTTCGGCTTCTTGGTAAGCTCTTGTTGCTCATTCTTGCCTACGGAACAGACAGGAAAGTAGTAACAGTTTTGCCTCTTCTTGAGGATGAAGGGAGGTGAATACAACAATCTCTAGTCTTTCAAGAAAAGGCAATTTTTACAAGGTAACAGAAGAGGATTTCTCTTTGACCACATTACCCCAGAGACTCATCCCATTTCATCTTGCCATATGTTGTGCCAGCTTCTGGAGTATTTTAGCGCAGGATTTTCTAGCCTCTTGTGTGTTGCATTTAACTTTTAACTTCTGGAGGAAGAAAGGGAGGACATTCTCCTTCAAAGCCATTTCTTAACACTATTTTACTCTTTGAGAATGACAGAAGGTTTCTAGAATAATTTCTCTGTGTGTTTAAAAGTCTTCAGATATAAACTATACAGGATACTGTTATAATCCCTAAGCAAGTTAAAAAGATGCCATGATATTGGGAAGGTTAATGGTAAAATCTTAGTAAACAGATGCATTTTTAAGGCTTCTCTAGGGCAAGTTTGAGTGGTGAAGTTTGGAAAGCCCTTAGCACAGCTGCACCAATGTATGCTTTAAATATTCTGCTGGCAACAGTGTGAGTAATACAGTAGAAGAAATGCACCTGACCACATACGGTCATTTCTATTTTCAGTTTAATTGCCTGTTAAGGAGCACTGAGGAATTCCAAATCATTCTAGTGTGTTTCATCAGCCAGCTGTGAAATACACTGTTGCAGCTACATAAAAATAAAGACTTAAAAATAATACATCTATGTGCATGCAGCTTGCTTTCCCTCCCAAGGATGAAAAAGGTGCTTATGTGTCATGGATATAAGAAAACATTTGGAAAAGCAGACCCAATTCATACTGGGCACATAACAGCTGGTTTCCTATTGAACTATGAAGAGGAAAAAGGCATAATCAAGTGCAGAAACTTTTCAGAGCTGTCAGCTAGCACAGAGCTGCTTCTGGGAAAACAAACTGCACTATTTACAAATTGTGATATCATCAAGAGCTATTTATATAGTGAAAATAATTTACACTCCAATTACGTATTTGTAGATTGTCCAGCCAGAAATGGCCATTGTGTCATCCAGGCTGACCCCCAAACCAGAAATGAGGCTACATCTAGCTTTTTAATTATGAAATATACTTTTCTTGGTGAGAACAACTTTTAAAATATTATTATTTTTATTACAGCATAGAAAGCAGCTATGTTTTCAAAAGCAAAGCACATTTCAAGAGAATAAAAAAAAGAAAGTTATTAATATGTAAAGGGCTTTTTCTCAATTAATCATGGGCTTATAGGATGTGCTAGATCATCACTTCTATTTCTTGCCAGAAGAGTAATTTTTTTAGGTTTTTTTTCAGTCAAATTTAATTTGTGGTAAACCATTGGGTGTGCACAGCTTTACTTGGGAATTGATCTGTACTCTGTCATTCACTTGGAGTTTTCTTCTTTTAGCTTCATTCAATTATTCATAATTATGTACATTCATAAATTAGATTAGGCTGCTAGATTTATTTCCTCTGCCTATAACCTACTAGCTAGACTTGATAGGTGGAGATTTCTTGTTTGGGTAAGCAATGGGTGGGTAGCTGCTGTAATGTCTTTAATTTGAATCTGTGGGACAGGACATGCTGCATTTGGAGATGTCTGTTGCAGAGAACACTTTTTTAATATGTTCAAATTCAAATAGTTCTTCATGCCCAATGCAAATTATCAAGGATAATTGGTTGCTGAAACAAACCAGTATCAGTGAGCAAGAGGGGACCAGGTATTTCCCAGTGCTTAGTAATACCTGTAGACAAAGGGCACACACTTGCCTGAAAATTATTTGGTCTTTCTTTATTACAGGATTGAGATATCTGTAAAAGATTTGAGTAACAATGTATTTAGCTAATTTTTTAAAATTATACATTTAACATTAACTTGTGTAATAAAAAGATTTATTGGAGTCTCTGAACACACTTTCAGCTTTTCTTGTCTGTCCGTCTTGCACAAACAGCAAGTAAAAGCATTTAAATGGGCTGAGGGAGAGAATGAAAACTTAAAAAAATATTCTCCTCAGAAGACTGTTGACAGAGCTATGTTTGAAAACCCTGAGAGCTTGGGCAGGTGTAATTTCTGAAAAATTTATCACAAAAAAAATTTGAAATGGATGTTTCAGAAGTCTTCAGAAGTGAAGCTAGCTACAGAACAGCTATAATTTGAGCATTAAATTGTAACAAATATAGTAATCTATGGCAGGAATTCAAGAGAAATGTGCATGTCTGTGCTAGAGTTGGTTCATTGAGAACAATATATATGTGATGTGTAATGAGTAAAGCTCATATAGAAGTAACCACCAGGAAGATGTCAGAAATAATACAGAGGCTCAGTTCCTCACTCTACCACTCAATGCCAGGTAAAAACCACTGCAGGCAGGATGAAACCCAGGATGGTTGAACATTGCAGTGATTTGAACAGCAGAACTTTGCTATCAAAGCAGTACTGCTGCCTCAGAGAGAAAATAATACCAATAATATATAACAATGTTTTTAAAGTTTTGAAAGCGCTTTACCTCACAAATTATCATGCAGACTGAAGGGAAAAGTTTCATGAAGTTATCTAGGCTATCTCCTGTCACTGATGAATTGTTTCTTCCTAGGAATTCCCACATATCAGCTTTTCACTGTTAGATGTCTTAGCAAATGAGAGACTGTCAATTCTGCTGAAGAGGAAGAACAGAGCCCAGAAAACATGAAGATTGCCCTGAGTTCAACTAAACAACAGCACCTCTTTGGTCAGTTGAACTTATTGCAAGATTCCCCTTAGTTTTTCTCTCCTTTCAGATCTCTTGACTCTTCAAAGTCTCCTGTCATTTATCATCACTGAAGCTCTCCAGTCCATAGCTTTGATTACAGTACCACAAGTGACTTGACCTAATATGATCTGCAAATGACCAAATTATTTCTACAGAAAGATACCCACATGACCTTATTTCTAGCTATGAATTCTCTATTGCCCTACATTTTCAGTGAATCCCATAATTAGGATGGGTAAATGCAATTTGACTCTTTCCTAAGACTGTACGAAGATGGGAACTAAATCTAGGGCTGATGAAGTTAATGGACTAGCTCTCTGGGCCCCCTAGAGTGCTCTTCATTTTACTTGTTGCCAACAACAACCTTTTAATCACAGCCACATCTGCTAGAAGAGTGAGTGAGTTGTAAGCATTCATGGTTGAACCCTCTTTCACTGTATTCCACTGAGATGTAGTTATGCTGCATCTTTATCCCAAATCGTTATTTAAAATTTTGTACCCCCTGAGATCTTTTTGGGCCACTGTCTTCTCTAGGATACGTTACATCCATACTGTAGAAAGAAAAGCATTTAAGGTCTCTTTTTTATCTTAAGAAAAAAATCTGAAGATGTTGTCTTGATTTTCAGTGTCCTCAAGGAGCAGAATGATCAGCTATTTTACACATTATCAATTACCTGGATTAAATTTTGCTTGTTTGTTTGTTTTTAAGTAGGGATGCTGAAAAATAACTGCATGTTTTTCTAGTCTAGGGCTCAAGATAGCTGCATATCTTATCACATTGTTTTCAACTCCAAAAGGCACATAAATAATCCCACTGGTCGAGAATTCACTTCAAGAATTCTGAGTGGTTCCTGATGTTAAATAGTAATAGTTTGTCCAAGCTGTGCTAAGTATTTATTCTTTTCCCCCTTTTTTTTTTTTTTTAGTTTTGATTTAGGTTGTTTGGATTGGTTTTTGTTTGTTTGTTTGTTTGTTTTTCCCACTTAGGCATATTTTGGCTATTATCTTTTAAAGTAGAAAACAGTTACATGGTTACTTTTACTGTACTAATGATGTACACTTTCTTTTTCTGTGAAAAGATAGTTGCATTTTCTGGTTTTTATGGACAGCAATGATTTTCTCATTATAGCTGTATAAGTGCCAATATTTTACACTCATAGTCTTTCTGTTATAATTAATTCTACATTAAAAGATTAATAAGATAGTGGAAAATGGTGGCTAATTTTTCCAGCTGAAACTAAGGAGGGAATATAGATGGACAGAATGTAATTAAAGAGGCTGGAGTTTGGCCAAGACGCTGGCATTGTTATTTCTGCTCTTGCAAAAATACCATGGGATCTTTAATGGCCCTGAGTGGCCGCAGTTGTACGTCTCTTTTGAAAGATGGATACTGGTGATCATCTACTGCCTAGTGAATGCACTGCTAATGCCTGCCTGGCTGAGAGCTGAGAATAAGAGCAGGATGAAGAGATTCATTAAACAGTGAAAGATCAAAATGAATGAATGGTGAAACTGAGGACCCCTGCCTTCTCTAGGAAGTGTCTTATTGCTGCCTTGAGGAAGAGGTGGTCTGATCCACAACTCATTGAAATCAATGAAAAGAATCTAATTGATTTCAAAGGATTTTGGCTCAAGCCCTAAGTTCCATTTTATCTTGCTCTTTGTTCTCTGACAAGGATTAAAGTAACCAGGAAGTCTTGTATCTGACTATGTCTTCCCAAAATATAAAATGAAATAGTCTTTATCCATTTAAACAGATTTTTCCATAGGGGCTGCTGCTCAAGGTCAGGAGAAAAGAGTCTAGGCAGGTCCCTGGTTTGGAGCACAGCCTCACCTGTGTTGTGAAATGAAACACTTTGGTACATATGGCCCTATGGATTTCACTAGTCATGTGTTTATGTCTAGGGGATGTTTATTTTCACTCTGAATTTAAGGGATCTCTTTAAAAAGATTGGTTTTACCTCATTTTTAAATGGGCATTCATGAAGGAGTGTATATGATCAGATAAACTTCACATCAAAGTCATGTTATGAGCAGCTATACTGACATGCTGGTTCACTGGTGTATTTTTCAAACTACTTTTATAATTTCACCTCTTATTTGTAATGAGTGTGAAGCAGTTTTACCCCTAGATAATCAAAGTGCTTTCTGCTACCACTAAAGCTACCAGGCAATTTTTATTTTGTGCACTGTTTTTGGGCAAATAACTGCTTATGAAATTTAGCTTGTCTGAGAATTCATTTATTGGTCTAAACTTGTGTTATCTCTGAAACATTTGTATAGCAGTGGTTGGACTTTGAATATGGCTATTTTAAAAAGTCAATTGCTTAACTGATATTTATGAGCATATTGTACACAAACTGTGTAACTACTATCTTGATGTGAGAGTAGCAATATCTGTACATAATTTGAATTTTTCTGATGAGTTGCACAGCTACAAGAGGGGAATCTTATCTGTTAATCCTTGCAGAGAATTTCCATGTTTCAGTCCTACAAATGGCCTTGAACCATGTGTACAATGTTGTTGAAAATATGTAGGCAGTCAACTCTAGTGAGGCAAAGTTCATATTCAAGCTACACTTGCATATGTTGAAATAGTATAGGAAGAGTTTTCTACCATTGTCTTTTCTTCCCCTCTAAAAAGCACCAAAAGTTTTAAAAATCAAATATTTTACCTAATCTTGTTTTCCAGCATCTTTCCAGTGAGTCCTTCCTCTATTTAATGTGTTCTCTCTTTCATTAGCAGGGGAATGCAGTTAACAGCGTATGACTTAGGGGGACTCTCTTTTACAAGGCCTCATTTATGTAAAAATTCTTTTGAGAGTATAATGATCTAGGGCTTTTGGTTTTTATTCTACTCACATGCAGGTTTTCCCTTGTTTTGGTATTTTAGTGACTGCAGAGAAATTACCCTTGAAGTTATAATATTAGTCTGGTAATGAACTGACATCCAGGGAAAAACTCCCTTAAACACTTATTTCATTCTCCCATGTTCTTCTGTTGGTTTGTTTTTACCTCCTTTCTTCTTGTTTCTTGTTTCCTTGTAATTAGACTTAGGGAAGGTTTAGTTATTAACACCACCTTGCTCACCTTTGCAGAGGGATAGAAACGGTTATGCAAAATCTTCCCCCTCACTGGGAGGTGGACAGAAACTGGCACTCACGCAATCCAGTTTTCTTCTTGAATTATCCTTGGGGACCATAATTTTTTCCTTCTGTGTGCAATCTTTTCTGTTACTTTTGTTATTTCTTCCAAGTAGTCATGAAATCTGAATACAAATCATTTTGGTGTGGGAATTGACATCATGAGGAAGCTTGAAAATAAAGTGCTGATGTTTTGACGCTTCTGCCAGATTTGGTACCCCCCAAATAATTTATTTTGCTAGGGAATTGTGAAATGTTGCAGCAGTCAAATGCATAGAAATGTTTTTCAAGGTGAAAGGGACCAAAGTATTGTTATTTCTGCAAACCAAATGTTTCTACTCTGGCCCAGATGCCACTGTTTTACCAAAGTGTAAGTGTGCGATATCTGTCTAAGTGTTACACTGTCGAGACAGCTCAGCTTCTCTTTGTCCTTTGTTTCCAAAACCACAGTCATCTACTGTTTATCTGAAGGAGAGTCTTTGTTAGCTGGTTGTAGTAGTAATTCATACAGTTGATGATATTGATAAAGACACTGACTGGCCTTAAACAAATCAGAAGTTGTTTACTCCATTTGCAGTTTTTACACACTAATCTTACCATGTATGAGAAGAATCACATTCCCTCACGTCTCTTACACCTACAAGCTTTGGATCATCAGCATCCAGACCAATGCTCTTGTTTAGTAACACAGAGATTTGCCAAAAGCTAGTCAGTGGCTTAGGCCTTTGTTAGAGCACGGTGCTGTCCCCATGCCTACTGGGCACTGCAAGTAAAGCAAGCTGTCAGTCTGACGTGTTTACAGACAGATGGGTCAGGAGCAGAAGCAATTTTTTCCAATGTTTTTGTTAGCTGGTTGTAGTAGTAATTAATGCAGTTGATTATATTGATAAAGACACTGACCAGTGGGGAGCTGGAGAGATTTTGCACATTTATAAATGACCATCTTCATCAGACATCCAGCCAAGGATGTATTACCAAGCTAGTTGCCCAAAAGCCTTCTGTGGTAAGTCAAAGAATTAGAGCCAATATTATTTAGACCTTTCCTTACCACTGCATGGATCTTTCACATTTTCTAGAAAGTTCACATACCCTAGCTGACTATATGTTATGGATTTCACATATTGTCTTTCTGTTCATAGGATGGCTTACCAATAATGAAGAAAGAACCAGGGCACATATTATAAATATGCTTCTCAAATGAAACATCCTTACCTTTATTCCCTAATATTTCTCATAAGAATACCATCAGGCCTCTCTATCACCTTTTTTAGTGTTTCTTCATTATAAAGAGCCATGTCCCTATGTAAGCCATTATCCAAAACAGAGCTTACAGTTATGATTTGCACACAGGGATGCTATTTAATGTCTGATATTTTTCATGACCATTCTTTTACTTTATCTCCTTTTAGAATAATGATAAAAAGAGTTTTGCTTCCCTGCTGCTCACTCTGCTCTTCTCTGAGCTTGCTTTCCTCAGCCTTTAAAAAAATAAATTCCAAAACCCTGTTTGAAACAAGGAAATGCTCTCAGTTAAGGATGCAAGAGGTGTGCAAAATTTTCCATATTTCATTTGCACCCTGGCTCTGACCACGGTAAAATTTGGCTCTGTGCATGATTTAGAGTAAACTCAGAGCTCTTCAATGTAAAACACAGTGTGGAGTTCTGAAAGAAGACTTTTGAGTATCTGTTCAGGCCAACTCCCGCAACTCTCTTCCAGAGTAGTAAGTATCCTAACATACTACTTTCAGTAAGTTGTCTGTATAGGAAGTTGCAGCATGATTATTTAAACTGCCTTCTGCCTTTTACTACAGCTGCAGAAGTATGGAGACAGCCTAATGGGAAAGAGGAAGAATACAAAATCTTTATACTTCTTTATAGCCTATATACATTGCTTCTAAACTATATTTTTACCCTTAGGTTTATAGGGGTTTTTATTTGTTTCTTTCTTGAGACATGATGTTTTTTTTTCTGAAGAGACTGGCTATTCTGTTACCAAATTTAAAAACTTTTGGAGGGTAATCAAGACATATCCTAGAGACTTCAAGAGGAGGGTCTTTGGTGTTAGAATGTGCTTCCACTGGTCATCTATCAAAGTCTGAATCCGGTCACCTTGTGCATCATAGGGCAACATGCACATTTATGGGCTCTTAGTGTTTGTCAGGTAGCTGAGCTTTCAATACAAGAGAGAATTATGTCTGTGTCCCACCTTCTCCTCCTTCTAAAGCGATATTTTAAAATTATGAACCATATAAAATCTTCCAGACACTGAGATCATGTTAGCTTAAGGTACGATGGCAAAAGAAATTTTTAATCAATGCCATTATACATAAACCAGTTCCTCATGGTCTTGCATCTCCTTCTGCATCTTGGAAACAGGAAGGATGTACCCTGAATATCTTTCATGCTCTTTCAGGTTTATTTTCATTTCCTTCTTCTTCAATCCTTTTGAGAAGGGAAAGAAGTGGAAAGGAAGAGGAAAAAATAGAGGGAGGAAAGGCAACAATAGAAATTTTTTGCCACTTGATCTTCACGAAATTATAGAACCCAAACCTTGGAGAGACCTTGAGATGAGTCCTTTTTGTCAACAGCACCTTTATACAGAGGCTCATGCTATAAAACCACTAGTGGTCTGTGCTCTCCTGATGAAAAAAAGTAGTCTCATCCTGCTTCCCTGACATTTCCATGTGAATCTGTAGAAGAGGTACTTCTTTGAACTCTGTTGTCTCAAGGACTGTGGCAACTCTGTGGACCCCCTTCTAAGAGAGTTCCGGGAAGTCAGATGAAAAGAACAAAGATAATTTAAAAGTTCTGAAGAGTTAACAGAAACAGTAAAAAACACTTTCTGGAGGACACTTTCTGGAGGAATGTAGAATGTATATCCTCCAAGGTATGATTGAAACAATATGGAATGCTTAGGCAATTGTTTCCCAAGGAAAGGAATGTTAGTTCTTTATTTTGGGTAATCAAAAATATATATTTGAGAGAACATGGAAGAAAATACTGTCTTAGATGGTATTACATTAACAAATGGGAATAAGACTGTCCTGGCTGATTTAATAATCTTTTTTCTGTTTGCAATGACTGTTGATGTACTTGGTCCCTGCCCATGTGCTTTTCAACTTTCTTACCAAGGGCCAAGTTAATCCACTGGGTGCTGCTAGTGCAGATGAATTTTGCTCAAGATTTTTAACTTTTTTAGTGCCAAGTTATGCCTTAAATTTGAAGCATATGTCTGAAGCAGTGTGATTTCTTATTAATATTTGACTCTTTTTGCATCACAGTGAATCTTATTTTCTGCTGTCTATGTGAGCATAGTGTTTTTAAAGCTAAGATATCATTCATATTCTATGCAATAGAACTTTGGCATCATCGTCTTGACACATATCCCAGTTCCCTTCTCCTGATCTTTTTGACTCCTCTTACCTTGGGGATTGTATACTGAAGTTATCAATACTGATCTGATTTGTGTCACTAGAAAATAGATTGAGCTTTCAAATGAGTGAAGTAAAAATATACAAAATATGTTATTTTTACACCAAAACCATTTGATGGTCAGTGTATCTTATCTGAATCACATTGGTTTTGTAGTTGAAGAATTCCTTCTCTTTAACCTGTAGCATTAAATAGTGTACAGAAAAACTGAAAAGGTACTGAATGCTATTTAGTGACCAGAAAAGACAGCCTAGAAACATGGCTTTTGGATTCTTCTTTTGTTTACACAGTTTTTAATCTATTTGCACTTGGTTTATTTGTTTAAGTATGTAAACCCATTTGTGCTTACCTACACAGTTTTTACAAAAAATGGTGAATGTAATTATGATAAATTATTTACCTATATCTACTGAGAAGTGATAACTCAGCAGCAGGAGAAATATTTAATATTAGTGTACTTGTCTTGTTTGATTTTTATTACTGTATTTTTTTCAGAATTTAATTGTGTGCTCCCTTTTCCCAGCCTTGATCCCGTCTCTGCTCCTCCTTGTCACTGAAATGCTTTCTTTCTCTCTTTTGAGCCACTCACTACTTCATGTATTTTCCCTTAAGCCCCTCCTTTTCTGTTTAGCTTATGATTGACTCCCTTTGAAAAGCATTTTGTGCTATTGTTTGCTGACTTAAATTGTATTTTACATAAAAGGTAAAAGATAAACAAAGGAAAGGGTGGGAGATGATGCATTAATGTGTGGGTTGAGAGATGGAACAAAAGGTTGTTTTTTAATTCAAGCTGAAAATAGAAAAGAAGATACTTGCTGCACTTCTGTGCATGTCAACAAAACTATAACTTTACTCACAGAATAAAAAGTATGTTTTTTTAAGCTACTGAAATATAAGTTAAAGATCTAACCATGTCATTTGCTAATAAAAAAATCCTAGGCTTCTTTGTAAACACTTTTATGTTGGGCTTGGGAGCAAAAGAAAATAATTTGCATTATGAAAAACTCCTATAAATATAGCATCCGAATTGCAATGTGCAGCTCTAGCAGAACATTGCTTAAAGAGATTTTGTTTAAAACATTTATTGAAGGCATATATTACAGTATATCATTTACTGGCTGGAAGCCATGCAATATGTGTCTTACCAAAAAAAAAAATTACCTTGTAATATGAGCTCCTCCAAGGCATAATTATATAATAAAGTTCTTATTGGGAAAACTGGAAGAAGGCCAAGCCTTGTCCAAATATAGTGAATGTCAGAGCCAAATTTATTATCCTTAGCTATTAACAGGAGAAGGCAGGTTTTGTTTACCAAGCCTAATTCTCTCCTAATTACAGCCACTATAAAATAATTACTATCCATGGGATAACAACACAAGGCAGAGTGACTAACAGAAGAAACTGCAGGGGTTAGAAAACAGAGTGCAATTCTGTGTCATTTTGAACAGCTTGTGTACTGCCATGAACAAATTAACGGACTTCATTAGGGAATTATGTTTTAAGAGTGGCTTTGCAGTGAAGCAGTAAAGCAATTAATGCATCTTATTTGGTCCTAGATCTGAGTTCTAGTGTGGTTTTAGACAGCAACTTAATTTCTTTGTTTTTTTTTTTTTAATGTATCAGGTATAATAGGATGTAACAACATTACTGAATAAGATCAGTAATGAGTATATGGAAAGGGCTTTATTTTGGACAAATGATACCCATTTTCCACTGAAACAAAACGTTTCACTGAGTAAATTCACATGAACCTAATCTTAATTGAATAAAAAACAAAGAGAGAGCCCAAATTACACTTAAAATAATTTACATATTCAAATATTTATTTCCATTACACTTTGGGTGAAAACTCACAGCACTAAACAAATGTTATATATAATCTCTATGTTTATATTTGAGCAAGGAAACTAGGTTAATGAAAAAAAATTTAATATTTCATTGTTGCTCTCCATGAAAGTCAGAATAGAGTATTTCTTAGCTGAAACAGAATACTTCATTAAATTTGCATTATTTTGATTCTCACTTTGCCTACTCTCTTCCATCTTGTCATACAACCCCAGAGGTGCACAAAAGTCCTAGGGCAAGGGGTTTTTCACAATTAAAGTGTATGTATCAAAATCAGCCTGTACACAACAAATTCACAGTGTAAAAGGTTAGAGTTCAAGCTGTCTTCTCTCTGCATCAGACAGTTCACCCTATAGCAGGGCTAACTCCCTGATTTTAGTGACTTAGTGGGAACTGGCAAACTCAACACACTTGGGAGTCTGTTTTAGATACTAGTTTTAATAGGCCTCCAGATGGCCACATGAAAGCAAAAGGATTATTATAGAAGCCCCCAGCCGTGCCATGATAGATAAAGGTATATTAGAGTTTCCTTTATAAAACCCTTTTTTGAGGGTTTTATAATTCTATTATAAAATTCTCTTAGCACCACAAGTCAATATAAAGTACTCAGCCCACACAATATGTTTTAGGGTTTTTTAAAGGATGTATATCATTGCAGCCTCTGTTTATCCTGTATACCTAGCAGTGGTTTAGATTACTTTAAAAGAGTACTTTTGTTCACAATTTAAACAGAAGGTAATTGTGAAAGTAAAATTTAAATATGCATACCCTCAGCTGGGGTGAATCAGCTGACTGTCTTCTGTCTTTTGAGATTTGAGATCAGCCAAGTGACTCATTTACATCCACCAAGCATCCTCTCCTCATTATTAGTCAAGGGCAAGAAGAGTGGAAACCAAAGCTATGCCACAGAACTAAAATGTTGGAAGTGTTTCTGGACACCCAGTATGAATATCATGACAGCACCCAAGAACACTGGGACAAATAAACACAGATCTTTTGAATACCCATCAGCATATTCTGGATCTGTCAGGATTCTATGTTTTGATTCAATTTCTTGCTAGTTTACACAGTCGTATTAGAGACAGAGTGCTCTTTAAGCTGGGACAAAGCTGACTTTATTGGCTGCATTTCTCTGGTTCTGTTGCTTTGCCCTTGTTACCCTGGGCTCTAACATCAGCGCCATTAAGTTATTAGAAAAGTTTATTTGCACATTTCAAACAAAACCTCAAAATTTAATTTCATAAAACAAGGTTTCTTTGAACAACACAAAGGAAAATGCTGCAGTTGGTCAGTTATTTTCTTTTTTATCTAACCATAAAATTGAAATGGAGTTTGCATTTTTTCCTTCTAGTTTGATCAAACAATTTCCCACTGTCTGACAAATTCTGAGCAATTTCCTGAACAACAAAGCAACGAATAGGGACAGCAAACCTATCTAAGTATTAAAGTGACTTTCAGGCATGAAAACTCCCAACTGATTCCTTTCCCTGTTTTTAACACTGGTTTTCTGATATTAAAACAGAAAGTGACTTACTGCAACATGAATGTTATCTCTTCTCCATGTGTCACATCCTCTCAGGTTATACTTTAAAGTTCTCACTGTGAAGGCCAGTCCTGTGCATTAGCATTGTAGAAAAGGATGTGCCATTGTAAGATATTGTGTCAATAATTCTACATATTTATGAAGCCAAATTATGAATTGATATGATCTATCATAATGGTTCTGCCATGTCAATGTCTGCATATTAACTGCTTCATTACAGGATGATACTGTGTCAATCACAGTTTTTCCAGAGTCCAGAATCACTGCTAAATTTTAGTCATTTATCTTCAATTGCATTAAAAATGAAAGGCTAACATGTTTGCAGCCTATTAAGTTATGCTTTTAATTAACATTTAAAGAAATCTGGACAATGAGTGTGGAAATGTTTAATGCTTTGCATGTTCCTAGAGAATAAAATATCTTTATTCATTTGGAAAACATTATTAAATTTTAAAAACATTTTGGGAATACTGTAACTGTGCTCATGATTTGCACATCATTCTATCACATAAAATTAAAAGCTCTACAGAGAACTACAGCTTAAATATTACAATAAAATACAACACTTACAAATGAAATTATACCTAATTTTCCTTTAGATATGTGTCCCATATCTTCTTAATAGTTTTCTGAAGACCTCAGAGTTGATAAGTAGTGCATTTGAATGGGATACATGTCTTCAAATATTGCAGAAAATTCAAGTGTGAGATGTCACGTACTGTAGCAAATTTGCTACAATACCTAGGCACAAAAGGGTGAGTTAAGGATGGACTGTCAGCACGGAGGTCGTTGACCTGGAATGAAAGTAATGTACAGATCTAGAGCACTAATGAGGGAAACAATGACTTCCACAATAATGATGCGCAATGCTGTATAACATCCCATGTATTCTTGTATCGCCTGTAAATGTCACAGGCCTCAACTAGAAATCAGAATTTCCTTGCTTTTGATGGCTTGTCTTCAGATGTTTGGTGTGCTTTGTAGCTACAGTTATTGCTCTGCTTTATGCATAAACCCTTCTAGGAAGCTGTTGTCGAGTTGATGCAACATCATGGTCATTGGACAATGAAATACTTGTTGGTTTTGCATACATTTTACAGGCCAAAAAAAAAAAATTTCAGGACTGTATTTCTAGTAATTACATTAAGTTTATAATATTTGTGCTCTGGAAAGGTTTTCATGTTTTATTCAGAAAGTGAGGTCTTTATTATCTGAGACAGAGCTCTATGTGCATGTTTTTGTTCTCAGAGTTTTATATGTTATATCAGGATAATCTTTAGCAATGTACTTCTACCCAATCCCCACTGTTGTGAAATGTGATTCTCTTGCACAGTTATGTATACATTATTTTCTGGAGTACTTGATTTTTTGATTATGGACAGAAAAGGGCAATTATTTGAAACACTGCAAACACAAGTATGTTATTTTTTTCTGATTTTTGTAATTATTTTCCTTACATTAAAGCAGGGTTTGTAAGATTTATATTAAACAATGCTCACATTCATTGTGACATGTATCTACAGTTATGCTGCAAGAGACATTTCAGAAAGTGTTCTTGTTTCCTGAGGAAACTTCATTTCTGACTATTGCTTATGAACTAGGTTGACCAGACCTTTAAACAAAAAAACTTCTCTGGTGCCAAAATGACCAGGCACAGTCTTAGGTATCCAGCAAAATTGCTGGAGATTAAAGCTGTTATCAGTAGATGTCTTCCTGGTCTTATTGCTGTGATTCATTTAAAAATACTTAAGCCATAATCATATGAAAAAGCTGCAAAACTCTCTAGCTGAAAACATCGAGTTTACTATCTCTTGAGAGCTACAACGCAGAAGAAGCAGGCACCATTGTGTCAGAGTACAATTGACAGTCTGTTAAGAGATACTAAAAAACAGGGCTGGAAATAGAAATAGAAACTAACTTTCAGCTTTATCAAGTGTGATGCTTCAAGGTCAGAATGAAATTCAGTGATGGGGCAGCACAAAGATGCTTGCACGGCAGGTGCCCTGGTCAATCTATAAACTCAGAGGCCATCAGTCTCTGCTTGTGCCAGCCTGCATTTTAATCAGAGGGAAAAATAAGTGGCACACTTAAGCATGCTTAGTGGTTTCCAATCAAGCAGCTCCCAAAACCAGAATAGCAAAAATGCCTCAAAGGAGTTTTAAGGCACACTGGACATTATAAAATCTTGACAATGCAAGTATTGCTAATGAAAAATTACTTTAAACAATTACTAATATATCAGATTAGGCATTCCCTCCCTAATTTTCCTACAGAGCTGGAAATTGATTCATAGTAAGAATACAAATTTGTATATCCTTTTAAATTTTGTCTTATGCTGGTTCTCAGGCTACAGCAATGACTGAAAAGGCAGTATCAATGATAATACATGTACACTCTATTTGGGGCCTTCCACTTCTTTTAATTTGTTTTTTCAGTACCATGTGGTATTTTGCCTTGCAAAACTGATGAGGTTTGAACAGGAATTTTGTTAAATGTGGTCTGGTTGGGGAGATTTGAGGGTGCTAGGATTGGGTATCTGTGAGATCCCGAGAAAAACCAACCACTGGGAAAAGAGTAGTAGCTGTAGGAGGAGTCAGAGAGCAGACAGGTCCAGGAATAAATGGAAATTTGGTGATTTTTTGCTGCTTTTGTTAAGCAAAATAAATACCTCCTCATTTTATGAGAAATGAGGGAAAGGCTAACTCAGCTGAATAGTTTTCTAGTTGTGATCAAATCTGAATTCAAATCTTGAGAAGTACTCATGTGTGGCAAGTGGGAATGGATATCTTCATTCTGCTCTTCAGAGTGATAAATTAAATAGCTTAGTGCGTAGCTAACTCTCTTCCCCCTAAAGCACTTTGTCATGTAAACTCTTTATAGAAAATGAAGATTTTCTCCAGATGTTTCATTCTTTTCCTTCCTTCATATAATCTTCAGTCCCACTTCTTATCTTTAAGATGTAGGAGTTTTGTGATATTCATTATTCCTCACCTGTGCTAACAAATATACACAAATGTGCCAATTAGTGTCTGGGTGGTGCAGTGTCCCCTAGCATGATGATATTTCACAGATGACCTTGCACGTGGGATATTTTAGTTTTCCATGTCATCTACATAGCACAGCCTAAGTGTTGTGTCTTCAGTGTATCAGCTCACTGGGTATGTTCTTCAGCAATCCTACTGCACAGGATTTTCAGATGTGCCAAAGCCTAGTCAGAGGCAAAGCAGCTGTGTTCTTTTACCAGGGCTGAAGGGCATCCAGACAGAAATCCTGAACATATGTTCAAAGCCTTAGATTTTCCTAGACAAAATGTTGAGATAGAAAAGAGAACATATCCAGATCTTCATCTGTCCCAATCTCCAACTAGCTGTTTCTCAGCATGATGTTAAAAGCATGACTTCTGAAGCCAGAAGAATGAGGCTTGCTGGATGGACACTTTCCTCTCAGTTGTGTAGCATGGTCTTCTACTCTGAGTCTTTCTTACTGTGAAATATATGTGAAATACAAATGACATGGCTCTGACTGCTGCATACCAACAATGTTATCTGCTAAATTTCACAGGAAATCTTTAGAAGCGTTGTGGCTTCTATGTGATTTTAAAACTGCATTGTTCAGTGATACATTTATTAGTTTTCTGGCATATATAGCAAAACAGATGTTGTACAGTATTATGATAGCACCGAAGTGAAGAAACTCAAGATGCATTAATATATTGTTGCTTTAGAGAGCCAGGGCAGTAATGCTTGTATTTCCTGCCAGTCCAAACTCTCATTTAGTGGCAGTTCTTCATTATACTGCTGCCTTTCCCTACCCTTCAGGTAGATAATTTACTGTAATGACACAGCAATAATAAAGCTGTTCCACACCTATAATAACAGATAATATTGTAGCAATGTGCAAGGGAGGGCTTTCAAGTATTGTATGGTAATTTTTCCTCTTTTCTCTTTTTCTCTGTAATATGATATGTAGCCATAGCCTGTAAACAGTTCATTAACATGCATCACTTTCAATGTGAGCATGATTTTAGATGTAACTTTTTTGAAAAGGTGTTCCTCAAACATGTGTTTTGCTGTTCAAAACCAAGATGTATGAATGAAAAGCGTCCAGCAGTACCTTGAAGATAATGCTAAAAGGCATTGTATGTATAGGAGACACAGCAAAAAGCCCTATGAAAGCTTAGTCATCCTAAGAGGTCTTGACCACTGTCCTTCTGAATTTTACACTGTAACACAATATACAACTTTAGGCCAACCCACCAGTGATAATAAATGAGGAATTCAGAGGGCTACTGAGCACTGTGCAGGTTTTCCCAGTGGACCAGGACACAGTTTGTTAGCACAGGTGTTCCTGTAATTGTGATTCATTGGTGTAAATGCTCCCTGCTCAATGGCCCTTTTCCACTTCCGTCTTCTCCTGAGGTCGTATTGATCTGATGGGTACTGACCTGCACTACTGGGTAACAAGTAAGCCTGCACAGATGGGGGCTCTATTCATATTCTAAAGGTTAAACCACAGTCCTATAAAATATTAAAGGGGATATTTTTTCAAGTGCACAAGAATTTCACAGCACAAATTGCGAAGACTTTCTGGAGATCACCAATACTAAACTCCGCATGTGCTTTTTGAAAATGTCTTCCTAAACCACTTAAAGCCAAAAGTCTGTGTATATACAGCTCGTCTGTGCTTCGTAGAAACCTACAATATGGTCTTTTTGTAGACTTCTCAGGGGGTTTGTTGCATTAGCATTCTGATGAAAAATTTCCTTTCTACAAAACTAGGGGGAGAGGGTTTATATTTTTTTTCCCCTCCTGTTGGAGCAGATAGATTTTCTTCATGAAAATCCAGATGACAAGTCTTAATATGTTTACTGGATTTTTTTTATCAATTAAATTTTCTGTCTGGAGGCCAAAAAGTTCCATGTTGCCCACAGATGAATTTTTTTTCAAGGAATTTTCTAATTTCTTTCTTCAGAATAGTTCTTGGTTTTGACTTTCAGTGAGCTTGAAGAAGACTGTTTTCAGAATATCAATGTAACTGTTTTCAGAAAATGACTATTGGGAAGTACATACCCAAATACTCTAATATGTAAATTTGCACATACTCAAGCATTTATTTATGTATTTATTTATTCATTTTAGACTAAAAAATGGGATTTCTTTCCAAGCTAAGTCTGATTCATCCACTCCCTTTGGATGGAAAAGGACCTGGACCAAGGCACCCCAATTTTAAGACATATCTGCTTTCCTTTTATGGCTACAAACATGTTACTGTGTACTGAAAGGACCAATCCATATCCTTATATAAAATATTAATGATTTCTTGGACTTTTAAATCAGTGCATTAATCCATACAATCCACTGATAAAGAAAAGCAATTTATTGTAAAATAGATATAAATAGAAAGATACCCTGTGAGGATACAATAATTGCGTCCATTTTTCTGTCCCCAATGCTATGAAATAATAAAATGCTAATAAATGCAAATTATGCATGCTCTTTGATGCATGCTAAAAAGGGGACATTTTAAAAAACAGAGATACCTTTAATACCAGTGGTCAGTACATTGTTGTTTTCTTTTTATATCTAGCTTTAACCATAAAGTTCCGTTTCATTTTAAGGGTTTGTGCATCTCCCTGTCTATGAACTGACAGACTAAGCAAATATGAGTTCCTGATGCTTAAAAAAAATAAATCCTTGAATTCAAAATAAATTCCACAAGGAAATCTTGGAAAGAAAAAACAAACATTGCCCCCAATAGGACAGTCACTGTGACTTGAAGAAAAGAAAATTGAAATACATGAAAAATCAATGAGGTAATAATTAAATTGTGGAGCCCACAGTACAGTGACCAAAGCTCAGCATGCATTTCTTAATGTATACTGGGAACTGGGGTAATCAGCAGTTACAGGAGAGCAAAGAATGTCTGTCATCCTGAAGCTAATTTCACTATCGGACTCTTTAAAAACACATGCCTCCTACAGCATACAGGGATATTTATAGGAGGTTAAAGATACAAATTAAAGTCCTGGAGACTATACATTCCTGATTACCCAGCATTCTTAAATCAGCCCCTTCTTGGTTCTCACACCTGGGCCTCAGCTGCAGAGTAGCTGTCATTTACGCTATCCATGGCACAGGATTGATGACAGTCATTCGCTGATGAAGCTGTATACATCATTTCTGTCCAAGCTGCACTGGCCAGATGGACCCTGACCATCCATCGCCTGTCAGGGACGCATCTGTTCACACTCCTGCTAGAGGTACTAACAAGTCATTGGCTTTCCAAAAGGACAGTATCAGCTGAATAGGGCATAGCATAAAAAAAGCTGTTGTTGTTGTTCCTATATTTTAATAGGGTTTCTATAAACCCTGTAGAAGTTTATATGTTTAGTGTAAAAAAGGATGATTTCCACTAACTCATAAGTTTAAAAAGTTGCAGAAATCCTTCATACTATTGTAAATGCTTTTTGAATTCAAAATATGGAGGACCTGGCAAATATTTCTGGTAGATGTTTCTTCAGAGAGATGGACTGTTGGGCTAAGGATTTGCCAGACATGACTACAAGGTGATCTCTTGTTTCTTTCAAAAAATAGAAATATATGCATATTTTCTTGTACATCCAGCATTGTCCATGAGTATTTTTCATGTGGAATTTCTTTGATATGGATTAATGCTTCTATGTCACTAAAATGAAGAACAGTAAAGAAATATTTTACAGTTCCTTCTGTGGTGTAGCCGTAGCCATCTGTAAAATAAAAACAAGCTCCTGAAGTGATTGTTTTCAGCAATGGACTTTATTCACCAGCGCAAAAATGATTTTTGCTCAAGATAAAAAAAAAGCAAGAATGTTATTGTAGGGCAGAGGCTATAAAGAGAGTTTCACAATTAGAATGGTTCCCATTCCTCCAATGTCTTAGGACCAGTATGTCCATAAAGATGTAGAATTAGATATTATGGATGTTTTCATAAACTGGGAAACCTGAACTATTTTACTACATCTGAATTTGCTTGGGACTATTTAAAAAAATGCTCTTTCAGTAAGAATATGAAGGCTGTAGGGCATCAGATCTCCAAAATAAAGTTGAGGAAAGTCCAAAAAAAAGGCGAAAAAAAATTCTGCCTCCTGAAGAATGAACAGTAGGAACAGCTCTGCCACTAAAGGCATGACCTCCTGCCTCACCGACATGCCCACATGGCTTGGTGTGGGCCTCCTCTTTGCTTGGTGACTGAGGAAAAACTCCCAGTACTCATTAACTATCCAATTTATTTTTTCTCCTATTTCTTATGTCCTAATATTCTTTAGCTTGATTTTGTACTGAATCCAGGAATCTTTTCAAGGAACTACTCAATGCCACGTGCATTTGTGGCACAAAGAGTGGGTTAAGGAAAAGATCCTTATAGTGCAGAAGAATGGGAAGAACTGTGAAATATGGATTCTTCTACAGGTAATACTCTAGCTTTGGCTGTATTAATGCCAAATGATGCTTCATCATTTTCACAAGGAGGTCTATGCTGAAGCCCTCTTTTGGAATGATAAAATGTTTGATGACTTCTTAGCAGCTCACGTGTTCTGCTCATGAATTTAGCTAGTTATTCTCAAAGAAATAAACCAAAGAACGAAGAAAAATTGAGCAAATTAATACCCCTTCCATATATTTATAAATAATGATTTCTATTCAATATTTGCACCTTTTTTTCTCTGCAGCCATGCTCCACTTCATATAATTAGGGGTTGAAGACTAAACCTTTTCCATTTGAATTGAAAGTTAAAAGTACATGGTGTTGTCTCTAGTTAGTACTCTGCGCTATCCTTCTAGTAAACAAGAATACACCACTATTTGTCTCTTGAAGTTTTACACTTCATATAGATTTTGATCTTAGTGATCAGCAAACTGCCTAATCTGTCTTGAGTATTTTCACTTTATCTTGCTTAGTTTCATTTATCTGGAGATCAGGCTTGATTGGATATCAGTTACTTTTCACAAGGAAATACATTCCTTTGTAAGAAAAATTTAAAAAGCAAGAGTATTTTTTGAAAGTATAATATTAAGCTTTGTTAATAAAAAAATTCAGTGTTATTTCCATTATTTAATAAAAAGATTAATACATATGATTTTATTTTAAAAGACATATTTTTAGAATGTTTTTGTTTTGTTCTAAGTTAGGAAACTGATATATGTGGCAGAGGAAATAGTAGCTGCTGAATTGTCCTTGATAGGTACTTGTTAGAGGGAGTCTGACTTCCCAGTAGTGATAAATTAACCGATCTCTGCTTCAGAAATAATGCTGGATGGGCTATAATTCTAGCATGGTCAATGTATTAGGAACAGGTCTTGAATGCATGGTCTACACAGCTTAAAGAAGGGTTAAACAGAGCAAGGACTGTAGATCATAGTGTAAGTTAGACAAAGGCCATCAAAACCAAACCAGGCATAAAGCTCCAGCAGTTCGGGAGGATAAAAGGACAATGGTTGGATGCTGGGCTTGCTCTGTGTGGCGGGACCCTCCGATACACTGCAGTCCTGTGGTTTGTTTTCTGCAATACCCTCAACCACTGCAAGATCACATTACAGAGACAATAGTGATATCAAATTCACAACGCTTGCAAAGCAGATATTGATATTTAATCAGTCTACTTTTTGAGCAGCAGACACTGTGATATTTTACACAAAATATTTGAGGCCTAGTGGTTTGGTAGAGGTTTTTTCTGTTGCGTTTCTTGTAGATGTGCTTAAGAAATATTTTGGTTTTGGATAACTGAATCAATATATTAGTTGGTTAGTGATCACTGGCTGCATAAGATGAACCGCAGTGTTACTGAAACTCTGTAAAATTTCTCCCTCAGAAGAACCTTATGACCTTGTACATTTAGAGCCAGAACACGAGTTCTGCTTACGTTCTTTTGGGTGCTAAGAAATTGCAAAAGGATCCAAGGCCATCCGAGTGACCTCATGCAGATCTGGGACAAGTGAATTGACTATTGATGAGGGCTGGAAGGGGGTGGTGGTGCTAGAAATTTAAATGAAATAATTTATTTCAATAGAGTTTTTGTTCAGAATTGTCCATTTTTTTCACTCTTTGTCAGATTACTATTTCATGCATGTAGAATAATATTTCAATACTTGAAAAAAATTAAAATTTCTTGTGCCTATATATTTTATCTTTCCACTGAATTTTATAAGCAAAACAAATTCCTTGGGCTTCAGCTTTCTTCTAGGATGGAAATATACTTTTGTAACTTGCAAAATAACTGAGTAGAATAACTGAATTCACAGTAAAAAAGCTCCACTAATGCTTCAGTAACATGCTATATTGCAGTTTGCACACAGTGATGAAGCTTTAGTTATTGAGGAGGATAGTCTATGCCAAGCAGAGATTATTTCAATTTAGAAGAAAACAGTAAAAAAAGAGGAAATTTGAAATAAATATGCTTGATTAAATTATATTTGATATGCTTTAAAATAGAATATAGATGCTTTTATGTAAGCATGTATGCAAATAAAATATTTACATATGATATATGGTATATAAACATAATGCTTAAATAGGTGCTTAGAATAACTGCTCACAAATATGTCTACAACAAATAATAGTGGAAGCAACCTTGATAGAGAGGGCTTTTTGAGAAATTTTATTGGAAGACAAGTATTTTATTGTGCAGGCTGAAATGAGTGACACATGAGAGTTAATGAAGTGTGCTGAAATAGGAAAAAAACAGTGGGTGTAATGGCATTGATTTGTAAGACTAAAAGAGAAGGAAAGAAACACACTTTACTTTCATAGCATAAAATAGTTCCTAATAATGTCTGTTATTGACAATGGTATTATAGCATATATGTTTAAGTACTGATAGTTACACCACACTTTGTGGAACTGACTGCAGGAGAAGGAATTAAGAAAAAGGATTTTCCCACTTATTTCAATTTATCTAATACAGTAAAAAAGGAATAAATTTTATAGACTAAATTCACACTTACGTCCAATAGCCAAGAAATAAAAGCAAAGTCTTGGACATATTTCAAATTCCTGCTTGATTATATGTCCATCAAAGAGAGGTTCCTACACCATGTGTAAGAGCCTGTGTGCTGTATTTTAACATCAGAAAGAGAGAATACCATGTGGAGCATGTACCCACCGAGCCACATAGAAGATCCACAGGATACAGAAGGGCACATGTGTGAAAGCAAAAAAGATCAAAACAGGATCTCAAATACCAGATATCTTCATTTTAAAGCCCCTATCAATTAGCAACTGTTCATTTTTAGCAGTCACGGCCTTACCATGCAAGTCACAAAGCTTCAGCTTCTGAATTCCCCAATAGACAATGGCTATTTGAGTAGATTTACCTTAGGTAATAACAATTTTGCAATATTTTTGGGAATGCTGACATTTCATCCCAGGATTAGACACTGAACTCAAGGTTATGATTTTCTCACAGCAGAAGCTGGGTTAGGTTTGGTCATTATTTTCATGAGACTTTGTCAAGAATAGCCTAGATTGCTGGTTGGTGGCAATCTTAGTGGGTGGCATTCTACCTTCAGAAGCAGTATTAAAAAAACCAACATCACATCAGCAGCATTTGGCCTTCCAAAGCTAAGAGAATGTTGAGAATGAGAAAAGCTGAGATCCTGCTGAAGTAGACTGTTAAATTGTGTCAAATAATGAGTTTATGTTGCATATTTTTGGGGTAACTACATAAGCCTGGACTTCCTTAAATATAAACATTGTAGTTTATGCACCAGGGTCAGTCAGCATTTGACATTTCATTCAAAGGTCACTTCTAAGAGCTATCAAAGTACAATGTGAGGTATCAGCTGTGTACTGGTCTCAAATCCTAAGGAACACCAGACTTTTTACCTAGAAACCTACAAGGCTGAAAGATCAGTTGAAAACAAAAAGTGAAATTAAACAGAAATTTGTTTTCAGTTTTTATTTCACTGATCTGTTTTCTTTTAAGTGCTTTATACGTATAAGAACACTGAGCTTGTGATCCTTGTTTTCTAATCATGTTTCAAAGGTAATTTATGAGCTCTGAGAAGTGGGCCAAGCATCACAGCACTGTGAGCTGTTTAAGTTCAGGACATGAGCATTTAGGGGACCAGTTTCAGCAGGCACTAAAATTCCCATTCAAAAAACCCCTTCAAATATCTGATGAGGTATCCAAGGTTGGGGGTGTGTACCAAAGGTCTGGAGGTCAGAAGATGTAGTTTGACTCAGTTCCAAAAAGCTGACATCTTTTGATAATGTAGTAATGATATTTTGAGCCAGTGTGTAATGCTGAATTATGATACTGCTACTGTATGTGCCAAAAAGTAGGGTTTGACCTTACCATCAGACCAGATTTGACTGATTTCAGGATACTTTCTCGGACAAAAGAGGGCATTGTGTCTGCCTTGAACTGGGTTCATTTCGAGCCATGATAAGGGGCTCAGTCCCAGAAGATTTCTTTATGCTGCGTGAGACTTAAGTGTCTGAATGCAGTTCTGAGTGAGGACTTTGGTAGTCTGGCTCTTGCACATCCTCAGCCAACAGCTCCTGCCATGAACAGCAGCCTCACCTGTACAGAGGTATTGTAGTTGCTACAAACTCAGTTACTTATTAAATCCAATAGTGTTAAATTGGAAGTTAAAGATTATAAAGTGTAATAAATTTTTAAATTTAATTTTTAAATTAAGAAAGTATCTCATAAATTTCAAATGGATATTGCATTCCTCACTTTCCAGGTTGCTCTGATGGGAGTACTGTACAAAGGGAGAACAAATCAAATATGTGTCTATATATTAGACCTGATTTCATAATATGTAATTATTCCTGAGTAACTTTGGTTTCCAAGAAGTTATTTTATATGTTTTATATACACAGAGACAGACCTGCATATTGGTCTGTATAGAATTAGAACAGGTTAGCTGTTGTATTTTTTAAATCAGATCTGAATTATGTGCAGCATATAAGATACCTAATTTCTAACAAAAAAAAGTTGTATGGGAGCATTTACTGCATATACTATTTCAAGTATGCACAAAACTATTCTGTTACCTTGTGTTAAAAAATTATATTCCGCTCTCATTGTAGGTTAAATCTTGCTTCTTTTAAAGCATTTTTTTCAAGGATATAAAAATGCCATTATTGATGCTCATAGCTGAGAATAGTAACATAGATAAGTACTGTTTCAGAATGTGTATCACTTCTAATCAAGACCTGGGTGAAGAAAGACTGGGTGGATGGCTCCGTGTCCCTGGGGAGCAGAAAGACTTATCAACAAGCCGAGCAAATGAAGCGGATTAGTTTGATCACTTGAGTAGGCTTTAGTTTGAGACTTGTATGTTTTTTGTTCCAAGATTAACTATCCTTGGTTTGTCATAATTATTAAGAAATTGCTACCTATAGGTCTAGGGGCATCTTTTTAATGCAGTGGATGCAGAGCCACTTATTTGGCCTTGACTGCTCTCCTCAAATTACAAATATAAACTGTTGAGACTGACACATAGAGGATTTTTTTCTTTTCTTCCAATCCAAAGTAAAAGTTGATAAATAAATAATTCTTCATTAAAATCTACCTCTTAGGGGTTTTTTTTGTTTGTTTTTTTACTTTCAGTTTCTCTCATTATGACATTGGCCAGACTACAGGTAACAATAATGATTCAGATTTTTTTTTCTCATCTCTTCAATAATATTTTCAGCCATAAAATACCTTTCAGTTTTCCCCGAAATGCTCTGTAAACACACTACTCTTGGCCTGTGAGAGAAGGAAGTATTATTGTGCCTATCTCAAACGTGATTAAATGACAAATATTACAAATATATTCTAATGGTTTAATATTTGTGGGAAAGGATGTGAGTATTCATATAGTTCCACTACAAACTAGCTGCTGATGCACTTTCTAGTCAATGGGGTAATAGGGCTAGAATTAAGCCAGTTAAATGAAGAGTAGTCCAAGTAAAAGAAGAGTTAAAAGATAGGATTCTCCTGAGAGAATGGAGAAGAACATTTATGATCAATACCAGTCAACAAGTGTTAAGAAATGGAGTCTGTCAAATAATCCTGATTACATTATTTGTTTTGATTAGAAATATGGTATTCCATACAACTGCACAGTAGTACTGCTTCATAGAACATACCTGTTCCTCTTTTTGAAAAGATAATAAAAAAGATCTCAGAAATTGCAAAAGAATTGGAGAAAAAATTTTCTTTAACAAACACGAATTTTTATTTGTTTATTATCACTAAAGTTTGTTCTGGTTAGAGAACACAGGTTTCATCTTTATTTGAGAAGGAAAATATTCAGTGCATCTGATTCCTTTGATCAAATGTAAGCTGTCACAGGACTGAGTGGTCACCATTAGAGACAAACACATTCAAATTAACCAAAGACAAAAATTAACAGCCAGGATTATCTATCAAACTGCTCTGAAACTTTGAATGGTAAAACAGCCCTGATCAGGCTGGGCAAGGTAACTTGAGTATAAAAACATAGAATGTAAGAATCAAAGTAAGAATTGCACTGCTAATTTATGCTTCCTAGATATGTCATTTGCAAAAGTTTTATACATTAAGTTTTCAGCACTTTGAAATGCCCAGAAGGTGTTTAGGAAATACTTCTGGGAGGCACACCAGAAATTTTCAGGAAAGGTGCACAAAACGTAAATGTAATGTTTTATTTACTTGTCTTATCTTAAAAAATAAATATTCATTTAAGAAGATTTATTCCTTTTTTTGCTGGTTCTGTAAACTGAAGAAAATGCAATTAGACTGTTGCTGTGCTCTGATGACCTTGCTGAAACTAACACTCAGGTAGAGTACCTGCATTTCTGTGCTTCATGCAGATTGTGTCAGTACATTTGTGGCAACAGGCACTTGGAGTGCTTGCTGCTTTTCCATACCCAAGTGGTTTTGGAAATACATCGATTTTATTATCCCAGGTTTGGGGCAAATTTTTTCTTCACGTGCACTAATGAAGCAGCCCTCTGCCTTTTGGGAGGAAGATGTGCATCAGAGTTGTCTCTGAGCTTGCAAGAGCTCCACAAAGTACAACATTTCGGCTTTAAAGTGTGGAGTTATAAATTAATTTCCCAGACTAATCTCACTACTTTTACAATGTTTAAGGATACTTATACTTGTAATTTTTTACAGTACATTTGAGATTTTGGAGTTGTTTTTTATTTTAAAGTGTCTTAAAAGTAAGTTCTCTACATATTTTTCTAGTGATCCAAAAAGTGTTTCATAATATTTAAATCTGCTAGTGTTCTAAAAGGAATAGAATTTCCTTCAGTTTTTGTTATCTTGATAAGCTTCAGATATCATGGCTGGAATTTTTCCATGATAAAAACCTTAAGAATGAAATAAAATGTGCTTTAATTTGAACCCAGTAACAGAACTACTGCATCTGATCAGATAGCATGTTAATATATGTGCAGTGTGTGTATATAAGCAGTAACTCCTTTTGCTTAACCAGTTAGCTGGAGAGTTCATTAGATTCCCTATGAGGTGCAAAAGAGGGGAAGGACGCCAGTGTGGAGTTATTCATTGTCTTATGACTCAATTCTAATCACTTCAGTCAGTGTGACTGACAGAGAAATGCTTTCCACTGTGATTGA